>NC_138549.1:92340259-92830924 GCF_964273705.1 Natrix helvetica
ATTTAGCATATTTGAAGGATGTCAGATTAGGAAAGGCTAATAAAAAGTGTTACTTTCCTTAGCTTGTGTCATATTTCCTAACTGATGCAACTTAATTAGGATTCCTTTCTTATGTAAGATACTTTTACAAAGATAATTTCTTCCCCCAAATTCAATGTCTCCTGATAGGAAAGTTGTAATGTTACAAAAAAGCATCTGGGACTCAAGCTGTTGAGCAGGTGTTCAGAAAAGGAAGATGAAGCAGCCTTGAGAAGCTTGGGGGTGGCTGCTTGCACACTTTTCTACTTTTGGTCATAAGCTGAATACCTTCTTTCATAATTATAAATATGCCATGTTAATCTTCTTAGAGTTGCCTTCTTAACAGAAGATAACAAAAGAAAGCACTTCTCTGTCTTGCTGGGGACACTCATATTTTAACACTCTGAGATAGTCAAAACATGCAAAAGGCGAGTTTAACATTCTTATCTGAGCTAGACTCAAGGACATAGTCTGGTAAGTGAATTCAGTCTGGCAGATGGCTTTCTTCTCGTCTAATTAAAATTTAGAGGGATAGGGGGAAAATAACCTAAATAAAAAGTGGTATACTTAATAATAAATATCAATAATAGTCCAAATCAAGAAAAGAGTTCTGCACCTGGAATGCAATCTTCTATTGTTTTTTAAAAAGGTAACAGTTTTACTTATCTGAACCTTTTGGCACTTCTGTCTGATATTATTCAGCAGATAGAAAACTGTAGTTCATTTCTGAAATTAGAAATTTTTACTTGACTAAGCCAAGTAAATTAATGTTATCACTGTTATACAGATATTTTGTATGTTTATAAATTGTTGGGTGTTAATGTAATCTATTACCCTAAGCAATAAATTATGCTTAATTATAGTCATAATGATATGAAACTTCCAGAGTTTTTGTTTCTTCTTTAGGTGGCTATATATTTCATCTTGTTTTCATTTCCTATCAGGGCATCTGAGATAGATGTTATTGGATGACACATCCAATACAGCCTTTCTAAAAGTAGTGCTTGATCAAACATAAAGCTTTTACAGTGAAGATTAAACTAAACCACAGTTCAAAAAAGCTTGCAGAATTTCCCAGTAGTAGTTGGTCGAAATCCAAAATATCAGCATTACATTTCCTGTACTATGCGTAAAGCCGAAACAAATACCCATATTGCTGCATTTATAAAAGGAAAACTATTAAATAATTTGGTGCTCTCCAGAAATTTCACTGCAAATTTTTTCACACTCAGCCAGCCCATTGTTGGTAGATTATGGTTTCTGAACACAGTGTTTCAGCACAGGTGATATATAGTGACACCTCCAAGGTCACTTCCAACTCTACTATTGTATTGTATTATTTAATTTATTCCTGCTTAATACAGCTTTTTGCTGAAATGTATACTCCAAAATTTTAAAAAGGGAACTTATGCAATCATTTAAAACATAACATCAATTAACAATAATACTTAAAAGCATCGCGTAGGAGATGCATCTTTACAGATTTTTGAGATATCAAGAGTGGGGAGTCAAATGCAGTTCTCCGCTAATTCATTCCATAGCTTGGGAGCAATGCAGGATGCTAACTGCTATGTGGCAGATAAACAAACCTCTGACAGTGAGAATATCTTTAAAAGGGGCCTCTTCTGTAGATAACACCAGGACAAGTTTCCAACAACAGAGGTGGTCCTCTTAGAGTCATGACCCAAGCCATTAAGGGCTTTAATATTACATTTTGTCTACTAAGCAACTGACATCCAAAACAGATCTTTCAGTACAAGCATAGCATGATTCCTATACATTGTAGCAATTAATATATTTGGGTTTATCACTAACTCTAACGTCCAGAAGCTTTTCAAAAGAAATCCTGTATAGAATGCATTGCATTATAATAATCAAGTCAGGGTGTACCCATTGCATAGTTGCAACCATATTTTGGCTAGAGAGTACCTTTGGTTTGAAAGGGGGCGGGGTAAAATAATCCATTTGGGTTAAAATTGAACATCCCTCCTTCAACAGAAGGGGAGGGATAAGAAACCATATATCTCCAGTTTACAACGGAGCCCAAGAAGATTCCACAACCAATTGCGCCCTCATTCAGGTGACTCTGAGGGCACAGATTAAACCCCCACGTGGTGTCAACAGCTCCAGGTGAGTGCCAGCAACCACATAACTGCAAAAAAAAAGCAATTATTCCATCCCCTACCATCACTGTATCAGAACCTATCCTTCCACCCCCTACCATTCAGTCTCAATTGTCAGTACCTATCTTTCCATCCCCCACACCATCAGAACTGATGAAGGCTCTTGGATGAGAAGTGAAATGTTGTCATCCTCAAGGGTGGGGGTGGGGTGGGGAAAACCCAGCCCAGTTACCTTTTGTAAAAAAAATAAAGCATCTTTGAGACAACCATTGCATAGATTACAGCGCATGTACTTCATTATGCCTATATGTTCCATGAGCTACACTGGCCCCCTATTTGTTTTCATGGCAATTTAAGGTACTGGTTATTACCTTTAAAGCCCTTCCTGGCCCAGGGTGGGTGGCTGGGGGAGGTACCTGAGGAATTAACTGGCTTCTATTGTTTCTCTCGGACCCATTTGTTCAGGCAGGTGGGGCATGTTGTGCGTCTGGTTAATCTGATGGAAACCAGGCAATGTGCCTTTTCCATAGCTGCTGTGTCTGAAGCACCATGCTGCTGGAGGTGGGGATGGCTCTGATCCTGTTTACCTTTTGGCTTGAGGATCTGGCTGCTTCCCCGAGCATGGAGGTCAGGAAAATAATTTAGCCCACATTGTTGGTATATGTCTGCAGAGATTCTCAATCATCCAGGCTGTGGTTGTCCTAAGGCTGCTTTTCAAAAGGCAACTCAACTTTCTTAGTTTTTTCTTGAAAATATTTTGCTTCTCATCCAAAAAGCTTCAAAACTGCAGAAGATTTTTGGATGAGAAGTGAAATGTTTTCAAGGGAAAAACTAAGAAAGTCCAGTTGCCTTTTGAAAAGCATGTTTGAGATTGCTGGAAATGTTTTTTCCAACATACACTTTGGTGTTTTTTTTAGTTTGTCATGATATGTATTTTTATATTGTGGTTTGAATGTGTATTAGCTGCCCAAAGTCGTGTTAGTGAGATAGGAACCCAATAATTAAACATTGTTAACTTGCCAAATCTAAGCAACTCAGAAAGAATCTGAGCTGCTTAGTAGCTATCTTTATGCAGTACACACACTGCAACAGGTACTACTTTCAAATCCAGTGATTTAAAATCCGGGAGTCCACTGTCACTCCCAGACAGTGGACATATGGTTTCAGGGGAAGAACAATCCTATCCGTATAAAACTGAACCTCTGCCCCAAGTCCAGATCCCTATTTATTAGCAGAACCTCAGTCTTATTCTCCCTAGTCCAGCACAGTATTAAACTTAACCAGTGTCTAAGGATACCAGTTATTTCTTTGAAGTTGGATGCTAAGGAACAATTAATCTTAATATCATCTGCATATTCCAAAACTTTAGATGTTCTCCCCAGTAGTTTCATGTGGCATTGCGTGTGGATTTATGCTTCTCCTTTTAGTACGCAAGTGAAATTAAAATCTTGACAGCTACGTTTGAATAGAGGAAGTGGATCCGTCACTTTGCTTCTGGGCAAAGTTGTATTTTTTGGAAGGACTCTTGACACACATTTTTGAATTTTACCTAAATCCAGAATTTAAATCTGGACCCACATCCATGTAAACTATGTAAACCTGAGAGATGTAAATATTCAGTTGTTTCTAGGGGAACACTGTCAATCCATTTTACAGAAGACAACAAAGAAATATATTTGGTGGACACCATTTTGGTGTCAAGACTCAATTTGCCCTTAATTACTTCAATGTTCAGAGTTCTGATCAACCTTTATGGTGATAGATAATATCCTAATGTATTTTTCTCACGGAATTCAAGCCTATAAACCTGCACCTCTAAGGCAGGTCTTAAGATTGCAGATTGATTTCCAAAGCATAGTAGATATTTAGCAGCCTAAAAAAATAAAAATCTTCAAGCAGGGAGGCCTTGAAATCTGAATAAGATTACACCCTGTCTCTTTGTCAGAGCTTTTTCATTCTGCAAAGCTGTGTGTCAGCAATAATTCAGCAGGCAACTTTTTTTCCTGTCAGGAATATTCATTCAGAAACTCAGCTGATGAGTTCCTGCAGTCATAAGATTGAAGGAACATTTTAAGGAAAAGATTTACAACCCTGGTTAGGAGTTACAACACTAATTCTGAAATTTTGATTTCAAATAAGATCAGTTGGCATTCATGCTCCAGCTTTTAACATACATGGTCAGTATTACAAATGGAATGAGCGTATGACACCCAACTCTCTTGCTCTAATAAGTACAGCTAACAAGAATTAAAGATACCTCAAAGGACTTAATGTAAATATGTGCACTTAATGCACATATTTGCAATGTTTCAAGTATGTTTCATTGCCTTTGGGTGGGGAAAAAGGGGGGATTTCTAGTATGAACTACTTTTAAAATAAAGCATCTAGCCAATTTAAACTGATGGAAACATTTTCAGAAATCAGATAAAGGCTGTTTGCAGTAAGTTATAACTGACTAATTTGCTCAGGAGAACAGAAGTATTTTCTTTAAGGTTGCACGTCATTGCAATTGCTTTTTAGAAGTTTCTAATTCTTTCTCCTATTATGTTTAGAGATAACAATCTACCTACATTTTTAAACGACTGTTTCCACTCCCTGTATCTGCGTATTTTAGTGGTTGAAAAATGGTTATGCTGTTTTCATTTATCCTAAGTTGTCCAATGTCTTATTTTTATTCCCCAAAACTAGTTCTCCATTTCTTAGATATTGATTCATGGCAATGAGCCAATGGGGAAACTTCTCTATGGCTAATGCTGTAATTCCTGAATTTGAATTTTTTTGCTAGAGCTTGACAGTGTTAGGGAGCCTTGATTGAAAATTCTTTTGCTATCTAGAGTCTTTGGACAATTTTTTAAGAAAGAGGATAGAGGATTGAATAGCCACTATATCAAATTAACTAGCGTGGCTGCCATTCATCACTGGAAACACAAGGCATAGTTTCTTTAGAATAAAAGACTAACTGGATTGTATGCTGACTGCTAAGATTCAGTTTGCTGTAAACCAGTGTTCAAGTAACTATAGTCTATGAGGGTTTATATTTCTGCACCTGTACTCAAGCTCTTGATGCTTAAAATTGGACTTAAAACTGTTTTCTTTGTTTCTGATCCCTTGCTATTAATTCCCACACCATCTTCATTTCATTTCATTTCATTTATTCGATTTATCTTGCATAATATGTTCTGCCTGATACATTTGACCTTCACATTCACAAGCTAAAAACTGTTATCTGCAGCCAGGTAGGGAAACCTGTAAAAAAAAAATTATCTGATTCTATTTAAGTTTTTTTTAGAGTTTTGATTTTGGCTAGTTTATTCACTTCTTCCAGAGATGGTATTCAGCCCAGTTTTTGCCCAGTTCGGCGAACCAGTAGCGATGGCTGGCTGGGCACACCCCCGAGCCAGTCCCCCTGTCGCCGGTTGCTCACCTCGCCTGCCTGGTCACCACTCACTCATGCTTTGTATACCGGCTCTCAAAGAGGTGGCGGCTGGCCACTGAAAAGTCATCTGGTCAGTGAAAAAGCTGCTGCCATCGCCGCCATTTTCTTTGTGCATGCACGTCCCATTGCCTTGAAGTCCAAGGCAATGGAATGCACATGTGTGAAGAAAATGGTGATGACAGCAGCTTTTTTGCCGACTGGAGGACTTTTCAGCGGCCTGCGGCAAACTGCTGCCTCTTTCTCAAAGAGGCAGCATTTGGGAGGCTGCTTTGCCTGCCAGCTGCTTCCTAGCAACGGTAGCTGTTTGGGGGCCACCAAAAACTCAGGTCTGGACCAGCTGCCATGGAAGAGAAGAAGAAGAATACTTTATTGTTATTGTACCCTAACACAGCATACCCATACAATGAAATTCACATAACACCCAGAGACCAGGCCCAACACATATGACAATTCCCAAACACACCGCCACCCACCAAAAATTCCCCACCCCTAAAGTTATGTTGAATATTATGCTTTTTCATGTCTCAGATCAATGTTTTCTGATTTCAAATACCTTCAGTCATTGTGCTTATGGGTGATGATGGGATTGCAGTTTAAAGTATATAGAAGCTTCTGGGTTGGAGAGATTGCTCTAGAAGCTCAGTTTGTAGACTACTTTTACAAAAGCATCTTGGCTAAAAATTCAAAACAACGCTTTGAAAAGAAAGAATATGGCATTCCAGACAAGCCAGCACAAGACTTTTGGTTTGCTAATTTGAAGTGTGCTTAGCCCTTGTTGTGACATGCCTATATTTGAGAAGAAATGCTATTATTTCCCTCAAGTCTCTCCTCATATAAACATATATTGCTTACATTGATAGTATACAAATGTTTTGAGTGGTTGTTTAAATATGTTCTTTCCAGAAGATGGAATGAAGGAAATAATAATTGGAGCTAGAGGATTTATCAATGCAGTTTTAAGGGAAGACTTTAAAAGAGAAAATGGATTTAGGTTGTTAACTCTTTCAAAAGACTATACCAATGTTACAGAATATCTTCTAAGTCTCAAAATCATCCATATTCTGAGAAACGAACAAAATTTTATTATGAAGAAAATAAGACTTGCAAACCAAACATACTTGCATTTTTAGTATCATATATTAAAGAAATGGGTACCATTTAGGATAATCTTATGCTTTGATGGATTACAAATTTATGAAAGTTTGGTTTAGTGATTTAAGGTGCTATTTCACAAATAGGCATCTCTGAATTCTAGTCCCCCCTTATGCATGATTGCTGGCTGGGTGACTTTGGGTCAGTCACTTTCTCTCTCAGCCCAATCCAACTCATAGGATTGTTGTTGAGTACTATATATGTTCGTCACCTTGAGCTACCTAGGTAATTTAGGTATAAGAGACAGATTAGGAAAATCATAAAAAAGCTTCATTACACTTTATTTACTTGTCCTGTTCAATGTTGTTCCAAATATACTAATATTTATATATTTGCAAAACGTAAAAAGACTAGCCACCTGCCAGTTATAGCTGCAATTTCAGAAAAAAAATAGATGAAATTAAGTGTAATTACGTTTAAAAGTTGAATTTTCCCTAACTTGGTATTGTCTAGATATGGTGGAATTAAAACTCCTATGATGGTGACATCAATAGAAATTATATGTAAGTTGTAGTCCAATACATTGAAGAGCAGGAGATTGGGAAATGTTGCATAAGATCTCCTATCCTGACAATTGTTTTTTTTCCCCAAAAATTTTATTGGTTTTTATACATTTATGGGGAAAGGTAAGGGGATATACAAAACATTTTGGCAGCTCCCACACTAGTGATAGAAATCGCTCCAAAACTCACAATTTTTACAATCTTAAAAACAAAATATAAAAGATAAGCAGAAGACAAAGTCTTATTCTGTATTGTCAACCATGTGTTCATTTCATTTTCCTTTGTCACTTTCTAGAATATCACCAATTACTGTTGTTTCAAATACTTTTATTTTTGTGACCTGAGCCTTTTCGATATTGCTCCTTCCTCCCTGTCTCCAGAGGGAGCCTCAGCCCCCCCTCCCTCTTATCTTGCACCTTGCTGTCTTTTCCACTACCTTCGCTGTGTTCATCCTCTAGCTGACAATTGTTGTTAGTTATGAAGTCGGGTCCAACCCATTGTGACCCCATGGACAACGTTCCTCCAGGCCTTCCTGTCCTCTACCATCTCCCAGAGTCCATTTAAACTCATGCCAACTGCTTCAGTGACTCTATCCAGCCACCTCATTCTCTGTCGTCCCATTCTTCTTTTATCCTCAATCTTTCCCAGCATTAGGCTCTTCTCCAGTGAGTCCTTCTTTCTCATTAGGTGGCCAAACTATTTGAGTTTCATCTTCAGGATCTGGCCTTCTAAGTAGCAGTCAGGGTTGATCTCCTCTGGGACTGACCGGTTTGATTGTCTTGCAGTCCAAGGGACTCGCAGGAGTCTTCTCCAGTACCATAATTCAAAGGCCTCAATTCTTTGGCACTCAGCCTTTCTTATGGTCCAACTTTCACAGCCATACATCACAACTGGAAAAAACATAGCCTTGACAATATGCACTTTTGTTGGCAGTCCTGACAATACTGACAATACTTTCTATAATTATTACAGTACTTCTAAGAACTTTTGTCAACATCTGAAAATGTTGCAAATTAAACCCTCTGTGTTGGATGTGCTTTGAATGTTAAATTATTTGGGGCTGTAAATTAGATTAGGACGTTGAAAAGCATTCTGTAAGAAAAAATGCCAAACCATTTCCTACCGTTCCTAAAAAAACACAAGAACATAATTGTGGAGTCACCAGGAATCAAGCTTGATTTAGAGGCTACAGCATTCTTTTAAGTACAGTTCATGCTCACGTGTTGCATAATGGAAGCATATAAGATACATATGCAATCTTGATCATATACTCTTTATTTACATTTTGCAATTAGAAAAGTGAAGGGCTTCCTTAAAGTTGCACAGCAAGTTGTGCACAAATGTAGGAACTGAACTCAGCTTCCTTCCCTATGTCTAAGAGTTACTGAACTGGATGTTAGTTGGATGGTGTACTGGTAAGTTGAACTCTAGGCATGTAGTTGAATCATTTGTTTCCATATTTGCTCGGTCAAAAGATATCCAGACCACTTGAAGAATACTTCCTTGTTGCCACAAGAACACTTTACAAAAATATTTGTAAACTTTAGAAAAGAGAGGAAAGACTACTTGAAATATAAACGGTGACTTTTTTTCAAAAAAACAACAACAGATTTTCCTCTCTATGATTTCTGCAGCCTGCCTTTTGTGCAGAGCTGTAATTTTTCTATTTTTATAAGCTGGGCTGCAATTGTGGGTTCAGCTAAGCACACACTTGGTTTATGCATAGCCGTTTTCTCTCTTTCCCTCTGTTGTTTGCACTGAAATCCTAGAGTACAAAGTTGCAGTGTTGGCAACTAGATATGAAGACATAATACATCTGAACTGCTTTATAATTATTTAATGTATCAGAAGGATCTTTAAATATTGTAGTTTTAATTTTTAATTTAATAGTCTGTCTGCTAACTGGGATTTTAATAATGGGATGTAAATAAAATAAAATGCTGTACTGCCTAAGCTTTTATAAATTGCTCATCTACGCTTTAGTAATCACTCTGTTGTGAAGCCCCTTCAACCAATCTTTTAATGGGTGGTGCAATTATTGTTAGATATTAGCATATATCGTGGCAAGTCTCCCCTCTGGTCTGCTGCTACAGCGGGAAACAGGTATCGCTCTGATTGGTCGAGGGGCGTACCCGATCCCTATAAAAGGGGAACCCTCCGACCACAGAGCAAGCTGGATCACTACTACTATTAACAAAGAGCTGATAAGTCACTTCGTGTCCGCAGTCTGTCCTCTCGCTGCCCAGATCTAACATTGGCGACGAAGGTGGGATCGAGAGGCAGATAGGACGAAGAACGCTACCTCCAGAATCTCCGGATTTGATCCAGCCCAGGAATTCGGCAGAAATTCCGGCAGCCATCTCAGATCATCGCAGCGCGGCAAATTCAAACAGAGAAGATGGCGATGCATGCTCCCCCCACTCCTTTCGACCCAGCAAACGACGAATGGGAAGCCTTCATGATTCGTTTCGAGTGTTTCCTCGAAGCGAACGAATACACGGGGATCACCGACGCGAGGAAGAAAAGCATCTTCCTCGGCTACTGCGGAAAGGAAGTCTTCAATACGGCCAGAGACCTCACCGCGCCTACTCCAATACAGGCAGTATCGTGGACGGCGTTGCAACAGGCCCTGCAAACTCATTACGCGCCAAAACCTTCCCGCCATGTCTGCCGCAAGGAATTCAACATGAGGAACCAGAAGGCGGGAGAATCCATAAATCAATATGTTGCAGCCCTACGAAAAGCAGCAACTCACTGCGAGTTCAGGGATCTGGACGAGCACATCTTAGCGCAGCTCATCTGTGGGTTAAGAGACATTTCACTACAAAAGAAGCTGTTGGCAAACCCGAATTTAACCCTACAGATAGCGCTAAATGAAGCAAGAGCGTCAGAGTCAGCGGAGAAATCATCGGTGACCATACAACGAGGGGCCAACGTAAACCAGCCAGCACCAAGACAAACCAGAGTACACTACGAGGACACAAGCCCTGACTACGTGAATCCCGAGTTCGAGGACAGTCACATGATGCAGAGCAGTCACTTGAGGCCTGGGGGGAGACCCGGATCCCGCTTGCCGCCCTGCGCAAGTTGCGGAGGGAATCACCCCAGGTCTACTTGTAGGTTCAGGAACGTTGTTTGTTCGCACTGCAACAAACTTGGGCACATCGCACGAGTGTGCCGGAGCGGAGTCCCTGCCTCATGGCAGCCACCCATGTACCGCCAACAGAAGCCCAACCCAGGGGCTTGGCGAAATCAGAAAGGGCGCCCAGAGAGAAATCCACAAGTGTATACCCAGAGAGAAAATTCCCAAAGAGCTGAGCGAGCGTATCCCCAGAGAGATTACTCACAAGGAGCTGAGCGAGCGTATCCCCAGAGAGAATACACACAAAGAGCTGAAAGAGCGTTCTATCAAGACGCTCAACGAGAGTATTTTCAGGATGTAGACGATGAGATAGAGTTGACCCAGAGAGAGGAGTTACGAACGTATCTCACCACAATACATCAGGTCCGCCCTAAGCGGCCAAAAAGGCTGAGAGCCACAGTCCTCTTGGAGGGCTCACCTTGCGAGCTAGAAGTTGACACAGGATCGACCCTGACGATTATTTCATGGGCATCCATGAAACAGGCTATTCCTAGCCTCAGAAAGAGCCAACTACGCGCTCCAGATGTCCTGCTACGAGACTACCAGGGGAACCAAGTCCCCATCGTGGGCCAAGGCACATTCCAAATCCGTTTCAAGGACATCGAAGCCCAGCTGCCCATGACCATCGCCAGCGCGCCATTACAGAACCTTCTGGGGCTTGATTGGTTTGAAGCCCTGGGGTTAGAAGTCACCGGAATCAACGCCGTGAGAAACAGCAGCGCTGAACAGATTTTTAAGGAGTTCGAGGATGTGTTCAGCCCCGGTCTTGGTAAGTATGTGGGTAAACCAATATCATTCAATTTAGACCCCAAAGTGGCGCCAATCCGACTTAAACCGAGACGAGTGCCTTTTGCACTCCGCCCAAAAATAGATAAGGAAATAGATAAGTTAGTGGAGCAAGGAATACTTGAGCCGGTGGATCACGCGCGCTGGGAAACACCCATCGTGACCCCAGTCAAACCAGACGGATCAGTCCGCATCTGCGTGGACTATAAATGCACAATTAATGTCGCGCTACAACAGAGCGCATATCCTGTGCCTGTAGTACAGCACTTATTGCACTCGTTGGGGCCAGGAAAGGTATTTGCTAAATTAGACATGGCACAAGCTTACCAGCAACTGCCAGTGGATAGCGCCACAGCGGAGGCCCAAACTATAGTGACGCATAGAGGAGCATTCAAATGCAACCGGCTACAATTCGGCGTGAGCATTGCCCCAGGATTGTTCCAGAGCGTCATGGAACGACTTTTGCAAGGGATACCGGGAGTCGTCCCCTATTTTGACGACATCTTGGTGTCCGCTGCAAATGAGGAGCAATTAAATAAAAGAGTCAGAACTGTTTTGGCCAGAATCAGAGAAAAGGGTCTCCGCCTAAAAAAGGAAAAATGCCAAATTAACATGCCTAGCGTAGAATTCCTGGGTTATAGAATCGATGGTCAGGGAATACACCCCACTTCAAAGAAAATTAAGGCGATCCAGGACGCCCCCACACCACGGAATCAGACCGAGTTGCAGGCCTTCCTCGGACTACTTAACTTCTACAGCGTTTTTCTGAGGCAGAAGGCGACCGTTGCTGAGCCACTACACCGTCTACTCCAGAGGAACGCACCATGGAAATGGGGACGATCCGAAGCTGCAGCTTTCGCCGGGGTAAAGCGCCTGCTCACCACTGACTCACTGCTTGTCCAATACAGCCAGACCCTACCGCTGGTATTGACCTGCGACCCATCACCCTTCGGAGTTGGAGCAGTCCTCAGCCACAGGATGCCCGACGGAAAAGAAGCGCCCATCGCTTTCTACTCCAGGACTCTTTCATCGGCCGAAAGGAATTACAGCCAAATGGACAGGGAAGCGCTGGCTGCTGTAGCTGGAGTAAAACGTTTCCACGAATACCTCTACGGCCGCGATTTTGAACTAATTACAGATCACAAACCGTTGTTGGGACTTTTGGCGGGAAACCTCCCCACTCCGGTCTCCCTTTCCCCACGCATGACCAGGTGGACTGTTTTCCTGGCTGCGTACTCATACAAATTGATTCATCGACCGGGCTCCACTCTCGGACACGCAGACGCACTCAGCCGTTGCCCATTACCTGACATTCTGCCAGACCCCACTCCAGAAGTACCGGTATTGCTCATTGACTGTTTGGACTCTGGACCGGTTTCTTCATACGACGTTGCAAGGTTCTCCTCTAAAGACAATTTAATAAAGCAAGTTCAAACTTGGGTTTGGAGGGGGTGGCCGAAGGGAAACGTGGGCCCGGAATTCAAAGTGTTTTGGTCAAAACGGGACGAACTCTCAGTGTTGCAAGGTTGTTTATTGTGGGGGGATCGAGTTGTTATTCCGTATGCGTTACGTAGGAATGTATTAGATGCTTTACATGTGGGTCATCCGGGGATTGTTAGGATGAAGGCGTTAGCAAGAAGTTACGTTTGGTGGCCAAACATGGACAAAGAAATAGAGGAGTGGGTGGCCACTTGCGACCCATGCCAGGAATCGAGACCAGCACCCCCGGAAGCGCCCGCCACAGAATGGGAGAAACCTAAAGCACCCTGGTCGCGAATACACATCGACTTCGCAGGACCATTCCAAGGTCAGACTTTCCTTATAGTTGTGGATGCATACTCAAAATGGCTAGAAGTAGTCCTAATGACTTCAACCACGGCAGAGGCAGTCATTAAGGTTCTACGGCGACTTTTCGCCACCCATGGCCTGCCCGACCTCCTGGTCTCCAATAACGGGCCCCAGTTCACGGCCATGCAATTTGAGACATATCTAGCAGGTCAGGGAATTCGGCACGCCCTCGTCGCGCCATTCCATCCGGCATCAAATGGACAGGCGGAGAGAATGGTACGATTCGCAAAAGAGGCCCTCGCTAGGATGGGTCCAGGTGATTGGCAAACACGCATTGATCATTACCTTTTAATTCAGCATATCACCCCAAGTGCAACGACGGGTAGGAGCCCCGCTGAACTACTCATGGGCCGCCATCTACGGTCTCACCTGGACCGTCTTCACCCAAATTACTCTGCCACAGCTCCCCCAGACTCCACAAGCAAAATTCGGTCGTTTAGCATAGGGGATTCAGTATACGCCCACAACTATGCAGGGGGAACATTGTGGATGCCGGCAAAGGTCATTGGCATCACGGGTCCACGATCGTATCTGCTGGAACTGGAAGATGGGCGGAACTGGAAAAGGCACATCGATCAACTTCGGGGTCGCCTAGCGCACTCAGACCTTCGAAACGAAGACGAGATTTTCCTGCCTACAGAAAGTCAGCCACGCGAGAGCCCCATCATAGAAAACTACGACGCCTGCGAACCAAGCTCAGAACAAGAAAGCACGCACGAAGCAGAGCAAACCCCAGGCAACGCAACCGAGCAGACTCCGGAACGCCCTAGCAACGAGGGTACGAAACCTCCCAAACGTGGAACGGGAAAAGCAGCCGATCCGGAAACCATTTCTGACCAACCAGAACCACGACGTTCCTCCCGAGTAAGGCAACCCCCAACATACCTAAAAGACTATGTTACCTACAGCAACGTTCCGTCTAGGAGGGGAGGGGTGTTAGATATTAGCATATATCGTGGCAAGTCTCCCCTCTGGTCCGCTGCTACAGCGGGAAACAGGTATCGCTCTGATTGGTCGAGGGGCGTACCCGATCCCTATAAAAGGGGAACCCTCCGACCACAGAGCAAGCTGGATCACTACTACTATTAACAAAGAGCTGATAAGTCACTTCGTGTCCGCAGTCTGTCCTCTCGCTGCCCAGATCTAACAATTATTACAGGTAAATAAGATTTGCTGCATTTATTTTTACCTTCTTGACCTATTTATTTTCTTTACTGTTATAAGACAGTAGTGAAAATAAGGGAGTCAATGGAAGCTACTTTGTCTATTTTTAGTTTTGGACAGTAAAAGAAGTGGCAGATCCCTAAAGGTCTAAGCAGGAAATAAATCATTAACCATGGTTTTCAATGAGATACCATAAGAGATCTTGAAAGTTGCCTGATTTAAACCAGCCAAACTCTATTTGCAGACTTGTGCTATATTACTTGAACAAATTCAATAATGATTTTGTGTTGCCTACAACCTGGAAATCAAGTTTGATTCCTGCTGACTTCACAATTATGTTCTTGCATTTTTTTGTATATGTTTTAAGCTGTTTTTTTCCTGTATTGTATCTTCTAAACATTATGAAGTTTCAGGAATTCCAGCATTCACTCAGACTTAATATCTTTAGAAGGTGATAAAGACTGAACATAAAATGGGGACCTTTTCATACTCAGAGGCTAGACCAGTGATGGCTAACCCTTTTCTAGAGGTAAACCCCCCCCACCTGCGCATGCGCGAGCCACCCCTTCCCCTGCGCATTTTCATTCTTCCCAGGCTCCAGACGCTTTCCTTTTTAAAAAAAAAAAAAGATGTTATAACAAAATTTACAATATAGGGTATTACAGCAATAGGAGAAAGTTTAAGTCTTTGTAATTCACGTGGATGCTCTTAACCCAGTGCTTTGTGAAACAAAGGTCAACCATTTGATTCGTATCAATTCATAAAATATCTCTTGTGGCACTCCATGCTACCTTGAATTTTTAAAACAATTTAAGCAATAATTACAGAATTTTGATGGAAGAGTAAGTTGAGCCTTCTTCTGCAGGTTATCTGATTTAAGGCTTCCAATTAGCATTGGTGGGTATAGTATATTTTCCTTAGAAGCAGGTGTTAAACTGCTTAAACACCTTTAAAAGTAAAATAATTTGCAGGAGGGTAAAATAATGGAATCTTGCCCATCACGATCTGTTGATGAATTGTGTAAGTATGGTACTGTTTTATGCCTATACATTTTAGGATGAGTAGCATTTTTTTTGAAAATATAAACTTGTTCTTGAATAATCCTTTTAAATCTTTCCTCTCTTCTCCCCGGTAGGTGCTTTTATTGTGTGCTGGACTCCTGGACTTGTTGTACTACTCCTTGATGGTTTGAATTGCACTCATTGTGAGGTTCAGAATGTGAAAAGGTGGTTCCTTCTCCTAGCTCTGCTGAACTCTATCATGAATCCAATAATTTATTCTTACAAAGACGACGAGATGTCAAATACTATGAGGCGCATGATTTGTTGCTCATTTGAGGAGAGAAGCCAGGAGCGTCGGTCTTCGAGGATCCCCTCTGCAGTGCTCGGCAGAAGCATAGATTCCTCTAGCCAGTACTTGGAAAATGGCATTAGTCAAGTGACTATCAGTGGCAAAGAAAATACATGAATTCTCCCCCTCCTCCAAATGGGGACTGCGCCGGGGGTAGGCCACAATCCAAATGATCTCTGAACCACCTGAGATCACTGAACCCTGAAACCACAGAAGAATATGTTCTCTGTACCAAAACCCAGATCCCAGGGTTACCTGACATCTTTGTAAATAATTACTGGATGAGAAAAAATGTACTTGAAGGGATATGAAAGAATAGAAGGAGTGGCTTCAACTCTGCAGTGTTCCTTTTAAGTCTGGAAACAGTACAAGCAGCATTATGGAGTCTCCTTCCTCAGATGTCTAGGCAGTGGTGAGATGTCACTGTGCCAGGGCTGCACCTTAACAGCCAATTGTGGCGAGGTGACAGGTCAGCTTCTCAGTAGACGGGAGGCAGGTCCTCATCCTCAAGTGAGGCTTTATTTTTACATCTTTTGAGGGCTGCCATTCCCAGCTACATTTTTGGTGCCTGGCACAAAAGTACCTCAGTTGCCAAACATCAGATTCTCTCTCAGTGCTCAGCGCTTCCTTCTGACAAACATCTGTTCAGAATTGGGCATTAAGCAAATACTCCAAAGGAATGAGTGCTGTTCTGCCACCCCAACAAAGCAGCTGGCTAGGTCTGTGGTGCCAAGTATGGCGTTTTAGTGGCCCCAGCAAGTAGGAGAAGACACTCTGGTGGCAAAATGGATTGCACCACCATTGCAGACTTGGGGTTGTTCCCTTTTAGTAAAAAGACACACAGGTAACCAGCTATTAGGGTATAATATAAACAAGCTTCTCCACGATGTTCCAGTTCTTTACATGAAGGGCTTTATCTTTTATGACTATCATTTCTGTAATAGAGAATACTCAAGTCAGTTTTGCTACCTCTCTTCTGTCTGAAGTGGTACAGCCCAGACACCGATTTCTTTCTTTGGGAAAGAGCTAGGTCAGAATTAGTTTGGTTATTCAGAATGGCTTTTAAATTGTTTGCTTTAGGTAGCAGCCTACAGCTGCTCTGAACTCAGTGGGACTTGCTTCTGAGTAAATATAGTCGGCTGTTTAGTTTTATAAGTGGAACATTGTACGTGTTCTGCAATTAAGCATTTTAATAAAGATTTTTCAGGCTGTAAATGTGAGCTGTAGAACCTGCACTTGCCCTTTATCTGCTATATAACCACCCCACCCCCGGTCTCTATAAAGTAGTAGTTTCTACGAATGGCATTTTCTGCTCCAGAGGGGCAATATTTAGTTGCATTCCAATTTTTTTTAGAGCATGCTAAAATCCTCACAATAAGTTATTCTATGCACATGTAGCCCCCATTCCATGTTAATAGGCCTAAAATTATTAGCATCTGTTTTAATTGGAGTGAACCTATTGTGGTATATTGTTAAAAATATAAAGGATTCTGCCTCACAATCATTTATGTACATGCAACCCCGTGTATTGCTAACAGAAGAACATTAGACATTTTGTTAGTAAACTGAATGTCTTGAATGCATGTGAATTATCAGTATAGTGAAGGTAGCATGTTATAACCAGATGAAAAAGAAAAAAAAGGCAACAATATTTATCAGCTGTATTTGATACAAGTAATCTTTTCAGGTTAGCATAAGATCCTGGAAAGATTTCTGCAAAAGCATGAATTTGTATATACTTTTATTACAATATTTTAATTTTAAAAAATCTTAATATGTACAGATTGCTTTTCATACGTTACTTTTTAAATGGTTTAATGCCTGTGGAAAGTATGAAGAAAAGGATTATCTAGTGTTTAAAATAAATGCTTTGTATTTGTTTTTGATCACCTCAAGTTACTGTTTTTTTTTAAAAGAAGAAATATTGAATGTCTAATCACACATTATATTAATCTCATTATTGGAATCATGTTTATTTAATCACATGTGATGAATGGGTAATGATGGATAGTTTCTATTGAGGGGTGCTTTATGCTTTCTTTTTAATGCTGCAATTGTCTTTTAAAAATCCTGCCTGCAACTAAAAAAAACAATCACTAAGATTATGTATGGTTAAGTTCCAAAAAGTTGACCAAACTGTTCCCATTAAAAAAAGGACAAGTAACAGCCACTTTTCAAGGTGAGGGGAAAATACTGCTTGTTATTTATACAGTATGTACTCATTTATTCTGTAACATGAATATTTTGGCCTTGGTTTGGAAATAACCATGTATTGAAAGGTGCATTTACTCTTTCTGCGTGTTCCTGGCATGAAAAGGAATTAAACGAGCCCAGATTACGGCTTGATAGGCTAACTCAGATGTAAGCCTCATTGTTTAAAAAGAAAAGGCATTTTTTTTTCTTCTAAAAGAATTTAATTGTAAGAATGAAATAAAACATTGTATTCTGGATTTTCTGCTGTTGCAACCAGCAGAGGAATATGAGAGAATTTGTTGCTAGTTCTCCTAGAAGGGCTAAGAATGGATAAGGATGAAACAATTTACCTGCTATTGTTTATTACAGCTACATATTTTTATGATTTTACATTTAATTTTACATTTAAGACAGTTGAAAAATAACAAGCCACCCTAGAAACAAAAATATCCTATCTGATTGTCGGTAAAAATAAAAGTTTCAGAATCTTATTTCAGCTTTCTTCTTAGTGGTATAATCATTCTCCAAATCTCATTTAAGCCTCATACACATAGTCTAAGTTTGTGAGCACAATTGGGATCAGCATTTTAGCCATTAAGTGGTCACTAAGTGAAACTGATTGTACTTAAGAACTTACATCAACTTTCCATTGTTTCACAGAGCTGTGAATAAATGTGGAAACTTGTTCCAAAGTTACTTTTTTATCAACATCGTAACTTCACTAAACAAGTCAGTAAATGAGGACTGCCTGTATGTACTTTCTTGTTTGCTATTGTATCTTTCACTAGAAGCATTCTATGAGAACAAAATCTCATCCCCATGCCGTCCATAGCCTTGGTTCCAGTTTTTAGCATTTTAATTTTTTTAAAAAAAATTCTACATATTTTTACCAAGCTGCCCAGAGTCTTATCTGTGTGAGCGGCAGAATATAAATTTTATAAATAAATAACATCATTATCTCTTTTCAATTGTAGTACACTCTTCTCTTACCTTTAAAAAAACCCCTCCAGTTCTCTATTTTTATATCCTTTGTATCTGATCAAATTATTTATAGTGCCAAAGAAATAAAACACAAGTACAAAAGTACAAGTAAAAAGCTTAAAATACAGAAAACCAAATCTGAAAAATATGAGAGGAGAATATCAACTGGCTTCTATAAGCCATAGTTATTGCTAAAAGCTTTTACTTTTGACTGCTAAGGTTATAGTACTGCACAGGCATTGCTGAATAAATATTTCCAGCAGCTTCAGTCAATTAACATGACCATTGTTAGGAATATTGGGAATAGTAACATCCAGAGGACCAAAGATTGCCTATCCTTGATCTACTTCTTTAATTAATGCAAAAGTGTCAGAATTTTGCTATATTTCTAAAAAAAAAAATACTACTTCCACAGAAGAAGGGACCCCCTCATCTTCTGCCATAGTCTTTGCACAGTACTGCCCCCTGGAGAACATAACTTTCCTGATAGATAAAAAACTATCCTGATAGTTGAATAGAGGAACTTGAAATAGGAAGGCAAATGCATACGGGTTGATAAGAATCTACAGGTAGTTCTGCTTCTTCCTGTGCAACCTTGAAAAACCTGCTTCCTCTCCTTACACATAAAAATATGATTCAAACAGTAGCTTATTGCTTTATCTATTGCATGTCTGACTTTTTTCATGTCCCATTTCCTTCATTTTCTCTCAGAACTACAGCTAAACCTAGTAATCTCTCCCATCATTCCAACGTAATAGCACTTGCTCTCAACAATTTAAGTAGCTCCCCATCTTATTTGAAATCCTTCAGCTACACATACACCCCACCCCCAACCTTTTCCTATATCAATCTAGCCACTCTATGCATCTGATGAAGTGAGTTTTAGCTCAACCAAACCTTACGTCTTTTAAGATATTAGTCAGAAAAGGGCTACAAGGCACTTTCTGAGAATAAGAGAGAATATTCAGGGCTGCACTTGTGTAATATAATGGTAATTTATCCACATTAATATATATATATATATTTGTGTTGTATTTGTGCTGATAAAATAAAGGGAGACTAGTATAGATCCATTTCGAGCTATTTAGCTCTCATCAGCTAGCCATACCCTTACTGGGATTCGAGAGGTCATACCAGGGGTTGTAACACAAACATATATATATATATATATATATATATATATATATATATATATATATATATATATATATATATATATATATATATATATATATATATATATATATATATATATATATATATATATATATATATATATACACATATATATATATACACACAGATAGATATATATATATATATATATATATATATATATATATATATATATATATATATATATATATATATATATATATATATATATATATATATTTGTTTTCGTAGATTTTCACGGGTGTAGGTATGCTGGTTTTGTTGTATTCGGGTCTTTTCCCGTGTAAGGTTGAGATTGTCTTTGCAAAGACAATCTCAACCTTACACGGGAAAAGACCCGAAAACAACAAAACCAGCATATATATATATATATCAAGCATGGTCATTCAGTTATGTTACATTCCTATGAATAAACACCCATTAAAAGCAGTGATTATGACAAATTTTGGTTTTTTTTTTTAAATTATCCCCCTTTTTTATGTGCTTTCCTCAAAAGTTTCAACCAGGATGCTATAGCTTTTAAGTGGGTGGACTAATCAATTCATTATAGTCAGAGGCAAGGTAAGGCAAGATTTTGAGGACAAACATCAAATTAAGCGATGTTGTAAGCCACCCAAAGTCACCTCTTGATGAAATGAGTGGCATATAAGTTTGATAAATAAAATCTAGGTGGGCGTCAAGATGGCAGCCACGGCTGCAGGAACAAAAACCCTGCTCTTTTTCACATGCATCATATATGAAATGGATTAAAATGAATTAACACATTGAGCTAATTCTGTTTTCTAGAAAATATGAGAGGCCACAGTGATAAGGTAAAAACACCAACAACTCTATGAACTTAAATGTGTGGCAAATCACAAAATGGAAGTCTTATCTGTCCTGAGCATGCCAAAAGTGGAGAAAAATTAATGCTATCAAGAGCACCACCTGGAAAGAGAAAAGGGCCAGAGCCAGATTGGTGGAAAAGCCTGATGTGGGAAGCTCCCATTGCTCCTTCTTTAAGAGAAATGAGTGTGTATTTTTAAGGGATGGCAACTAATGTTAAGCAATATTTTTAAAGGAGGCTTATAAAGAATTTGGAAATGTTTGATCAAGTGATTGGGAACAAATCATACCTCCCCTTTGAAACTAATCTGCAATGATTTATTAGGAAAAATATAATCAAATATTTAGCTTTGGAGTTTCTTTGGACAAACTATTGATAGATGGGGAGATCCACTAAATTGGATGGGCTAAAAATGTTTGGGTTTTTTTTTTTTTTGACATGCAGGAGTTAAATTGGTTTAATAATGAAAAATGATGCACAAACTAACCCTTTTCAGAGAAAACTAGATTGGGTACATGAATATCTGTGTAATATTATATGTTCAGAGTATTGTAAGCTGAGTATACATGGTAATACTACCCTTAGGTCATAAATTCCTGATTTCACTAAGTATTTCTACTCAGTATGCCACACTTGAGGTACCTCTGTTTTACTGCTTCCATCATAAACTGCTGAATAGATGCAGTCCTTTTGCCTTCTGTCTCAATCAGAACCTGCTCCTCCTGTTCTTAAATCTCATAAAGACTTTGTTCACTGCAGTTCTGCTAATCTTTAAAAGTCCTATTAAGAGTCTTTAGTTTTTATTATATCACAGTGGTCCTTTTAGCACTAAGAAATATGATTTTCTGCGAAAATAAAAGAAAGAAAATAAAAAGCTTTTTTAAAAGAAAAGCTATTTTTTCCTGAATTACCATATTTTTCGGAGTATAAGACGCACCGGAGTATAAGACGCACCAAAGTTTTGAAGAAGCAAATTTTTAAAAAGTAGGTAGATAGATAGAGGGAGAGAGAGGGAGAGAAAGAGAGAGAAATACAGTAGGTAGGTAGGGAGAGAGAAAAGTTAGGTAGATAGGCAGATAAAGGGATAGAGAGAGAGAGAGAGAGAGAGAGAGAGAGAGAGGGTAGGTAGGTAGGTAGGTAGGTAGGTAGGTAAATAGAGAGATAGAGAGAGAGAAATAGAAAGAGATAGAGAGAAATACAGTAGATAGGTAGGGAGAGAGAAAGAGAGTAGGAAGGTAGAGGGATAGAGAGAGAGAAATAGAGAAATAGAGAAATACAGTAGGGAGGGAGGGAGGGAGAGGGAGAGTGTAGGTAGGTAGGTAGGTAGAGGGATAGAGAGAAATGGAGAGAAATATAGTAGGGAGGGAGGGAGAGAGTGTGCGTGTAGGTAGGTAGGTAGGTAGAGGGATAGAGAGAGAAATAGAGAGAGAAATACAGTAGTAGGGAGGGAGGGAGAGCGTGAGTGTATTAGATAGGTAGGTAGGTAGGTAGGTAGAGGGAGAGAGAGAGAGAAATAGAGGGAGAGAGAAATCCAGTAGATAGGTAGGTGTTTCTGCTGGCACAGCACTTGATCAATGTAATTCTCATCAATCAGTTAAAGAGCTTTCCAAAAGGAGAAAAAAAAAAGTTTTTGCACTCTGCAAACCTCCCGCAAACGGCCCATTTTTCAAGAAAACGGGCCCATTCTTTCCCCAAAAAGGCATGAATAGCCTTGGGGGGGGGGGGCTTGCAGAGTACTCCGGGGGGGGGGGAATGAGCAAAAAACGCCCCCGTTTTTTTGTACATTTTTTTTGCTTGCATAGCCCTATGGAGGCTTATAGAGTGCTGCTGGGGGCTGGGGGGCAAAAATGGCCCATTATTTGCTCATTTCTGCCCTCCCTTGCCCCCAGGAGCTCTCTAAAAGCCTCCATAAGCGTATGCATGGCCATTTTGGTGAAGGGGCGTGGCTTCGGGAGGCAAAAAATGCTGTATTCGGTGTATAAGACACACCAAATTTTCAGCCTCTTTTCTGAGGAAAAAAGGTGCGTCTTATACTCTGAACAATACGGTACTCATTTCTCATAGTTATGCCACATGCTTTCATTACAATGCATTATCTCATATCAATGTGCGAAGAGACTGGGAGCAAGAAATGAACATCTTGTCTGATTTTTTACAATTGTCTTTTTGAAATAGATCATATTTATCATATTTGTATGACACCCATTAGAGAATTCTGGGCAGCTCACAACAATAAAACCAAGAAACCATAAAAACAAAAACCTGGACCTTAGCTATCCTTGGCTGTCTCCAACAAAACCATCAATGGGTTTCAACCTCACAGCTTGCCCTACCTGGGAGGAGAGCCAGCACTTTATGGTCTTATCTTTATGGATAAAAGAGTGGGGGGCTGCAGAATCCAGATGGGGGGGGATGTTCTACAGGTCATGGACTACTATGGAAAAGTCACACTTTTGGGGTCCCAAAGATAGCAACATTCAAATGGAGGAGTCCACTCTTTCTGACATGGGATGGGCATACAGTATGTCCTCAGGACCAGATGGTTCTGCAAATAACCTAGGCCATGCCCTGTGGAATATTCCCTCCAATTTATGTTTGATGTCCACAAAACGTAGTTACCAAGGTTGAGAAATGCTGACCTAGCCCTATGCCACGTAGGGCTTTAAATTCATTGGACAGTACCTTGAATTGCATCTAGTAAGAAACTAGGACCTACTGCAGCTTGCAAAACAATGTAACAAAGAGAAACTAAGAGATATTACACACTCTACATATTGCTCCACTTTCTACTTGCAGTTGTAAGTTCCAGGTTATTTTTAACCATTTGTTTTATTCCCACCTTTAGTATTTTTATAAATATCTCAAGACAGCAAACAATACTAACACTTCTTCCGCCTCCTATTTCTTCCACAATGACAACTCTGTGAGGTGAATTTGGCTGAGAGAGAGTGACTGACCCAAGGACACTCAAGTGGTTTTCATGCCTAAGTCAAGACAAGAACTCACAGTCTCCTTCTTTCTAACCTTGTGCCTTAACCGGCTAGACCAAACCAGCTTTCCATGTGGAGCACATTGCAATAGTCCAATTGGAAACTGACAAAGTCAAAAATCTAGGCCTTTCCCAAACTACAGACAATTTAATCTTTGAATGCATGACAATCACTGATTGAGATATTGAATAAATCCAGTTCAAGAGATTACTCGGAAGACCAATCTATTCTGAATTTTTAAACAGGATTCATATTTATATTGTCACATATATAAAGAATTATTCACAAAATGGAAGTATTCTCTGTCCTGAGCACACCCAAACCCTAACCTGGGCTCAGTGTGTTAAAAATTAAAAATGCCTAATTTGACTCTACTGGCGTATCACACATACATCCCAAACAAGAGGAACAAGTCTCTCTTTCCCCCTCCCCTCCCCAAACAAGGCCACCCAGAACAACAGCACTAAGTGGCAGCACTGAGGCTGGGCCTGAAGTGGAGGCAGCAACCTGGATTTCAGCTTGAGAGCCACGGCTACCACTCAAAATGGCTGCCATTTCCTAAGGTGCCTGAGCTTTGGGGAGCAGCAGAATTGCCTCTGCAGCCAAGTACTTCCCAGGATTTGCCGTGCTTTGCTTACCTTCAGGTGGTGCTCTCTTTCTGTTAACAGGCCCCTGTGGCCTACCCGAGGCTGCTGAGGGTCATACAAGCCGACTGTTCTTGAAGCACCCTTGGAGAATGCTGTTCAACAGCCTCTGCATTGCTGAAAACTCTGCAAAGCATGCCCTGTTCTTGTATGATTTTTGGAGGCTCTGGAGTCTGAGTGAGAGTCCGGGCCTCTTGCACAGCCTCTGCAGCCTCTGAAAATCACACGTGAATGAGGCATGCTTTCCAGAATATTTCTTGAGTGTTGGTAAACGCTGCCGTATCACCCAAAATGTGGTGCGCCACCTTTTGATTCTTGTGTCGTAGGCTTGTCATCACTGCTCTATGATAAGATGGTTTAGTAGTTTCTCTGAATCTCCTTTTGCAGCATTATAGTTAATGATTCTCAACTGTTTGGCACAAGAGAAATGGTGGAATGTTTGAGACAGATCAAAGGAATCATATTTTCACACAAAACAAAACTCAGCTGTAGACTTCAGTGGTGTCATCAGGGTGGTACTGTCAGGGAGGATTTCAGGGCAGAACTCCAGGTTTCTGTAGAGCAGAATGAATAGGAGGAATCCTCCAAAAGCAACAAAACTGACTGACCACATTTTAAGTGATACATAAAAATAATCTTTTGAAGTAGTATTTGAAGTACGTGAAGAAATACAATTTAAGCAACCATTTAAACAACCTCCATTGCATCTTGAGTGGGACTGCTATAAGGCCATTACGTCTGATGAATAATGTGTTAACCACAGGTAGAAATTACTGACTGTAAGTTGCAACAATGTCCATTGCCCATGAATTACAATAACTTTAGAGATAAATTAGAAACATTTAAGGAAGTTTACATTTATCAATGTATAAAAGTCATTAGTTAAATTAAGCATTAAGAAATTAGGGATTTTGTTCAACTGTGCTATTATCAAACAAAGGAATTAGTTCTGTATTTTTAAAGACTGTGGTAGAGTATGCCACCCTTAAGGATACAGAAAATGACATACTTAAGTCTCTGCTAGTAGCCCAAATGCTCTTCCTTGGATTTCATTCCCGAGAAATAGATCACTCATCCTTCTCAAACAATATTATGAAGCACCTTGGGCAAACTTTTTTATTCTACTACATTACATTTTCTTGATTTGTTCTCTACTGTCCTCTTTGTGTGCAGCTTTGACCCTCTTTATTTTCTTTTTATGAGTGCTTTTTTAAAAATATGCCATTCTAAAAAAACAAAAATATCCTGAAGGATGCACTGTTTTAGAGGGTGCACACATATCATTTATCTGACATATCCTTCCCATTTCTTGTACATGCTTCATCTCTGTACATGGATGATTTCCCTGCCTACATTAAGTGAAAATAAATGACCAAAAGTAAATATTTACTTTGAGTGATCTAATGCTTTGAAAGCATCAGGCTTGTTCATGCATTAAAGTATTTGATTGTTAAACTAGGTGTAATTTTGCAACCTATTCCGTTCTTTCTGCTGGTGAGTTGAGTCGTCCCTGAGTATATTATCAACTAGTGTATTTATTCTTGAAGCAAGGAGATAATAACCACAACATTAATTTTATTGGGGGGAAAGGGAAAACATTATTTTAAAGCCACTTCTGTGGAGTGCTGGCGATGAAACAAAGACATGGACAATGGGGACATGTCCTACAAAACTAATTACCAGGGAGTGTTCATCCTGTAGATAAACTACTAAACCACTTCGCATATAGTATATGTTCTACATACTAAACCTAATTTCTGTTCTGATAGAGTTTGATCTACCTAGAGAGACTGTGGGAGGAAAATTTTGTGTTCCATCATCTATCATATTTGTATAGCCATCCATCTCACAAGAAAGTGAGTCTTGGCGGCATACACAATTTAAAAAGGTAATCAATAAATACATATTTAAAGAATCATTATTGAAAACTATGAAACAAGAGAGGATGAGCCACCTAAGGGAGATATTGCAAGATCTTCTTGGTCCCCTGGAATTATCAGGCTTGATAGCATAGCCAGGTTTTGCAAGGATTTGCAAGCAAATTTAAAAATACAGTGCTGAAAATAAAGATACAGTACAATGTTGTTTGATAGGTATGAGGCAATGAGGATGTCCATTGAGAGTGATTGGAGAAATGTCCCAGTGGGACATATCTTTCCTTTTTAATAGGTTGTCACAGAAAGTTGTCTTTTTTATAGAATACCCAATATTTTCATTTCCTTCCTTCCTTCCTTCCTTCCTTCCTTCCTTCCTTCCTTCCTTCCTTCCTTCCTTCCTTCCTTCCTCCCCCCTCCCTCCTTCCCTCCCTTCCTTCCTTCCTTCTTTCCTCCCCCCTCCCTCCTTCCGTCCCTCCCTCTCTCCCTCCCTCCCTCCGTCCCTCCCTTCCTTCCTTCTGCCTTCTAGCAAAATCTGGGATAATTTAGTTTAACTTTGCAGGGCCAAAAATCAAGACATTTTTAAAGAATGTGCTTGCTTTATTTATTTATTTATTTATTTATTTATTTATTTATTTATTTATTTATTTATTTATTTATTTATTTATTTATTTATTTATTTATTTATTTATTTATTTATTTATTTATTTATTTATTTATTTAATTGTTATGTAATCAATTCACCAGAATTGATATGTATGGCAATCAATTTACCAGCAACCAGAATTTACCACTAAAACTCAGAAGGACGGCTAGCCAGTTCCTTCTTTCTAAGGATGAAAGAAAGTTACTGGCCAAAGGCAGTGCTAGAACTCACAGTCTCTTGATTCTTAGTGTAGTGCCTTTACCACACCTCCAAACTGGGAGAGGCAGCTTTAATTAAATGCACAAATGCAGGTTTCCTATGAAACAATTGGTACCCAAGATTTGGATAATCCTAACTTTATATATATAGTCTTTCACGAGGCTCCTAAAACTTGATTGTTCCCTCAGGAAGCAACCACATTAAGCCAGAGTGTTGAATGAATTCATTTCTGGCAAGTGTTGTAGTATATTAGTTAGCATCTTCAATTGCCAATTGATTCTGTTTTGAGATAGTTCTTTTAATGATAGTTTTTTATTTGTTATTATGCTATCTAGAGTTCCTGTGAAATGAGTATACAAGGTAGTTAAATAATAAAAAATTACAATTAAAGTATTTAAAGCAATAGCGATGCATTAACTCCGGGCAAAGTAGCAACTGTGGCTGATAGCTACCTGACCAATAATGCGTGCTAGTGAAAAAATAATTGCAAGGCAACAAGCTAGTCCTTTCTTTTGAGAGAGTTCAAAGTTCTGATGGTGGGAGGACTTACATTAGAGTATTTGCCAGAGATCTTGGAGCTCAAGAGAGACTTCTAAGAGATTTCATTACTAGCATTTGAATTAGTGCAGTACTAAAACCAATCTGGTTGCTAACTGTATTGTTTTAATAAGATGATCTAAATTTATGGTATTTTGTCCCAGACAATTATGCAGTACAGATCATCCTTAACATACAACCACAATAGAACCCCAAATTTCTGTTGCTAAGTAAGACTGTTATGTGAGTTTTACTCCATTTTATGCCACATTTGTTAAGTGAATCACTTCGGTTGTTAATAACATGATTGTTAAGGAATTTTGACAGAATGCCACAAAAGGTGACAACATGACACCAGGATATTGCAACTGCCATAAATACATAGCAGTTGGCAAGTGGTCCAAATTTTGATCATGTGACCATGGGGATGCTGCAATGGTGATAAAAGTTTTAAATGACTGTAAGACATTTTTTCAGTGCTGCTGTAACTTTGAACAGTCACTAAATGAATGGCTGTAAGTTGAAATCTTATATTTGGGTTTCTGTTTATTTGTTCATTTTATTAATTTCTATTGATACTGAATATTTTTCTAGAGCAGTACAGTGAAAAAGTTTTTAAAGAAAAAGTCCAAGTGAAGTAATCAGACATTAGCTGCAAGTATTCCCTTAGGGATGGAAGAGTAAACAAAATTGAATTTCCTTTTTTAGGTTTAGTTTCTGCCTATAGAAAATTTCAGAAAAGAGAGGAAAGCACTAGGAGTGAATAGAAGACCCATTTCAACACTACTAATATTTATACAAATGCTCATTTAAAATCATGGTACCATATTCAACTGCATAAACCTCCTAAAATCATAAATAACTAATGGACATTTTTCTTTGTTTTCTGGTGTAGATATTTCAAAAGATTCTGGCTGAAGGCTCTGTAAGTTAGCGAAGCTGAGTGTGGTCCTCTCCGTTTATAGGAGAACAAACAAAAGAACATCTTGAAAACTCTTGGCATCTGAATTGTTTACATGGTGTGCATGTTATCTCTTAGCTACTACTTGAGATGTCAAAATGAGTTCAGCCATCCAATATTAAACTGCCTGATGAAAGTCTTGCTGTTGCTTGTTTTTTTAGATACACATTTTCACTGTTATACTTGCATGATGCAATTCCTGGCATATGGATACATTGTGAAAATTTGTTACTAACTTTGATCTTGACAAATAAACTAAGGCTGAGATATGTTTATTCAAATCCTATGTTTTCTCAATGCATAATCATGAATTTGGGTTGTTGTTTTTAAATCTAAGAGACCTCATTGTAATTCATCTGAGAAACCAGAGTTTCAGCAGTTTCCCACAGAGATTGCTGTGAGAGGATGGAGATAGGGTCTTCCTAATGAATTCTGTCTAATTCTGAGGGTTACTGAGAGTTTTAGCGAATAAAAAGAGGAACCACTAGTTTGTACTTATCTCATCTGATTCTATATCCCTCAAGACATGCTGAATTAGCTTTACAATACAATAACTGCTGCAAGGATGTTAAATAGTGTAAATTCAGTATTACTGTCTTCACATCATATCATATCAAATTTTAATTAGAGTATTATTATTTTCTTCTGATATTTAGAATGCATTGAGCTGAGGAAAACTGTTTTACAGTATATAAATGAAAATGCCTCTGTAAAATACAATTACAGGTAGTCCTCGACTTACAACAGTTTGAAGTTACGACGGCACTAAAAAAAAGACATGACCATTTTTCACTCTTATTTTTCACATTTTTCACACTTATGTTGCAGCATCCTCATGGTCACATGAAATAAATTCAGATATTTGGCAATTGACTTATATTTATGACTTATATTTATGTCCCTTTTGCAACCTTCTGACAAGCAAATTCAATGGGCAAACCGGACTCACTTAACAATCGTGTGAACTAATTTAACAACTGTAGTGATTCACTTAACATGTTAAGAAAAGTCATAAAATGAGGGAAAACTCACTTAACAAATTTCTCACTTAACATAAATTTTGGGCTCAATTATGGTTGTAAATTGAGGACTACTTATATTACAATAACTATAGTGCTTAATCCTGTTTTGTTCCAATTTTAGCCACTAGATGTCTCCCTCTGCTTGATTAAAACAGAAAAACAGCATCATGTCAGCTGTTTCATATGCCTTTCTTCAGTACTTACAACATATCTGAATGGCATAAAATTTGAAAAGTGGTAACAAGCTTCTTTTTTTATTCTTAATCTACCCAACAGCTAGAATTTCCTGGGCAGATCTATTGTGGATTAGTGCCTCTGATCCTTTGCAGCAATCTTTTGTCAGTTTCTTAACTCAAGCCCTGTGCCCATTTTTTCAATCTTAAATTCATTGTTTCATCCAATGCTTTCATTAGAGTGAGATCTTTTTTTAAAAAACAAAGATTTGTCTACAAAAACAAACAAACCTCAGAACCTTTGCATCTATATCTATTTTATGTATTTCTCATAATGTATCAAGGCCGCTACAGAATTAAATTAAAATGTGATCTATTGCAGCATTTGTCCATTTCAAATGTATCCAAAAGAATAGCTGGGAAGATATTGCAGCATTTGTCCATTTCAAATGTATCCAAAAGGATAGCTGGGAAGATATATCCCCATCTCTGTTAGATATTAGCATATATCGAGGCAAGTCTCCTCTCTGGTCCGCTGCTACAGCGGGAAACAGGTATCGTTCTGATTGGTCGAGGGGCGTACCCGATCCCTATAAAAGGGGAACCCTCCGACCACAGAGCAAGCTGGATCACTACTACTATTAATAAAGAGCTGATAAGTCACTCCGTGTCCGTAGTCTGTTCTCTCGTTGCCCCGATCTAACATTGGCGATGAAGGTGGGATTGAGAGACAGATAGGACGAAGAACGCTACCTCCAGAATCTCCGGATTCGATCCAGCCTAGGAATTCGGCAGAAATTCCGGCAGCCATCTCAGGTCACCGCAGCGCGGCAAATTCAAACGAGAGAAGATGGCGATGCACACTCCCCCCGCTCCATTCGACCCAGCAAATGACGAATGGGAAGCCTTCATGATTCGTTTCGAGTGTTTTCTCGAAGCGAACGAATACACGGGGATCACCGACGCCCGAAAGAAAAACATCTTCCTCGGCTACTGCGGAAAAGAAGTCTTCAACACGGCCAGAGACCTCACCGCGCCTACTCCAATACAGGCAGTATCGTGGACGGCGTTGCAACATGCTCTACAAACTCATTACGCGCCAAAACCTTCCCGCCATGTTTGCCGCAAGGAATTCAACACGCGGAACCAGAAGGCGGGAGAATCCATCAATCAATATGTTGCAGCCCTGCGTAAAGCAGCAACTCACTGCGAGTTCAGGGATCTGGACGAGCACATCTTAGCGCAGCTCATCTGTGGGTTAAGAGACATTTCACTACAAAAGAAGCTGTTGGCAAACCCGAATTTGACCCTACAGATAGCGCTAAACGAAGCAAGAGCGTCAGAGTCAGCAGAGAAATCATCGGTAACCATACAACGAGGTTTCAGCGTAAACCAGCCAGCACCAAGGCAGACCAGAGTGCACTACGAGGACACAAGCCCCGACTACGAGGATCCCGAGTTCGAGGACAGTCACCTGATGCAGAGCAGTCACTTGAGGCCTGGGGGGAGACCCGGATCCCGTTTGCCGCCCTGCGCAAGCTGCGGAGGGAATCACCCCAGGTCTACTTGTAGGTTCAGGAACGTTGTTTGTTCGCACTGCAACAAACTTGGGCACATCGCACGAGTGTGCCGGAGCGGAGTCCCTGCCTCACGGCAGCCACCCATGTACCGCCAACAGAAGCCCAACCCAGGGGCTTGGCGGAATCAAAAAGGGCGCCCAGAGAGAAATCCACAAGTGTTTACCCAGAGAGAAAGTTCCCAAAGAGCTGAGCGAGCGTATCCCCAGAGAGATTACTCACAAGGAGCTGAGCGAGCGTATCCCCAGAGAGACTACACGCAAATAGCTGAGAGAGCGTTCTATCAAGACGCTCAACGAGAGTATTTTCAGGATATAGATGGTGAGATAGAGTTGACCCAGAGAGAGGAGTTGCGAACGTATCTCACCACGATAAATCAGGTCCGCCCCAAGCGGCCCAAAAGGCTGAGAGTCACAGTCCTCTTGGAGGGCTCCCCTTGCGAGCTAGAAGTTGACACAGGATCAACCCTGACGATCATTTCATGGGCATCCATGAAACAGGCTATCCCTAGCCTCAGAAAGAGCCAACTACGCGCTCCAGACGTCCTGCTACGAGACTACCAGGGGAACCAAGTCCCCATCGTGGGCCAAGGCACATTCCAGATCCGTTTCAAGGACATCGTAGCCCAGCTGCCCGTGACCATCGCCAGCGCGCCATTACAGAACCTTCTGGGGCTTGATTGGTTTGAAGCCCTGGGGTTAGAAGTCACCGGAATCAACGCCATGGAAAACAGCAGCGCTGAACAGATTTTTAAGGAGTTCGAGGACGTGTTCAGCCCCGGTCTTGGTAAGTATGTGGGTAAACCGATATCATTCAATTTAGACCCCAAAGTGGCGCCAATCCGACTTAAACCGAGACAAGTGCCTTTTGCACTCCGCCCAAAAATAGATAAGGAAATAGATAAGTTAGTGGAGCAAGGAATCCTTGAGCCGGTGGATCACGCGCGCTGGGAAACACCCATCGTGACCCCAGTCAAACCAGACGGGTCAGTCCGCATCTGCGTGGACTATAAATGCACAATTAATGTCGCGCTACAACAGAGCGCATATCCTGTGCCTGTAGTACAGCACTTATTGCACTCGTTGGGGCCAGGAAAGGTATTTGCTAAATTAGACATGGCACAAGCTTACCAGCAACTGCCAGTTGATAGCGCCACAGCGGAGGCCCAAACTATAGTGACGCATAGAGGAGCATTCAAATGCAACCGGCTACAATTCGGTGTGAGTATTGCCCCAGGATTGTTCCAGAGCGTCATGGAACGACTTTTGCAAGGGATACCGGGAGTCGTCCCCTATTTTGACGACATCTTGGTGTCCGCTGCAAACGAGGAGCAATTAAATAAAAGAGTCAGAACTGTTTTGGCCAGAATCAGAGAAAAGGGTCTCCGCCTCAAAAAGTAAAAATGCCAAATTAACGTGCCTAGCGTAGAATTCCTGGGTTATAGAATCGATGGTCAGGGAATGCACCCCACTTCAAGGAAAATTAAGGCGATCCAGGACGCCCCCACACCACGAAATCAGACCGAGTTGCAGGCCTTCCTCGGACTACTTAACTTCTACAGCGCTTTTCTGAGGCAGAAGGCGACCGTTGCTGAGCCACTACACCGTCTACTCCAGAGGAACGCACCATGGAAATGGGGACGATCCGAAGCTGCAGCCTTCGCCGGAGTAAAGCGCCTGCTCACCACTGACTCACTGCTTGTCCAATACAGCCAGACCCTACCGCTGGTATTGACCTGCGACGCATCACCCTTCGGAGTTGGAGCAGTCCTCAGCCACAGGATGCCCGACGGAAAAGAAGCACCAATCGCCTTCTACTCCAGGACTCTTTCATCGGCCGAAAGGAATTACAGCCAAATGGACAGAGAAGCGCTGGCTGCTGTAGCTGGAGTAAAACGTTTCCACGAATACCTCTACGGCCGCGATTTTGAACTGATTACGGATCACAAACCGCTGTTGGGACTTTTGGCGGGAAACCGCCCCACTCCGGTCTCCCTTTCTCCACGTATGACCAGGTGGACTGTTTTCCTGGCTGCGTACTCATACAAATTGATTCATCGACCGGGCTCCACTCTCGGACACGCAGACGCACTCAGCCGTTGCCCATTACCTGACATTCTGCCAGACCCCACTCCAGAAGTACCGGTATTGCTCATTGACTGTTTGGACTCTGGACCGGTTTCTTCATACGACGTTGCAAGGTTCTCCTCTAAAGACAATTTAATAAAGCAAGTTCAAACTTGGGTTTGGAGGGGGTGGCCGAAGGGAAACGTGGGCCCGGAATTCAAAGTGTTTTGGTCAAAACGGGACGAACTCTCAGTGTTACAAGGTTGCTTATTGTGGGGGGATCGAGTTGTTATTCCGTATGCGTTACGTAGGAATGTATTAGATGCTTTACATGTGGGTCATCCGGGGATTGTTAGGATGAAGGCGTTAGCAAGAAGTTACGTTTGGTGGCCAAACATGGACAAAGAAATAGAGGAGTGGGTGGCCACTTGCGACCCATGCCAGGAATCGAGACCAGCACCCCCGGAAGCGCCCGCCACAGAATGGGAGAAACCTAAAGCACCCTGGTCGCGAATACACATTGACTTCGCAGGGCCATTCCAAGGTCAGACTTTCCTTATAGTTGTGGATGCATACTCAAAATGGCTAGAAGTAGTCCTAATGACTTCAACCACGGCAGAGGCAGTCATTAAGGTTCTACGGCGACTTTTCGCCACCCATGGCCTGCCCGACCTCCTGGTCTCCGATAACGGGCCCCAGTTCACAGCCATGCAATTTGAGACATATCTAGCAGGTCAGGGAATTCGGCACGCCCTCGTCGCGCCATTCCATCCGGCATAAATGGACAGGCGGAGAGAATGGTGCAATTCGCAAAAGAGGCCCTCGCTAGGATGGGTCCAGGTGATTGGCAAACACGCATTGACCATTACCTTTTAATTCAGCATATTACCCCTAGCGCAACAACGGGTAGGAGCCCCGCTGAACTACTCATGGGCCGCCGTTTACGGTCTCACCTGGACCGTCTTCACCCAAATTACTCTGCCACAGCTCCCCCAGACTCCACAAGCAAAATTCGGTCTTTTAGCATAGGGGATTCCGTATACGCCCACAACTATGCAGGGGGAACATTGTGGATGCCGGCAAAGATCATTGGCATCATGGGTCCACGATCGTATCTGCTGGAGCTGGAAGATGGGCGGAACTGGAAAAGGCACATCGATCAACTTCGGGGTCGCCTAGCACACTCAGACCTTCGAAACGAAGACGAGATTTTCCTGCCTACAGAAAGTCAGCCACGCGAGAGCCCCATCATAGAAAACTACGACACCTGCGAACCAAGCTCGGAACAAGAAAGCAAGCACGAAGCAGAGCAACCCCCAGACAACGCAACCGAGCAGACTCTGGAATGCCCCAGCTACGAGGGCACGAAACCTTCAGAACGTGGAACAGGAAAAGCATCCGATCCTGCAACCACTTCTGACCAACCAGAACTACGACGCTCCTCCCGAGTAAGGCAACCCCCAACATACCTAAAAGACTATGTTACCTACCGCAACGTTCCGACTAGGAGGGGAGGGGTGTTAGATATTAGCATATATCGAGGCAAGTCTCCTCTCTGGTCCGCTGCTACAGCGGGAAACAGGGATCGTTCTGATTGGTCGAGGGGCGTACCCGATCCCTATAAAAGGGGAACCCTCCGACCACAGAGCAAGCTGGATCACTACTACTATTAATAAAGAGCTGATAAGTCACTCCGTGTCCGTAGTCTGTTCTCTCGTTGCCCCGATCTAACAATCTCCTTCTCTGGTTTTCTTCGACTGCTGTTAAAAAAACCCACCACCTCTCATGCAAAAAAATAATGTAATACCTCCAGAAACATTAGAAGCTGAAATATTTATTAATCTAAGACTCCTGCAGATTGGAGATAAGCTTTCTCACCTCCAGTGTGGAAAAAGGGATGGCCCTCCTCCAATGCTGAAGAACAAAAAGATAGGGATGGCGGTGGGGAAAACTTAACACTCGGTTGAGGAATTATTTGTGAGTTGCATTTAATATTCTCTTTGCCTGAAAGAAATAATCCTCCCATACACACACATTCTTATTGTTCCCATCTGGTACTGATGTTTCAAACAATGCATGTTACAGGTTTAGTTATCAATGACCATTTAATGGAACTGCTTGGGAGCTGGATGCATTAGGCCCATTAGCTCAAGAAAGGACTTCTAAGAATGACGACTAGGAAAGCATTAGCTCTAAGGATTATCTTCTGGCAGCTGATCCCTGTACCATGGGACACTGGAGATTCTGCAAGTTTTTACCAGTTCCATGTGACAAGATTAAAAAAGGTTTACAATTCACAATTCTCACTTGTATTCGATATAAGTGTTATTAAAGTAATTGGTGGATGAAAATCACTTTTTGGTGGTAACTTTAATGATGGAAAAAGTTTGAGAATCAGACTTTAAATGCCTTAATCACGCTTTGGATTGAACTAATATTGAGAGTTGGAAAGAAGATAGAAATTCAGGGGAGCAAATATTTCCTCCAATAACACCAAAGTGATTTGGATTTAGGCCAATGTCCTTCAAAGTTAATTGCAGGATTAAAAAAAACACGCTTAAAAGTCATAATACTTGTTTTACTTGTCTTACCTGCAAAGCATCATTCAACAAGTGGGGAAGAAGTCAACTAATGAGTAGCATGTAATAACCAATGAGGTGTAATCTTGAACATGTGACTTGTATAAATCAGGAAGCCAAATAGAGCAGGATGCAAGAAGTGTTTCTTGACTTCAGGCAATTTCCACACAGCCATAGGCTGTACCTGTTACATCTTTGGCACCAGTTTTCTGTTGCTCCACTCAATCTTCCAATGTTCAGCCACGGAAGCAATCATTACTCCCTCGAGCTTGGCAATGGGTAGGTATAAAAAACTAGCTAGACAATGTCAGCCTTTTTCCCTCACTGCATTTGCTTTTTTGCAGACATAACATTGGTTTGTCTTATTGGATTATCCCATTTTTCCTTCAAATTCTCACATGGCTTACACAGAATCTCCATTTTATGCTCACAATAGTTCTATGAGTTAGGTTGGATTAGAAGAGAGTGATCAGACCTAATGAGTTTCCATGCCTGAAGATAGACTTGAATCTGTATCTCACTTCTTTAGTCTCACACTTGAACTATTGAGCCACACAGGTTTTGAAAGCAAATTCAGGTACAGTAAACATGATAGACATTTTGGGGCTATTTGATTGCAAATCCTCAAAAACTATTGCTTATCCATTATATTACCCTCTACTGTTTCAATATCTAGTTGTTTTATATTTCATGGAAGAAAGATTTATGCACATTAATAGAAGGGGAAAATATATCTAGATAACCCTCAGATGGTGCAGTCAGATCATGAAGATGGAAAATATGGTGCAACTGAAATTTCCTCACTTCTAAAATAGGATATTTGCTTGACATTTGTTGCTTGAATAAGCACTGTGGGAAGAATGGTATAATTATTTCTTAGCATCTGTTGTAGAATGATCACACAGAAACCAGTGGTAACAGAGAGAATTTCCACTGCAGGTTTAATTTCTATGCTATATTTGGGAATGAATAGTTTTAAATATATGTTCTCTCCCAGTTAGCTTCCGGCTGCCTTGTTTGAAATTTCATCTGAACTTAAGTCATAATAATAGTTCAATGTGACAGATATACACAAATATGTGTTATTCAGGCAAGATATCAAAACCCTTAAAAAACATCTAGACTGATACTTCCTTTTTTTCTCAAGCCCCAATCCATAGATGTAGCTCTCAACATATGACCAGAATTGGGACCAGAATTTCCTTTGCTCAGCAAGACAGTTGTTAAGTGAGTCATGCCCAATTTTATAACTGTTTTTGCCACAGATGCTAAGTGATTCATTGCAATTGTTAAGTGAGTCATGTGGTCATTAAGTGAACCTGGATTTCTCTCTTGATTTTGCAGAAGCCGGCTAGGAAAATTCCAAATAGTGATCCATGACTTGTCATAAATTCATGCCAGTTGCCAAATTCCCAAATTTTAATTATGTGACCATGGGGATGATGCAATAACTGAGAGGACAAGTTACTTTTTTCAGTGTGCCATTGTAATTATTAATAGTTGTAAAATAATTGTTGTAAGTTGAGAACTACCTGCAGTCCCAGACATCTTCCTTAAATGTTTCATTTTCTAATAAAAATATTAAAGGATTTACTTTGATTAATATACAGATCATTTAGTGTTTATCCAGTAGGAACTTACAATAACGAAAATAGAAAAGTAATGCTTGTCAGTTTTTCTTTGCTGATGAATTCTTTGACAGCCTTGTGACTTCAGACCCAAGATATGAAATGTTTTTAGGAGGTTGGAATTTATTATCATATATCTAGTGAACGAAGCAGGAAAATATGATCCTTATATTATCCTTGAAACTCTTTTGTAGTCAGTGAATGGTTACTGATATAGACCTCTTTTCTAATTCTCATGCAAAGAGAAAAATGTTAATAGTCATAGGCCACCTGATTGTAAAGGACCCCAACTTTATGAATACCTTACTGCACTAAAGATTGCTGGACTCCCTCCTAACAAAGATGAAGCTATTTTATGCAATTGCCTTAAACTGGGAATTTTATCATAGTTTATCATGTTTTCCACTTTTTCTTATCAAAAACAATTTGTTAAGGTCAAAAAGATTGATGGCAAGAGGGATCAAGAAAATTAATTTTAAGAAAAAAAATCAATCTATGCAATTCATTGCCTTATTATATATTACCTGATTGTTCTCAGATGAGATGAGATTACATATGAAATGAATGTATACATTCATTCCACAATAAACTACCTCATTGAGAATTTTGTAAGCTGAGATTTCCATTATTATAGCAACTGCTCTATAGAAACAATAGTAACTTCCTCATACAGTACTTTTATCAAAAGTCAGAATGCAGATTTAGTTGAATCACACTGTGTGAACTGCATAAAAATGCTGAAGGCATCTGGTTGCTATGCCAAAGCTCCTGCTTTATGATAGCAGGAATGAATCAGAGAGTAGACTGCTTATCAAAGGAACAAAGGACTAATTTCCCCACCAGCCTAGTATAAGTTGTCTAGTACATTTCTGACACACAATCTCTGTAAAATTATAAAGTTTTGGGTATTAGCATGTTCACGGATTGTCTTTATGTATGCTTTAATTAAACAATTTGCTCGGTAAAAGAATTAACATTCAGATCAGCTTGTTTATGCTAGAGACAACCTGTGACCTTTTTAGTAATTCTTCTTTCCACATATAATATAGATTTTTGCCCTCATCTCACAATACTTGGGTGAGCCCAGGTGAAGCCCCTCATCCTCATCTGACCTGTGGAACATCTGCCATTTTTCTGGGGGATGGATAATTTTCTTACAAGGTTCCTCAATGCCTTCAACAATGGCAGAGCTTCTACGTTCTTCACATTAAAAAACTTGACAAAAACAAAAAACATGGCAGAGCTTCTAATGTAGAAAGGCCTTAAGATCTTAAAAAGGTCTTAAAAATTGAGGAGATGTGCAAAGACATACTGCCTGGATAATCACTCATGTTGAACTGTACAGCACAGTCAGACATCAGGAACTGACCACAGGAAATGTTTTATAAAATGTTATATATCAGAAAATGCCTCATGGTAATGTTTGTATCATAAAACATTTTATTAAATTTGCAAATTTCAATTCCACAGGATTCACGAGTTCCAGATTTTGAACACATTAAGTAAGTCAGCCCATCTGAGTGTCTTGGTTCAAAACGTTTTGCTCTATGATGAACCATTTCACCCAGTTAAAGGTTATACATGAGACTTTTAGTAGTAGGTGATTCTTAACAATGAATAAACTACACAGAGGTTGAGCAAGAGAAATAATGTATAAGCAGCTATTTCCCTTTTAGCTTACTCCCTCCCCATCCTGTCTCTAAGATGTCTCACAGAGAGGGAGAAACACTCAGAAATTACTTATGTTGGAGCAACTGCTTCATCTACATCAGTGTTTCTCAAACTTGGCGACTTTAAGTCCTGTGGACTTCAACTCCCAGAATCCCCCAGCCAGCATAGCTGGCTGGGGAATTCTGGGAGTTGAAGTCCACAGGACTTAAAGTCGCCAAGTTTGAGAAACACTGATCTACATAATTGGACAGCTTTTCCCTCTTTTGAAATGATGGATCTCCTGAAATATGAAGAGTTCAGAAATTTGCATATGGCTTGATAAGTTTAAATTGATCCTTCTAACATTATTGCCCATTGGTGTATTTTGAGCTACCCTATTTCCTTAAGAATAATTTCAAAATACACAATAGTCTAGAAGTACAATTTCATATCTATAGAATTATGTAGGTTTGGTTGGTTTTCCTCAAAGAAGGAATATGTAAGAAACATACATTTAATTTGGTCAGTGTTTCTCTTCCTCCCTAAACAGACCATGGTTTCACAAGAAATGTACATTTGCAGCAGTGCTAAAATCCTCTGAAGTCTGCTACCGCTTCGGTGAATTTGCTTCTGTCTGAGGTGCATTCACGCAGCGCTAAAAAGGAAATTTTTGAAGCTTTCAGAGTCTGCTAAAGTAAGTAGAACACTTGGGGGGGGGGAATCCCCTGTGCCACACGATTTAGATTAGCTAGAAAGCATTGTTGGAAGAAATGTCCTTCTGGGTTCGGCTCCAAGTGGGGAAAAAGACACTGGAGACATGGAGGCTGCTTGGAAAGATGGTTTTAATGGTGGACAGGACCACATGGCTTGAGTCCTGAACAGAAAAGGTGATCATATGCTTCAATGTTGGTGGAGAAGAAGAGAAGGGCAGAGAAGAGAGGAGTGAAGAAGGGCTTGCAGGGCTTTTTATAATCTGTTCTGCCCCACCTATCTGTTTCCTGTTCCTGTGTAAGAAGTGTATTCTGATTGGTTGCCAGACTCCCATGGGCCCATGCAAGGGCAACCCTCTAGGCTGAGTTTTGAATCCAGGTTTGGTTGAGTTCAGATGCCATGTGGTCAGTTGAGTAAAGGCTTATATTATCATGCCTTCATTCCCATCCCCCTGGAGCTGAAGGGGAGAACTCTTTATTATGTAAAGTGGACTAGCTTGGCCTTCTTAATGGCCCATTGATAAAGTGAGGATGGCAGGAAGCTGCAGGAATTTACTTTGTGTTTAAAATGTGTTTCTCCCTTTTTTCACATCCAAGAAAATATAATATTCTGCCTTTTCAATATTTCCTAGGATATTTCATTTTTCTGGGAGAGGGCTCGGTGATAACTTCCAACAGCAGGAAATCTAATGATTCTAGCTAATATAAATCACACATCACAGCTGATCATCGGAAATACTGGTTATACCTGAACCAGTAGCATTTCACCCCTGATTTGCAGAGGTGGGTACTGTTTTGAATACTCAATGTCTCTACTGCTACAAAGTCATAATTCATAATCCTACTGACCAAATAAAAAATAAAGCCTCAAAAGGTAAATGTAAGAAATAAATATGAATGTACTGTAGGAAGTTATCACCCAGCCCTCTCCCAGAAAAATGAAATATCCTAGGAAATATTGAAAAGGCAGAATATTTATCTGGATGTGAAAAGGAAGGAACATATTATAAAGACAGAATAGCTCCCTGCAGCTTCCTGCCCACACCCACTTTGTCAATGGGCCATTAAGAAACCCAAGCCAGTCCCTTTACATAATAAAGAGTTCTCCCCTTCAGCTCCAGGGGGATGGGATTAAGGCATGATAATATTGGCCCTTTATCCAACTGGCCACATGGCATCTGAGAATTCAACCAAACCTGGATTCAAAACGCAGCCTAGAGAGTTGCCCCTGCATGGCTCGATGGAAGTCTGACAATCAATCAGAATACAAGCTCAAGATCAAAGGCCAGAGAGGGCATAAAACCAGGGACTCAGCATCTCAGTCCTCCCTTCTCTTCTCATCTCTTCTCCACCAACATTGAAGCATGTGATCACCTTTTCTGTTCAGGACTCAAGCCATGTGGTCCTGTCCACCATTAAAACCATCTTTCCAAGCAGCCTCCATGTCTCCAGTGTCTTTTTCTCCACTTGGAGCCGAACCCAGAAGGACATTTCTTTCAACAGTACCTTAAAAATATACTAATATGAATCTGCTAGATTTCATGTTTTTTCCAAAGAAAAACTACAAAGAAGAAAAAGATATAATAGCTGCAAAATGTATTTTGAAGAATATGAGAGACCTTCTGTCTGTAAATATCCTTACTGAAGTTCATCGAGATATATGTTTTTATGTTTCTTTGAAAAGACTAGCTAAGTACTCCTACAAGAAAAATAAAGGAGGAAGTGTCTCAAAGGTGGTGGTGGGGGGGGTTGTCTTCAAAAGGCAACTGGGCTGTTTTTTCTTTGAGGAAGTGCTCAACCTATAGCAAAGAATACCTGGAAAATAAGCAATTTTAAAATGGTTCTGCTCCTTTCTCTCAAAATAGAATGGGAATTGTTGTGCAGAAGATATTATTCTTACCATTTTCATAATCAAAGTAACAACTTTTGTCAAAAATAGGCTTTTCTATACCATTATCATTTCTTTTCTCCAAATCCGCACAAAAGTTTGAAAAATGTCTACCTTGAAATATTGAAAACATTCTTAGAACTCCATGAGCTAGTTGGCCACCTTCATTTGAATGCAAAAAACTGTAATCCTTTTTCCTGATCCTGAACTATCATAGATCCTTGAAAAAACATTATTCTTGAAAAAATATTCTTTTTAATCCTCAAAGGATTAAATCTCCTATCTACACCTTTAGTTCACATTTCATACATTTGTCTACTCATTTACAAAACAAAAACACCGTAAAAAGCATTTGTATGAGGAATAACTTTTGAGCTGTAAAACTCTCTTTCCTCCTGCATTATAGTCTGTTATAAGCTCTAAAGATGAAAAGGTATTGTGCTAGGATTTTTGGAACCTGGTGTTTTTTTCCAGTATGTCTAACCATGCTTGTGTGCAGCTATGACAGCTGGAGGAGGCTGAAAGGGGAAGATATCTCCTGAACAATGCAGAAGCCTGAATAGGCTACAGATGGGGAGCCAAAAGATAGAGGCAGGAAAAGTTCACAAATTCTGCTGAGCTATAGCCATGAAAAAGACAGAAACAATTTCATTCCAGGTTCAGATAAATCATCACAGAAATAGAAAAAAGAAATCCATTTTGGAAGTGGTGGGGTTTTAAACTCCAGCAAAGAGCCATCATAAAAAGTTAGTACCATTTGTCATAAATTTCTGTGGGTTGCTATGTTTGTCTATCTGTGTCCTTCAGCAAAACTCTGGCTCTTCACAACTAAAACCAATAACCTGTGTTTGAACTTTAATTTCTTCCTCCAAAGCCTGGAGCTTATCCCCGCTACTGAGTTAAATTTCTATCCACCCATCTCTTGAGTCCCACCCAAATTTGATGCTGTATCAGCATCAAATTTGCTATACCCATTACTAATCCCTGTATTACTGTCCCCATTTTGGCTTTCTGAAGAATTGGGATATTCTGATTTCATAAGTGCCAGGCATGTTAAGCAAAATGTTTAATTAAATTATGCTCTGTTTACCAATGTTCTTCTGTTCTACTTTTGATAAGATACAAACCATGTGTACATTCTCAAAAAAGTCATAGGGTAAAACATCAAGTACTCAGTATATTTGAACATTTTTTCTCAAATGTTAATATGTTCTTAAAGTTTTGGTGTGAGAATTTTCTTTTTAAACTGATATTCTATGAATAGCATTGATTCTGCTGCTCTAAATTATATAATACAACATGGCATGAGCTAAACGTAAGATTTCTCTTACTTAAAAATAATGTAAATGTATTTGCATTATTAATTCAAATATTTGTAAATATTTGAATCAAAATTGGGTGCGTGAATTATATTAATGCAGCTGATGGAGGAGAGAGATTGGGCAAACATCTCAGTGAATGCATTAGGAATGCATGGTTGAGAGCAGGAACTTTACTCTTTGTCCTCCCCACAGTTCAATCTTTCTTCCACAAATTATACAAATTATAGTTTGCATTTAGAGAACAGCTTCTATCATTGTCAATTAATGTATTTTATAACTGACTAACTTCTTGGCACAAACATACAACAAGCTTTACTAAATCAAAGTATACGCCCATTCTAAGCCAGGATAATATTTCTGAGCCTGGCCAAGTATTTCCAAGAAAAAGTGAAATAAAACTGCTGAAATCTGAATCAGCTTTCAGCCAAGAACTAATGTATATTGCCAGGAGAAATATCATAAAGGTAAATTGCTGAGATTATAACAAACATGAAAACAGAGAAAACTGACAGAAAATGTCCATCATCAGATTTGCTTGTCTGGGATTTCTAGCAGGTTTGGATTCTAAATGAACCATTCTTTTCAGAATTGAATTGAAAGTTTCCCCACTGCATTGATTTTTTTTAAAAAAAATCTCTTAGGTAGTTTTTTAAAAAAAAAATAGTATGTGGTATTAAAAAAAAAAGATAAGTAGTTTTTGTTATTTGTTTGTGTTGTCAACATTTCAGCTTCCAAAAATCTTCAGCTCTGCTGAAGAACTGAAGAAGCTTTTTGGATGAGAAACTTCTTCAGTTGGATGACAAAAACAAGAAAGTCCAGTTACCTCTTGAAAAAGCACCTTTGGACAACTATGACTGAGAATCTCCATAGACATCTCATAATTTTGATGGCTTCGTACCCTTCCTCTCTCCTATCCTTTTAATGGTAATGGTATTATGCTGGTCTCTTAAAGTTATGGTATATATTCATAATAATCTTTTGATTATCAGTTTGGCATAATAAAATAAAGAGGATAATTTTAATACATTTAAGGTGTTATGAATATATAATAATTTGATACAAAATTCCAAAGTTAAGTCAAATTTATTTTGGTTATTTATTTGGGTAATTTAATTCAAAACCTTGATATAGTGCTGCTCCATTGTGAGGGTTTTCTACAGAGGTTTTCTGTCATTAAAATTATATATTTATTTAAAGAAATGTATTTAATTTTGAAAGAGAGATTAGTATGATTAATAACTGACAGGCAGTGGGTTGCAAAATGCATTTAGAATAACACATTGTTATTTCTAAGGAAATGTTATTGCTTTTTCAGAAAATTGGGTCAACATAGTTTTCAGCATAAACTACCACTCTTTTAGAATGACATTAAAATGGTCAATAAATCCAATTTTCAACACGTTTACTCTTTTAAAAGACTAAAATTACCTCAGAGATACACTGAGGATTGCGTGGCACACAAATGGATAATCTGATGCTGCATATGTTTGTTAGCTGCTAAATTGCAACAGACATGTTCTGTGCTCTATAGTATTGTGGGAAGTCATCACCCAGCCCTCTCCCAGAAAAATGAAATATCCTAGGAAATATTGATAAGGCAGAATATAATATTTTCCTGGATGTGAAAAAGGGAGAAATACATTTTAAACACAAAGTAAATTCCTGCAGCTTCCTGCCCATCCTCACTTTATCAATGGGCCATTAAGAAGGCCAAGCTAGTCCACTTTACATAATAAAGAGTTCTCCCCTTCAGCTCCAGGGGGGATGGGAATGAAGGCATGATAATATAAGCCTTTACTCAACTGACCACATGGCATCTGAACTCAACCAAACCTGGATTCAAAACTCAGCCTAGAGGGTTGCCCTTGCATTGGCCCATGGGAGTCTGGCAACCAATCAGAATACATTTCTTACATAGGAACAGGAAACAGATAGGTGGGGCAGAACAGATTATAAAAAGCCCTGCAAACCCTTCTTCTTCTCTGCTCTTCTCTTCCCTTCTCTTCTTCTCCACCAACATTGAAGCATGTGATCACCTTTTCTGTTCAGGACTCAGGCCATGTGGTCCTGTCCACCATTAAAACCATCTTTCCAAGCAGCCTCCATGTCTCCAGTGTCTTTTTCCCCACTTGGAGCCGAACCCAGAAGGACATTTCTTCCAACAGTATGAAAGTAAATCTTCTGCATTGCATAAATGGAGAAAGTGAACTATTCCTCTTACTGAATCCAGCGTCAGTCAGCTGGTATAGGTAGTCATATGCTTCCAAGGTAGTCTTCAATTTACAACCAGAATTAGGACCAGAATTTCCATTACTAATCCAGGTGATTGTTAAATAAAGCAACACCAGATTTTAATATCCTTTTTCCCACTGCATTGTTACTGCATTGTTACGTGAATTATGCAGTTGTTAAGTGAATCTGGCTTTCCCCATCAACTCTCCTTATCTAAGGTGACCAAATGTTAACATTGGTAAAGCGGGACACCACTGACCGGGGGGAGGGGGTTCCTGATTAAAAATTTGGTCTATATGGAGCAACAAAAATTTTCATAGAAGGCAAAAATAGTATTGTAATATATTTTTTTAAATTTCAACATAAGTACAATTTACAAATATAATAAATAAAAAATATATATAGTATTATTTTATTCTTTGGCATATTTCTCGTTTGAGTGAATTCTTTTTAGTAGATTGCTGTTGTTTTTTTAAAAGGTCATGAAATTTTTCACAAGAATTTGTTAAATTATATTTCACACATAAAATGGCTTTCAAAGTCTCAACACTTAATTGTGATTTTTCTGATGTCCACACTTTATTTACCGTAGAAAAAACGCGTTCAGTCGCAGCATTAGTTCCTGGTAAGGACAGCACGTATTCCACAATTTTTAGTGCATTATTGTATGGAACATGGTTTGTTTCAAAATAATGAAATATTTCTAACCATTTGTTCTCTATTGTGATTTTGCTGATGCCCAAGATTTAACCTTTTCCTTATCAATATTTTTTTTAAATAATGATACCTCATTAAAAAGATCATTTTCAGAAATATTACTATATGGGAAATTTTGAGTAATATGATCGAATGATTTTTGCACATCATTCCAATTAAGTTCTTGTTTTAATGTAACCCAATGAAAATGTTCAATATCATTGTAATGTACCGTCCACTCTTCTAAATAATCTATGCAGTTACTATAGAACTTTTTGACGTGATTCATGATATCTCCACGATTTATTGCACCTTGTTCTTCTAGCTGGCTTATACTATTACAGATAGTTAACGGAAGAAAATTATTTTCTAACCGCTCTTGACACTGAAATTTTAAATTATTAACTTCATTTGCTACTTTGATTACCGAAATTTTGTCACCTTCAATAAGTTTTATAGCATTTTGAAAAAGAGCTGCTTGATTGTGTACAAACTCTAGCCAAATTTTTGAAGATTCTTTTAAAAAAAACTCTTCTAAAATTCTAGGACATTTATCCTGTGATAGAAAGTAGGATTTCAAAGGATCATATATTTTCAAAATTCTTTCGACAGCTGACAAAGGAGCTAACCAGCGTGTTTTACTGTATCCAAGTATTTTCTGATATTTGACTTCCGCAGTTTCACAAAATTCTTTAAGCATTTCAACGCGCACAGTGTATATATAGAAATAAGAATATATTTTAATAACAATATTTTCCACATCTACAGGCAACAAATCAGCAGCTGTTTGAATGGCGTTATGTATTATGTGCGCTGCACAACCAACACCAATAATGTTTTGATTAAGGTTTTTGTTTAATTTATAAAAAATATTATTTGTACCTCTTCTCGCTTTTCCTCCCAAATTTGCATTTGTGTTGTCTGCACAGTATGCAATCATTTTATGTTTTATATTGTTTTTTTCCAAAATATTACTAATGGAACTGAAAATTATTTCAGAAGTTTCGCCGGGCAAAGAAACGAAATCTAAAATTCTAATTTTTATTTCAGTTTTGGAATCAAAAAATCTAATAATGGTTGGAAATAACTTTATATCCTTATGATTAGATGCGTCAGAATATATGGATATAAAATTATTTTTTTCTAGATTCTGAAAATACATATGGGGAAGCACATTACACACAATTGCCTCGGATTTTGTTCTAGCACAGGCAAATTTTTTGTTGAATAACTTTTTGACAACTTGTGATGTACAGTCCATAGATCTGAAGGATTGTGATTAATAGCATGAAAAGATATAAGTCCTTCTGCTAATGCGAATTTCTTTTCTTCATCTCCATAAGTTGTTTTCCGAAAAAATTCCTGTATTTTGGAGGAAGATGCAGCAGTATTTAAATATCTTTTATGTTTCTGTGTCTCCAAGTGCTTTGAAATATCATTCTTCCCGCCGTGCGAAATAGAAAATTCACCATTACATTTCTCACATTTTACCTTGTAATCACTTTTGGTTTTTTTTAATAAAAGGAAATTCACTTCTTAGATCATCATTGAATTTGCATCCTCTTTTCTTACTCACTATGTTAAAAATCTAAAAAAAATAATTTAAAATTAGATTATAAATTATTATATACATATTACTTAAAAACACAGTAAGAAGGTACATAATTACACGAACATATTTTATTGTTAGTTTATAAATTAAATTAATTTGATTGTTATAAAGTAACTATATTTTAAAAATTATTTTAATTTTAATTCTATATTTCTTTCTAAATAATAACAATACTAATTTGTATTATTTTTCCTCTGAATTTGCCGTAACGTAAGTCGTAAGTGTCACTTTCAAGGCCGGCGCTAGACTTTTTGCCGCCACTATAAAATATAAATAATATGAGTACTGTCAGCTAAATTCAAGAAAATTTATGTATTTATGAAATAAATAAAGAAATTACTTACCTAAATTATCTGAATAGCTGATTTGTAATGACATCACTTGTTTAACTAGCTTACTAGCACACAGTACGATGTGTATCGTCTGAGAGACAGTTACAAAATGTTTTCATCGTTGCCAATCCCAAAAAATGCCATTGTTCATTAAGTCCAAACAATGGTGGTGGAATTCTAACAACTGATCAACAATGTGAACTTTGATAAGCAGTTCTCAATAATCAGTTCTCAACAATTATTTGTTATTATTAAAGTTTAACATTATAAAATTAACAAAAATAATGTAAAACTCATATCCTGGCTAAATAGCAACATGGCCGCTGAAAACCATATGTTCCCTTCCTGTTTTCCCGCCGTTCCCTAGCTTGTCGTGCATTCTTTCCAAAAATCAGGACTTTTTAAAAACGCCGCGGGACAAATTGTTAAAAATCAGGACTGTCCCGCCAAAAGCGGGACGTCTGGTCACTCTATCCTTATCGGAAGACAGCCAGAAAGGTCACAAATGGCAATCACACAATACCAGGACATTGCAAACATATAATACATGTGCTTGAATGTTGCCAAGTATTTCAATTTTGATCACATGACCTTGGGGATGCTGTAATAGTTGTAAGTGCAAGGACCCATTGTAAGTCACTTTTTTCATGCTGTTGTAACTTTCAACAGCCACTAAACTCATCATAGATAAGCTCATCATAGATATACAATAAGAGTCTAAAATTCAAACTATGTTGAATGGTTACCCTGCCGCAAAGTATTTTAGTTTCAATAGATAATGCATTTATTACATATCCTAGAGTTATTAAGAAATGTTCATTCTTACGACTTTCACACATGATTAAAGTGTGTTAAAAAGATTTCCAACCATATATGCAGATACAGACACATTCTTAACATCTCATGAATATATGACAATATGTATTCTTTTATTAATTTTTAAAAATAAATGTATTTTAGGAATGCTGTTAAAATGTTAGGTAAGTAAGATGGTTTTTCTAATATTTTTATTCTTTTTTAAGTGTATTGGGGGGAAAACTAGAAAGCATTTGATTACTTGGGTTTAAAGTAAGAAATGTTGTCTGAGAAAAAAGCTCTATTATCTCCACAGCAATAATCATAACCATTTTAAAAATTAACTACCCGAACTTTCGTTCAAAACATAATTAAAACAAACCTATAAATGGCATGTTAATTTGCTTTTTACATTAATGGGAAACAGAAAAGGCTAGTTTTCCACAGCAATTATAAACATCTCATTTTGGTGTCATTCAACAATTACCTTCACAATAATAAAGTTAATGAGCTCAGAAATTATTCCAGTGAACTGTATTATGTGCAAATAGGGATTAGACTTGTACATGATTTGTACACATGACTAATCTGTGATTTTGATTACAGTAGTCACTTCTGAATCCTCTACAATTTATTTGTGGCTAACTTGGTAAATAACTCCTGGTTTTGTAAAATCAATCACAAATCCTTTGTATTGGTTTTGAAGGATTGAGTTTAGAACTGTATGTTGCATGTACACTTTTGCCGTTTACATTAAAAATAGGAATCATGATTCAAAATCCAAACTAAGATTTTGAATACATTCTGTAAATTAGCCTATTTGAGGTAAAGGTAAAAGTTCCCCTTGCACATATGTGCTAGTCATTCCTGACTCTAGGGGGCAGTGCTCATCTCTGTTTCAAAACCAAAGAACCAGCGCTGTCCGAAGATGTCTCCGTGGTCATGTGGCCAACATGACTAAACGCCAAAGGCACATGGAACATTGTTACCTTCCAACCAAAGGTGGTTCCTATTTTTCTACTTGAATTTTTTATGTGCTTTTGACCTGCTAGGTTGGCAGAAGCTGGAACAAGAAACAGGAGCTCACTCCGTTATGCAGCACTAGGGATTCAAACCACCAAATTGCCAACCTTTCTGATCAACATGCTCAGCATCTTAGCCACTGAGCCACTGCATCCACTCTATTTGAGGTGCCCTGGTGCAAAAATTATTGATCTATGGTGTACTATTTTGCCCAGTTAAAAGTTACAGGAAAGTAAATCTTAGTAGTGTATGGATTAGATTAGCCACTTCCTGTTGGGTCATTGCTTCCTTACAGATTCCTCAATGCCAATGACAGAACCTCTATAGATAGTCTTCAACTTACAGCCATTGTAACATTGAAAAATGTATGAATGTTTTTCACATAGTGTTAGATTGGGTAATGGATAGGCACACACAGGTTTAATGGTAACAACAGCTCTTTATTGAGTACAACAAGTGAGAATAATCTAGCGAAGGTTGAGTCTGACAGCAGCCCTTTTATAGGGAGCTGTCAGACCCTTCGACCAATAGGAATAAACTTCTGTTCCCGCTGGAACAGAAGACCTTGGTGGAAACACTGTAGTTAGAACAAGTATCTAACACCCCTCCCCTCTTGGATGGAACAATCCTACTAGTTACGTAGTCATGCAGGTGGGCAGGCTTTTGGGTAGCTCTGCCTGACCTGCGCAGTTCAGTAGGAGGGGTTTCCTTGGACAGGTCAGACGGACCTGTTTGCCCCGCAGCTCCGCTTGGTGGAAGCTCCTGAAACCTTTCACAGGCTGTGGCTGGAGCTTCTAGAGCCGGTTCAATCGGAGCTGGCTGCGGACCTGCAACAAAACCAGATAAGTTTCCCGGTACCCTTGAGCTTGAGCTGGCCGATGAAGGACTGAGTGTTTGCTCCGTTTGGGTAGGGCTTTGGCTAACTCGTGCAGGAGTTACCTCTGGTTGTCTAAGAGTTGAGTTGGAGAGGTGGCCACGAAATTGGTTAATATGCCTTTTCCAATTCCTACTGTCCTTGAGCTCTAGGAGTAAGAGCGAGGGCCGGTGATGCCTATCACTGTGGCAGGAATCCACAGAGTTCCCCCGGCGTAGTTGTGAGCATATACCGAATTCCCTATGCTAAATGTCCGAATCTTGCTTGTGGAGTCTGGGGGCGATGAGGCAGAATAATTGGGGTGTAGCTGGTCTAAGTGGGACCTTAGCCAGCAACGCATGAGAAGCTCGGAGGGGCTTCTCCCTGTAATGGCACTGGGTGTGATGTGCTGAATTAGAAAATAGTGGTCAATCCGTGTTTGCCAAACTCCCGGGCCCATCCTAGACAATTTCCCTCTAATTTTTTTTCAATGTGAGCACAAAAGTATAGTGTTTGAGCAGCACATTTTCATGCCTGAGCACCTGAATTTTTTTCACAGATGTCACCTAAGACAACAACGAAATCAGTATTATTTGAAACCCAAAGTTATGTTTCTTCAAGGTACCCACTTAATTAAAAGTGTTATATAATATCAGTATCACTTAACAACGCTCCTGCTTAGCAACCAAAATGTTGGCTCAGAAACTCTGGCATTTGAAGCCTGCAAGTCTTAAAGCTGTCAAGTTACAAGACCCTTGCACCCCTAACCCTTTAGAAAAAAAATGCAGGGGTCTTCAAATCTGACAGCTTTAAGACTTGTGGACTTCAACTCCCAGAATTCCTCCTCCAGTCATGTTGTCTCAGGAACTCTGGCATTGAAGCATGCAAGTCTTAAAGCTATTAAGTTACAATATCCTTGCACCCCTATTTATTTATTTATTATTTATTTATTTTACTGTGCTTCTAGACCACCCCCTCTCCCAAAAGGGACTCGGGGCGGTGTACAGTCCATGCAAAGAATACATCAAAATACAATAAATAGAAGAATTAAATAGGTACAGTTAAATATGGAGGAGGTTAAAAATAGAATTAAAAAGAACTGTACAGTTAGCCAGTATATATAAATATAATTTTGAAACCCCTAAGAAACACACAAATTAAATTAAAAACAATACCCCTAAAATAACCAGTTAATAGTACGTCTACCAGGAGGTAACAGTTGTAATTATGCCAGGCCCGCTAGTCGGAACAGGTGAGTCTTCAATTTTTGCCGGAAGGAGCGGAGGTCAGAGGTGGTTCTGATGTCGGGGGGGGGAGGTCATTCCAGAGGGTTGGGCCCATCACAGAGAAGGCCCTACTCCTTGGTGTCGCCCGTTGGCATTGCCTAGTGGACGGCACCAGGAGAAGCCCCTCCCTGTGTGAGCGAATTGGCCGCAGGGATGTGTGTGGGAGGATGCGATTCCCCTTTAGGGAAAAAACCCCAGGGGTCCTCAAACCTGACAGCTTTAAGACTTGTGGACTTCAACTCCCAGAATTCCTTCTCGTCATGCTGGCTCAGAAACTCTGGCATTGAAGCATGCAAGTCTTAAAGCTGTCAAGTTACAAGATCTTTGCACCCCCAACCCTTTAGAAAAAAAAACACAGGGGTCTTCAAACCTGACAGCTTTAAGACTTGTGGACTTCAACTCCCAGAATTCCTCCTCCAGTCACGTTGCAGAGACGTCATCTGCATGGATCTGCTCCATCATTGGTTTCTTCATCGTGGGCAGGGCTGCCGCTGAAGATGCCGACGAGCCCCCGCCGCCACCAGAATAACTGCTCAGCCCCACATTACCCTGCCTCCTCCTCCTCCACCATGCTTTTGAGGAGCCATGAGGCCTTTTTTCCCTCTGCTCCCACCCCCCGCCGCCTTCCTACTGGCTCCCGCAGCCTCATGGCTCCTCAACAATGGGTACAGTGTAGGTGCTTTATTGTAGCGCTTTATTTATTGTGCACTTGTAGTCCGCACAGATGTGGACAGACCCATCAGATTTGACAGGTGTCACTATAGGGGTCTCAGAGCGTGCGTGATTGACCAGCTCTAGGATTCCCTGGCCTACGAACTTGTCAATTTCCCTGTCAATTTTGGGGCGGAGAGCAAAAGGTACTCTCCTGGGCTTTAGCCTTATTTGGGCTATGTTGAGGTCCAAACAAAAGGAAATTGGAGACTCTGCATACTTCAACAGACCAGTGCCGAAGACGTCCTCAAACTCCTTAAAGATGGCTTCAGCACCATTGTCTTTCAAGGCGTTGATACCAGTCACCTCTAGGCACAGGGCTTGGAACCAATCTAGCCCCAGGAGGCTCTGCAGGTTGCCACTGACCACTGTCACTGGGAGTTTCCTGCTAAAATGCTTGAATTTCACCTGGAAGGTGCCTTGGCCCACGATGGGGACCCGATTTCCCTGGTAATCGCGTAGGTGGAAGTCAGGAGTGCAAATATGCTGCTTTTTTAGGCTAGGGATAGCCTGCTTCAGGGTCGACCATGGTATGATGGTCAGTGATAACCCAATGTCGATCTCCATCTCACATGGAGAGTCCTCGATGAGGACTGTGACCTTCAGCTTTTTTGGCCACCTGGTGCGGACTTGGCTGATTGGCGTGTGGTGGGTGACTCTATTGTCAGCCTCTGAGTGCCGTGGTGGCGTCTGCCAGGCCCCTTGGCTGGGCCTCTGTTGGCGGTTTGGTGCGCTTCTAGGCTGCCAGGCAGTGGCAGGGAATCCGCTCCCGCACACCTTGGTGATGTGCCCATTTCGCTCGCAGCGCTGGTAGTTTGTGTCATGGAAGCGGCAAGCTGATCTGGCATGGTCTCTTCCGCAGCTAGCACAAGGCGGGAGACGTGATCTGAATTTGCGTGCCAGGGGGCGCGGCTACTGCGCATGCAGCAGCTGTCATCCTCTTCGCCTTCTGAGCTCTTGGTCTCTGCAGCCTCACGATGTACGCATGTACTCTTCCGCACGTCTTGTAGAGCGCTTTGGTGCTGCAGAGTCTCAGTAGATTTGACGGCTGATTCAGACGCCCTGGCTTCATCCAAGGCGATCTGTAGAGTGAGGTTAGATTTAGCAAGTAACCTCCTCTGTAGGTTAATGTCCCGTATGCCGCAAATTATGCGGTCCAGAATCAGCTCATCCAAGTCTCAGAATTCGCAGTACGCTGTGGCCATGCAGAGCGCCGCAATGTACTCGTTAATCGACTCGCCCTCTTTCTGGTTCCTGATGTTAAACTCATGTCAGTGAATGTGCTTGGACGGCTTCGGCGCATAGTGAGTCCTTAGCATCTGTTGAAGCACCGACCAGGCAACTGATTGTAGCGGTGTTGGCTCAGAGGTCTTTCGCCATCTCGAACACTTCCCAGCCACAGTACTCGAGGAACATGTTCTTTTTGCGACCTTCAGAAAGGCCCATGAGGTCGTTTGCCTCAAGGAAGCAGTCAAACCGTAGCATGTACGAGTCCCAGTGCTTGGCAACTGGGTCATACGGAGTCAGTGTGGTATGCATGGCCATTTTGTGTTCAGAGGGCATTTTGAATTTGCTGCTCAAAAATGGCTGCTCGAAGCTGCGCTGAACTCCAGGTTGGATGTACTTGCTGGATTGCTACGTTCTTTCGGTTCGCCTAGTTGCCTTCCAATTCCACTCTCGTCGCCAGTGTTAGATTGGGTAATGGATACGCACACACAGGTTTAACGGTAACAACAGCTCTTTACTGAGTACAAGTGAGAACAATCCAGCGAAGGTTGAGTCAGACAGCAGCCCTTTTATAGGGAGCTGTCAGACCCTTCAACCAATAGGATTAAATCTCTGTTGCCGCCGGAACAGTGGAAACCACTGTAGTTAGAACAAGTATCTAACACATACCATTGCAGCATCTCCTTTGTCACATGATCAAAATTTGGAAGCTTGGCAACTGGCATATATTTAGACAGATGCAGAGTCCCAGGGTCATGTGATCACCTTTTGCGACCTTCTAACAAGCAAAGTCAATGGGGAAGCCAGGTTCTCTTAACAACTATGTTACTAGCTTAACAACTGCAGTAAGACAGGTCGCAAAATGGGGCAAAACTCACTTAACAACTGTCTTGCTTAGCAATGGAAATTTTGGATTTCTGTGGCCATAGATTGATGCACTGCATTCACTGGAAAGGTTGGGAGACATTCAGATAAGTGTTTGCCTTGAAAATAGCCTATTTGAATTGCGTAATAGTCAAACATCAGCACCATATTATGTCATAAACTACTTTCTTAGGTTTAATGAAAATGCCAAATTTAAATTCTATGAGAGTTTTTTTGGATGTAGTCTGTAAATTAGCCATTTGAGTTATCTCGGTTCAAAAGATTTTGTCCTATGGTGCACCCTATGGACCAGTTAAAGATTATAGACATGGCAGTGTAGGAAGTTAGCACCCACCCCTCTCCTAGAAAAATGAAATATTCTAGGAAATATTAAAAAAGCAGAATATTATGTTTCCCTGGATGAAAAAAAGAGAAACATGTTTTAAAGTCAAAGCAACTCCCTCCCCCCAATGCAGCTCCAGGGTGATGGGATTAAGACATGGCTCTCAGGACATCATAGGATTAGCCCTCTACCCATCTCACTACATGGCACCTGGGAAGATTACATCATCCAGCAAGGCTCAACCAAGCCTGGGACAGACAGCCTACAAAGTTGGCTAAGACCCCCACCCCCTGGGTGTCTGACAGCCAATGTGATATATTTCTTACACAGGAACAGAAAGCTCTAAGGTGGAGCCCAACAGAGGGTATAAATCTCTCTCTTTCTCTTACCCATGTGCTTTTTGCCTGGGACCTCAAGCCATGTGGTCCTGTCCACCATTAAAACATCTTTTCAATTAATACAGTGACGGAGGCGGAAGCCTTCATGGAAAAACATAAGACCCTCCTAGACGGAACAAGAGACAGTATGCAAGAAATGAAAGGGGGAGGGGCCATAGCGCTGCCATCAGACAGGGGAGAGGAGGCAGCAATGAAACTCAGGTCACAGAAGTGAACTGAAACTACATAGCAATTGTTGATACAATGAAATGGTTAGAAGTGATACAATGTAAATGATTGAAGATGTTAAAGAATCTGAGTAAATCTTAACTGCTAATATGTATGTAATAATGATATTTTGATATATACAAAAGTAAGAGAGGGATATGAGATCCGGGGGGAGCACCATCTTCCGCATGATGTAGCTGTCAAAAATTTTCTCCATACCTATGTACCCTTTTTCCTAAAATATCTGTAAAATCAATAAAACCTTTTTTTCAAAAAACAAAACAAAACCATATTTTCAAGCAGTCTCCATGTTTCCTGTGTCTTTTTCCCCACTTGGAACTGAACCCAGAAGCACATTTCTTCCAACAGCAGTTTTAGCAGTATATAAATGATTATCTATATAGATATATATGATTATAATAATGGATAGCCACAAAGAGGTTGAGCAAGTGGGTTGGTGTATAAGAGTTGTTTTCCCCCCCAGTGTTCGCGTTTCCATCTGGCATGTAAGAATATGTCAGGCAGAGAAAGATAGAAAGATTCAAGAGTTTTATAGATAGATTATATACATGATTTGAAATAATATTGATACATGGAAGACTGGATCTACACAGTACTTTGGGGGGGGGATTACAAAATATTTTTGAAACATACAGCTAAATCTGTGTAAACTGTGTAAAAATACTGCAGCAGTTGAATGTTATACAATATAACATAATATAATTTGTTCAGATTCATAGTGGCAGACTCCCAGAATCTACTATATGAACACTCCTTGTTCTGCTCATAGCTATAGAAGTGATAATCAAATCTACTTCAGGTGAAGTTGATCACAGTATTTCTTTTTATGTCTTTGTGCATAATTAGCACTTTTAAATAATGGGGCTTGACAGTAATCAGCTAGATCTCTCTTCCTGATAGAAACATAATAGATAGCTAGTCCAAAGTCCCTGCCATAAAACAAGTGCAACTGAGGGAATAGGTTCAAAGGGTAAAACATTTAATAACCAGCAACCATTCTGGGAGGTTAGTATTATTATAGCAATAAGCACATCCAAATCATGTACTATATACGTTCGATCATTAAACTATATCAAGAATTGCAGCTCTTATATTTGATAATATTGAAGATATAGAACATTCCTGAAATTCCCATAATTTTCTTTATACAGTTTATATGCAAAAACTTTCTATAATTTTGGTAATTGCTCCTCCATATTTAGTAGATTGGCTTCTAGAAAAGAAATCTTTGAGCAGGTAACTATTTTTTTACTTATACATACTATACCTTTATATTTTAATTCAACTTTTCATTGAAATTTGCTGCATATATAGGTAGCTAATTAAGCCTGGAATTTACTTGACTCAATTTTACATTAGTTGTTAAGTAAATCATGTACTCGTTAAGCAACCCACGTCATTGGGCAAATGATTTTTTACAGATTTCTGCCAGAAAACAACAAAAACATAATAAATTGTGGTCATGTGATGATACAGGGTACAGCAACTGGTTGTAAATGCAAGCTGATTGTCAAGTGTCTAAACTGCAATCATGAGATCACAGGGAAGGGTGCAGCAATTATAACTTTGACAATTTAGACTAATATTAAATACATTTACTCAGAAATAAATTGAACTGAAAGTATAAGTTATAAATGCTGCTGCCCTATAGCAGTTATTTAACAGATCACATGAGTAGGATTTTTAACTGAATAACTATGCATAGGATTTGGCTCTGTGTTCCTTCATTCATCTATTAAGAGCTCATAAAAGTAATCCTCTTCAGAAATAAACTATCAAAAGCTTTCCACTGCCATAGCAGAACCTCTAAGCATAATCTTTGAAAAATCTTTCAGAACAAACTCCTTGCACAATGTATGGTCTCTAGCCAGAGTCATCCCTATCTTCAAAAAGGGAGACCCCCAGCTAAGTTAAAAATTACAGACCAATCTCTTTATGTTGCGTCACCTGCAAAGTCATGGAATCAATCATAAACCAATCTATTACCCTCCACTTAGAAATGAACAACCTATTCTCTAACAATTTGGTTTCAGGAAAAACTTACCCTGTAATCTACAACTCCTACACTGCAAAAACATATGGACTACACAACTCGATCATGGCAAAACAATAGACACAATTTACATAGACTTCTGTAAAGCTTTTGATTCAGTGGTACACGATAAACTACTTCTAAAACTAAAATCTTATGACATCTCTAGACCCCTGCATGATTGGATAGCTGCATTCCTGTCAAACCAGCAACAAGTGGTCAAAATAGGGAGCACCCTACCACAGCGATGGCGAACCTTTTTTGGCTCGTGTGCCACAAGTGGGGGGAGCGCAGGGGGTGTCATGTGCGGGCGTGCCACACCCATAATGCATGCGCGCACAACAGGCGTGACCCCCCCATTTTTACATGCTTTTTTTGCCCTCCCCAGGCTCCAGAGGCTTTATAGGAGCCTGGGGAGGGCGAAAAGAGCCTCCCACGCCCCCCGGAGGCCCTCCGGATGCTTCAGGGACCATCCGGAGGCTTCCCTAAAGCCTTTGGAATGCTTAAAACGACTCTCCGAGCAAACTGGAAGTCACTTCTGGATTGCTTGGAGGGTTGTTTTAAGTGTTCCGAAGGCTTCAGGGACCATCCCGAGGCTTCCCTGGCGCGTTCAGAGCGCTCAAAACGACCCTCCGAGCAAACCGGAAGTCACTTCCAGATTGCTGAGAGGGTCGTTTTGAGCGTTCCAAAGGCTTCAGGGACTGTCCGGTGGCTTCCCTGACACATTTGGAGCGCTTAAAACGACCCTCCAAGGAAACCGGAAGTCACTTCTGGAGGGTCGTTTTAAGCGTTCTGAAGGCTTCAGGGAAGCCTCCGGACGGTCCCTGAAGCCTCCGGAGGGCCTCCAGGGGGGCGTGGGAGGCTCTTTTCGCCCTCCCCAGGCTCCTATAAAGCCTCTGGAGCCTGGGGAGGGCAAAAAATGGCTTTAAAAAAGGGTGAAATCAGCTGGCCAGTGCACGCATGCCCAGACAAATGGCTCCGCATGCCACCTTTGGCATGCATGCCAAAGGTTCGCCATCACTGCCCTATCAAATCCTGCCCGTTAATAGCGATGTCCCCCAAGGCAGCGTTTTAGGACTAACACTCTATACTTTATATAAATGACCTTTGCAATCATATTACAAGCAACTGCGTTCTCTTCACTGATGATTATGGTCTAAAAGACCTTGATTATGCATCAGAACGTCAAACAATTGGCAACTTCAAATCTCAACCAACAAATGCTGTCTTACACATTGGCACAAAAAAAAATCAGAACACAAAATACAAGCTAGGTGGACATGACCTTCTGTCAAGGACCTTGGAGTACTCATATCTAATGATCTAAGTGCCAAAGCCCACTGTAATAACATTGTCAAAAAGGCATTAAGAGTTGTTAACCTATCTTGTGTAGCTTCTTTTCTGGTAATATATTACCAGAACATTTGCTAGACCAATTCTTGAATACAGCTCATCTGTCTGGAACCCGCACTGCATATCAGACATTAATATAATTGAGTCCAGAGATATGTCACAAGAGACCTCCACTCCTCTGCTTGCAACAGAATACCTTATGCTACTAGACTTGAAATTTTGAGCTTATACAACTTAAGAGCTACACCGCGTTTGGTCTGACCTAAACGTAGTACCTAAAATTATCCGCTACAATGTCCTACCTGTCAATGACTACTTCAACTTCAACCCCAATAATATATGAGCACACAATAGATACAAACTTAAGATAAACTGCTCCAAACTCGATTGCAGGAAATTTGACTTCTGCAGCAGAGTGGTTAATGCCTAGAATGCACTACTTGACTCTGTGGTTTCTTTCCCAAACCCCCAAAACTTTAATCTTAAAACTGTTTACTCTCCACCTCACCCCATTCCTAGGAGGTCTGTAAGGGGCGTGTGTAAATGCATCAATGTGTCTATTGTCCTGGTCCTAATGTTTCTTTTTATTCGTATCCATTTCATGTATCCAAAGTCAGGCTTATACATATGTATGTTGTCTAATACACGAGTGACAAAATAAAAAAAAATAGTTATTAGGGATTATGTTGAACTATGGTATCTAAATTTTATGCAGTTTGTGATAACTACTACTGTCTCATCTGTATATCTTGAAAAAGCTGAATTGTGCATCACAATCGGACTCATACCAAATTCCATTTTTACCCAGTTATTTTTACATAGATAATAGTTTTAATTCCAGGAAGGATTCTACTATTATTGTGTGATGGAAAAGTAATTCCCAAATACAATTGAAGAATGTTATCCTATTAAAAATCTTAAGTGAATTATTCATATTATCTCAATTAGGGGACCAGATCTAAGATGCAAAAATCCAGGTGATCACTAAGAGGATTTCTTTACTGCTATTCAATGGTCATTCAAATTTTGAATGTCCAAAATGCTTTAATTAATAATTTAAAGGGGAAAAATATCAAGAGGTTGGGCAAAAACCTTAGAAATTGTGTCGTTTACAGAAGAGGTCCCTCTGGAGCCCCAGAAGATGAGATCAATCTGTCATCATTATCTAACTGCTACAACAGAAATTGAGTATGGTAGTCCTCTATTTAAACACCATGCTGAGCTTTTACGAAGCTCAAAACCAATAGAAACATGTCTGAGCACAGAATCAACATATAAGCAACTTTTCTATGCTATTCCTTTCTGGTTTTATGGAACCAAAGCTGTGGTAATTCTCAGTCACCTGGCCAGTTAACTCTCACTTTTTGGGGTGGTAGGAGTTGCAATAGAATAGTGTAAGGAATACCAAGTTGGGTAAAACTAGTTTAGATATGCCTAGCAATTTGTCACATTTGTAAGGGAGAGAAAGAAAAGATTTAACTATTTCCTAGGAAGTAAACATTTTTTTTCGGGAAGCAGAGAGGAAGTGGCAACAGCCAGGGCCGGATTTAGATGAAAAGAGGCCTTAGGCTATTCCACTTATGGGGCCCTTTCATCTCCCATTTTTAAATTTGTAGATTACATGAGAGATAATAAAATGCATCATTACTGTGATATATATCAATATATTAAATGAAACATGTTGTAATTGGTACTAAGTTTTATAAAAAATGTGGCACGGATAATAAATAAAAATAAAAGGCCCCTCTTGATCTTGAGGCCCTAGGCTGAAGCCTAGTTAGCCTATAGGAAAATCCGGCCCTGGCAACAGCAGTGTGACCTTTCTCAACCCACTTTGCAAGGAAGACCAAATTACTGCCACACATAAATGATGGGAAAACACTCACGCTGCGCGGAGCAAATTAAGCTGTGAGTGAATGCAATTATTGAAAACTTCTAAAAAGCTCCCTGGGAAATTAAGGCCTTTTTTTTTTCTCTTCAACCCAGCAGGTGCTTCTTCTTCTCTGATAACTTTTAATAACGGGAAATCGATCGCCTCCCCCCCCTCTAATCCTCTTTTCCTAAAACTAACCCCGCCCCTCACAAATCCTTTCATAAGACCTTCTGAGCGCTTTTCTCTCCTTAGGAGTCTTAGCAAAAGCTAACAATAACTTCTGCAGCAAGCTTCAGAGGACGCAGCAATACCTAAGGAAATTCCTTTGGCAACTTAAATGTGAGCGTTTCGACTATATATCACTGCCTCAAGGATAACAAGCTACGGTCAGTCGAGATACCGCGGTCTGACTTCGGTGTATCTCCAGTAAGTTAAACCGAAGGCGGAAGCCACAACAGGTGAGGAGACAGAGCGCTTCTGGCTTGGGAGGTGGTGGTGGTGGTGTAGCAGCTGCAGCGTCTCCCAGGCCTCTTGTTGAAAGGTCTCATAGCAACCGCTGGGCCAATTGGGGTGCCGCGTGGGGAAAGAGAAGGCGGGGTTTGCGGGTAACGCCGCGAGCCGCGCGAGCTGGAGGGGCCAGGTCGGTTGGCGGAGTCGAGGAGTGGGGTGGGAGGTGGGAGCAGCAGCGGCGGAAGCAGAGCGAGCAGCTGCCGTTGGGAACCCGAAGCTCGGCTGGGTTGTCCGGACGCAGCCCCGTCGCCCCGCCCCTTCTGTGCAGCAGGTGGGAAGTGCCGAGAGGCATGTCCACTAAAGGACGCGCAACTGCCGCCCAACCCCGAGAGAGAAGGCGGTGGAATGTCCCACCCTCCCGGTTCTCCTGGAGCAGGTCTGGGCTTGAGCACTGCACGCCGCGGTGGTGGTGGGAAGAACCGGGGGCGCGCTTGCGTCAGGATAGTGGAGGGGGAAGGCGGCGCGCGCCGGCTACCGTTGCATGCCGAGGAGAAAGCATGACTGGTGGGTGTAGGCTGGGAAAACGGGTAGCCGTATTACAGAGAGAGGGGGGGAGCATTCGCGTTGGAGTGGAGAAAATGGGGAGGGGGAGGAAACCCACGTGCGGACCGCAGCCTACTTCCCGCGTCTGAATAAGTTGTTAATAAGCCCTGCAAGGCTCTTATATCCTCTCCGTTTAAGACAGCTTTCCCCCCCACCCCAGTTTATTTCTGGGCGCAAAAAAAAAAAAAAAACCCCGGCAAAGCGTGCGCGCGTCGGGCGGGGGGGGGCATTTGAAGGTAGGAGGTGGAGAATCCCCTCCCCAAGGTCGGAGTGTGCGCGCGCATTCTGCCTTGCCAACCTGCCGGTCCGAGGAGGGGGAGGAGGAGGAGGCGGTGGTGTGGGAGAGATTTTGATAAGCCGCGGTATCCGAAGCCGCCCTCCTGGTGATGCGTGTTCTGCGGGTGATAAACCTTAATCGCTTGAAGTTGCCTGGGACGATGACCGACGTCGCATATATTTTTTAGATCTGGTTGCTCCAGTTTGCCTGGTCTCCAAATCGTTCCCCCCTCCGGATCTATTCTCTCTGTTTGAGACACAGTAGAATGAATGAGCTGGAGGAAGGGACCTTGGAGGTCTTCTAATCTAGCCCCCCTGCTCAAGCAGGAGACCCTATACCATTTCAAACAAGTGACTGTCCAGTCTCTTCTTTAAAATCTCCAGTGATGGAGCACCCATGGTTTCTGGAGGCAAGCTGTTCCACTGGTTTATTGTCCTCACTGTTAGGAAGTTTCTCCTTAATTCCAGGTTGCTTCTCTCTTCGATTAGTTTCCAACCATTGCTTCTTGTCCTGCCTCCGGATGCTTTGGAGAATAATTTGACCCCCTTCTTCTTTGTGGCAGCCCCTCAAATACTGGAATATTGCTATCATGTCACTACAGATACCAGACAGTTTGGTATTTGCCCCATTCAAATTTTTAAAAATATTGTATTCCTTTCTATTATATCAGCTTTCCCCAATCCCGCGCCTCCTGGATATGCCTGGTTGAGATCAGCTTAATTTGCCTGAAGGCTGAGGTTTGTGAAGGCTGAATAAACTTATTCATGATTAATGAGGACATTCAGTGAAGTTACACTTGCTGTTTTCAAGTGTGTATTGTGTTTGTTAGGGAGTATAGGTTTTTTTTTCCTCCCCAAAGTGTACTGTTCAATTGTTGAGAAGCGGGTGTTTTCTAATTTAGAATTAATTTTGCATTATCTAAAATAAATATTTCTGTTCAAGCTCTACTGACAAGGAACGGAGAACTGATTTAATATAGCTAGACCAAGCAGTGCCTCTTAAATTTATCATATTAAGAATATTATGACAAATTAATCATATTAAGAATATTAGGGATGAGATAAAATGAAACAAATCTTGGCATATAAGAATTAAAGAATAATTATAAAATAAAGAATTAAAGTGCTGTGCACTTAATGATATTAGTTCTTAATGATATTAGTTCTTTTGAACCTGTTTTTGATGAATATTTAACTAGATGAAGAAGTGAGTTCTGAAGTTTGTGCTTGATGTTTTTGCCACATGTAATCGTTGCTGCATTGAATTGTAAACCATGTGAAATTGTCTTGACAGCAGCAGAATGTATCAAGACACCAGAAATGATTATGTGACAACATTATTTAATCTGATTTAGACTTGGTGGTTATGTTTTTCTTTCCAGCTTTGAAAATGAAGAATTAAAAAAAAAACATTGTGAATTTGTTAGCAGTATTTCTTTTCTCCGTGTATATTTCCAAACTGTCTTGTAATGTGTAATGAGCATAAAAAGGGAGGTAAAATATTGACGAATCAGGTAGCACTTCCAAGATTAATTTTTTATGACATTTCATATATTTTTGTTTATATGTTATGTACAGTGCACTGCAATAGTTGAACAAAATGAAGTTACTGTTGTTCTTTCAACTTAAAAAGGTCTTATATTGCTAGAGAAGCTGTCTTGTAAAGGTAATGTATGCAATACAAGGCTAAGTATCCTGTAAGCAACAGGCTCATGCTCTGGTGGAGGCCTCTGAATTGTTCTTCCCCAGATCAGGGAATATTGGTACATCGTTACATCAGCCTCCATAATCTTGGGCCCACAGATAAAAGATTAAAAAGTTCCCTGGCAGCCCAGCAAAAATATTATACATTTAATTCAACCCTGTTATAATTTAAAAATTCACATTGATGATAAGTTCATTATTTGCCTTATCATGTCTGAGCAAAATATCCTATTGATGTATTTGTAAGCATTGGGGAGTATGAATCCAAATTCTTTGTCAGATGGGTAACCATATAAATATCAAATCTGAAAATGGAAAGTGTACTTTAACCAAGCAGGATGTCTGCTTATGCTCAGTTTGGTTTAAATAGTTTCATTAATTTAAATTTGTTTTTTTTTTTCTGTTTTAGGCAATGCTAACCTAGGAGGCATAACCCACAGTGATCATAATGGTCCTCTGCTAATTAACGAGGCTTCCTAGATGTGTTAGTTGCTATGGGAGATTGGACCAATGTAACAGTGGCAGAGCTGTCTTCAGGTAAACCAAGTGATAAGTGGAAATTTCAGAATATTTATTTGATTTGTACTCTTGGCAATTCACATATAGTGAATTGAATAGTGATGCAGTAAAATACCCATAGTAAAAGACTACAAAGACAGAAGCACCACCACTATGTATGAGCCTTGATCCCTCTCATCTCAGGAAGGGATGGTTCTTTTGTCACAAGCAGATTCTCTCAGGACATCTGAATCAGATGGGGTGAAATAAAGAATAGGACTGGGGTAGGCAGTATTGTGTATTCAGTTGCTGAAGAAAATGTGGGGATCAAACAAACAATCCTGGGAGAAACCATGAGCTACTTGAAATTGCTGACTGATTTATGTTAATGCCAACATATACTCCAAAATGAGCAATGGCTCAGTGGTTACGATGCTGAGCTTGTCAGTTGGAAAGCCCACAGCCCGGGTTTGAGACCCAAGTGCTTCACAAAAATGTGAGCTCTCGATACTCACCCCAGCTCCTGCCAACATGTTTGAAAGCATGTGAATCCAAATAATAAATAGCTACGTTTCAGTGGGTAGGTTACCACATTCCTTATTTTCATTTTGGCTGCATGATGATGGAAACATCTTTCATCCATGCAGGTTCCCTCGGCTGAAAATCAGAGATGAGCACCGTCCCCTTGAGTCAGTCAGAACTGGACAGGGGAAGACTTTAAATCTTAAACTCCAAAATACCCTTTTGGAATTGAATCCAAAGCATCGTATAGGTCCTGGGTTTAATGCAAGAGACTTAATAGCATTCACATATTTTATCAATTCGTAAGCTCTGGACATCTGTGCATAAAATATGTAACATTTCAAATGTGAATGCAGAATGATATGGTGGCTTATAATTCACTTTGCTGTAAATCCAAGCTTGGCAGACCCGTTACAAATTTTCATGTATTTTCATTTAATAACCAGTAGTAAATTTAATATTTTCCATGTATCATGCTAAAGTATTACAGTATGGAAAAGCACATAACTGGAAGAAACAGCACATTGACATATGAATTGGAATGGTAGCGTAATTATTATCAGATGCAGATTTCTCTATTGAAGAGGTATTGCCACAGATGTAGAATGGTTTCAATAAAGCTTTCTTAATAAAAATTGGTATGCTAATTACATAGCCCTTCCCTCATCTTTCTGTAATTTGAACAATCATGGCTCTCAAACTTGGCTTGAAGGTATTTTGAATAACCTTTTTTTACCTCAAAGGATATTAAAAATACTTTTAAGCCAAGTTTGAAAGCCAAGTCTAGCTCTCAAACTGTTGCTTTCTTAAGTCACGATTATTTTTTAGGTGTATGACTGCTTGAACTTTTTCCTTTCCCAGGTAATAATATTACTTGGTATACCTCATCCAGAAATATGTCTCCCTCAAGCTTAAGTGTGCCTCAGGTGCAAAACTCAGCACTGCCTCCATCTAAAAGCATGCACAGCTTTTTCAGCATCCTCTGCACAGAAGAGAATATTGAACAGAGCCTCTCCTATCTTAACAAGGTAAAACATATTTTATTACCAAGAGGCTCTCCTGAGGAATATCCACCCTTTCAGCCTCAGTCCTAGAAATTAGTAATATGGTTCAGATTTCATCACCGTCAAAGATTGATTTAAAAATACTCTTATCTGTTGTGATAGGAACTGACCACGCTTGGCTTCCCATCACTTTATGCTGATTCCAGAGGCAAAGAAGTAAGCATAGTTTCTGTATTAAACTGTATGAATGAGTTACTGCTGATGCAGCGTAAAACTCTACGAGCTCAGGAAGAAACAGAAACCCAACATTTGAAAATGGGCAGCGATATGGACCATCTGCAAAACTGCTACATTAAATTAAAGGTAACATTCTATATTACGATAACCCTTTTTAATAGGTGAACATGCTCTTATTTTCTAAAGGTATTAACACATCAAATTTGTGAAGAAATATTCGAACATAAATGCTATGTCATCTTTGATCTTTTTTAATATGTGCAATTCAGTCTTTTTCACATAGAAATTAGACCAGGGTATTTAGTTGTCCTTGAAAATGTTGAACAGTTAAAAACTAGAGCTCAGCTGAATGTTTTAAATTAGATTTCTAGAAAGATTCTAGAAATAATACTTGCATGTGAACTTTTTGCAGTGTCGGAGAAATGTTATTACAGGTAGTCCTCAACTTACAGCCATTTATTTATTTGAATTGCCATGGCACTGAAAAAAGGGATGTGTGACCAATCCTCACACTTCAGACTGTCATGTTTTTCCCATAGCCCCATGATCAGAATTTGGGTGCTTAACAACCAGCAGGTATTTATAATGGCTGCAGCATCCTAGGGCCATGTGATTGTCATCTGTGATCTTCCCAGCCAGCATCTAACAAAGTCCATTGGGGAAGCTGGATCCACTTAATGACTATATGATTCACTTAATAACTGCTTTGTTCATAAAAAGATCATAAAATTGGACATGGGTCACTTAACAAACACTTTCCTTAGCAACAGAAATGCTGATTGCAGGTATAGATGTAACTCAGGAACTACCTGCATTCTTTTTATTTCTATAACTAGAAGTAAAGAATAATAATAGAGGACTTCTGGGTGGTGACGTTGGGACGAGTGTGGGGAAGAAATCAGGGCTCTGACTTCTTCTCTCAATCTACACATTTGGAGGACCCCTGCAGGGGTACGCTGATCTTGGAGAGAGATGCGGAGGAGTAGGGAAAGCCTAGGACTAACGAGCCGGAGGGTGACTATTTGCTACGACGTGGGGATACCCTTTTAATCCGGCATGCAAGCGTCTACCTTGTTTCAATGGCGGACTTGAAGTCTCGACAAACTATCTAAAAGGGGAAGGAAGAATTTAATCAACCTGTTGTGTCATCGAGTGGATTAGTGGATTGGCTTGCGAGTGGAAACAGTGGTGAGTGTTGGCAGAAAAGGAAGATCGCAGAGAAGAACTGGCAAAGCAGTGAGTCTCTAGAGATCAGGCGAGAGCCCTATAACCGAGTGGCCACCTGTAGGAATGAGAGCGGCAGATTTTTAGAGGCAGACTGGCCCGAAAGAACTAATTGGCGTAAGTGAGCGATCGGAGGAGAGACAACAAGAAAGAGCACGAACTGACTCTAAAACATACAGACCCAAGTGGTGGAAAAGAAACCAAGAAAAGAGGAGGACTTGGAGAACTGTGGTGTGCTTGGGGGGGTGGGGTGGCTGACAGCAGTTAGGAAAAAGAAGACAACGAAATGGAAGGGGAAGGCTGATTATTATTATTTATTTATTTTATTATTTAATTAAATTTTTAAACCGCGCCCTTTCCTAAACAGGACTCGGGGCGGTGTACAGTCATATTAAAACAGTATAATACAAAATATAGATATACATTCAATATACAAATATACAAATAGGTACGCGGAGGAGATAGGATGTAGACTGTACAATATGTAAAATAAAATACAAATAAACATTAAAATACCCTTAAAAACTGCCCAATAAGATGTTTGCCAGGAGGTTAAATGGGACTATGAATCAGTTAAGCCAGCTAACTGGAACAGGTGGGTCTTAAGCTTCTGTCGGAAGGAGCGGAGGTCTGTGGTAGTTCTAATATCGGGGGGAGGTCATTCCAGAGGGTTGGGCCCATCACAGAGAAGGCTCTGCTCCTGGGCGCCGCCCGTTGACACTGCTTAGTGGACGGCACCAGGAGGAGTCCCTCCCTGTGAGAGCGGATTGGTCGCAGGGATGTATGAGGTGAGATGCGATCCCGCAGGTAACTAGGTCCCGTGCCATGGAGCGCTTTGAAGATAGTAACCAACACCTTGAAACGCACCCGAAAAACCACAGGCAGCCAGTGCAGCTCGCGCAGGAGTGGTGTTATATGGGAGTATCTTGTCCCTCCCATAATGGCCCGCGCGGCCGCATTCTGAACTAGCTGTAGTCTTCGGGTGCATCTCAAGGGGAGCCCCATGTAGAGAGCATTGCAGTAGTCCAGGCGAGACGTCACCAGCGCATGAGTGACTGTGCGTAAGGCATCCCGGTCCAATAGGGGGCGCAATTGGCGCACCAGGCGAACCTGGTGGAACGCCCCCCTTGCACGGCTGCCACATGGTCATCCATCGACAGCCGGGCATCAAGGAGGACACCTAAATTGTGCGCCCGTTCCACAGGGGGCAGTTGTTCGCCCCCTATGGCCAGCGATGAAATCCACTGGTTGAACCGGGGCGCCGGAAGCCACAGCCACTCAGTCTTGGAGGGGTTGAGTCTGAGTCTGTTGTCCCCCATCCAGACCCGAACGGCTTCCAAGCACCGGGACATCATTTCGACGGCCTCGTTGGGGTGGTTTGGGGTGGTTTGGGGTGGAAATGTACAGCTGTGTGTCATCAGCGTACAGATGGTATCCAACCCCAAAACCACGGATGATCTCACCCAGCGGCTTCATGTATGTGTTGAACAGGAGGGGTGAGAGGACCGACCCCTGCGGCACCCCACAAGTGAGTGACCTCAGGGTCGACCTCTGCTCCCCTGCCAACACACATTGCGTCCGGTCGGAGAGGTAGGAGCAGAACCACCGCAAAACGGTGCCCCCTACTCCCAGCCCCTCCAGCCGGCGCAATAGGATACCATGGTCGATGGTATCGAAGGCCGTTGATAGATCTAATAGGACCAGGATAGAGGAACAACCCCTATCTCTGGCCCTCCAGAGATCATCCACCAACGCGACCAAGGCCGTCTCCGTGCTGTGACCCGGCCGGAAGCCGGACTGGCGCGGGTCTAGATAGTCGGCCTCTTCCAGGTGACGTGAGAACTGTTGTGCCACCACACTCTTTACAACCTTCGCTAAAAAGGGAAGGTTGGAGACGGGACGATAATTAGCTAGCTCCACCGGGTCCAGGGAAGGCCTCTTGAGTAGGGGCCTCACCACCGCCTCTTTCAAGGCGACCGGCAAGGACCCCTCCTCCAATGAAGCGTTCACAAGACCCAGGAGCCAGCCTCGTGTGACCTCCCAGGATGCCAGTACAAGCCAAGAGGGACACGGGTCCAATAAACATGTAGTGGCTCGCAGTCGCCCACGTAACCTGTCCAAATCCTCAGGGGCAACAGAGTCAAACTCCTCCCAGCGTGGTGCCTCAAGACTTGCTTCCGACGTCTCCCCTGGGCCACTGACGGGGGCCCATCCACTCCGGATCTGAGCGATTTTATCCTGCAGATATTCCCCAAACTCCTCTGCTCTACCCTGTAAAGGGGCTTCCCGCGGCCTCTGTGATAGGAGGGAGCGGGTCACCCGAAACAGGGCGGCAGGGCGGTTATCTGTGGATGCAATAAGAGCGGCACAGTGTCTACGTTTGGCCGCTCTCAGTGCCACAAGGTAGGTCCGTAAATAGGATCTTACCTGTGTTCGGTCAGATTCGGAGCGTGAGGACCTCCACCTGCTTTCTAGGCGTCTCTTGTGGCGTTTCATCACCCTCAGCTCCTCGGTAAACCAAGGAGCCAGGGTGGTTCGTTGCCGCAGGAGAGGCCGCAAAGGCACTACCCGGTCCAAGGCCCCAGCAGCCGCCCTATTCCAAGCGGCCACTAGGTCCTCCGTCCGGGAGTGGGTCAGGGCTACAGGAAGTGGCCCAAGCTCCGTCTGGAACCTGTCAGGTTCCATCAGTCGCCTGGGGCGGAACCATCTGGGACAGTCAGGTTCCGCCTCCCCGCGGTGGGGGGTAGCGCCGGGGAAGTCGAGCCGGAGAAATGAGTGATCTGACCATGACAGGGGTGTAATAACCAGATCCCCTATTCCCAGATCACTCGTCCACTGTCCAGAGACATAAACAAGGTCCAGTGTGTGCCCACCTTCGTGTGTGGGGCCCTGAATTAATTGGGTCAGGTCCATGGCTGTCATGGAAGCCATGAACTCCCGAGCCACCTCGGATGCTTCACCCGTTGATGGCAGGTTGAAATCCCCCATAACCACAAGTTTGGGGGTATCAACCGCCGTCTCCGCGATCAGCTCTAGGAGTTCAGGCAGGGCTGCTGATGTATAGCGAGGAGCCAAATATACAATCAGCAAGCCCAACTGCCTCCCGGGGCCCCATTTCACACCAAGGGACTCACAGCCGGATATCTGCGGCACAGTGAACTCTCTCGGTTCCAGACTCTCCCGTATAATTACCGCCACCCCACCACCCTTACCCAGGGCCCGCGGCTGATGAAATGCACGGTAGCCTGGTGGGCACATCTCCACGAGAGGTAAACCGCCCTCGTGGCCCAACCAGGTCTCCGTTATCCCTGCAAGGTCCGGCTCCCCCTCTGAGATCAACTCATTAATGAGGGGGGGGGTGCAACAGCTGTGCTGAAATTATCTAGAACTATTTAGAACAGAAGAGCGTGGAGAATTTTGAAAAGACTGAAAAGAAAAGTAATTCAACCCAGAACTTTAAAAAAAAAAGGAAAAAAAAGATGTTGAACGAATTGACTGCATTAATAGTTTAGTGAAATAAGTTACAATTATATATATTTATATATAATATTTATAATACCTATAAACAAGTACTCAAATCTGTATATTTATAAAGTAAGTGGAAAGTTGGATATCCTTATATATATGTCTATGGTTATAAATATCTATTTGAATTAATTGCAGTAATTACACTAAGGATATAATGAAAAAATTGCATTCTTAAGATATAGCACTGTTGGTATAAATGAGTACTGAGGCTTCCTCTCTCTGTACTTCTCTCTGTTTGCTTTTTCCTTCTTATTACCAGTTGTTATTGAATAATTTAGAGATATATATAGACATTTTTTAAGTTGCTTATACTGCTTTAGGACTACTGTTTGTGGATTATTATAGATAGAACAAACTAAGTTAAGGAATTTTTTTTTAAAAAGCCAACAGCAAAGCATATATATATTATATTATCAGTAATATCTAATGTAACAGTGTATAGCCTATTAGTAGCAAATTTAGGATTGTGATTAAAAGGGGGGGGGGAGAATATTGATAGGAAAAAAAAGATAAGTTGAAATAAAAATAACAGTCAAGATATCGGATGTTAATTTGGGACAACATATATAATATACTAAAAGAACAAGATAAACATTTTAAAAGAGATGGCAAGTATCACAACCACATCACTGAAAGCCGGGAAAAAGACAACTGTAAATTCAGCGACAAAGGTATTGACTGCTTCTCCACTATCCCAAAGGTCAACAGAAGGAATGGCTACAATGGAAAAACCAGATTCCGGATTGAATATCGAAAATGTGCAGGTAGCATTGCTAACCAGCCAAGAAACTATGACCAAGCTTCAAGAGGCAGTAGCTAAAAACCACAGTGAATTGAAATGGATATGAATGAAATGAAAATAGAGATGAGTGAAATGAAAAATGAAGTTAAAAATGACATACAGAAATTAGATGATAAAATGGGAATAATACAACTAACACTGGAAAAAATCATCATTCAATAAAAGCGGTAGAATAAAGTACAGAACAAACAGAGAAGAAACTAGACTTAGTTGAACAGCAGATGAAAACATCAACCAAAAACTTAGAAGACTCCCTCATCCACCTGGAAATCGATCGTGCAGCATTTTATCTCGGATTCCAGAATGTAACAGAGTCAAAAGAGGAAGATTTACGAATGATAATGTCAGAATTAATAGCAGAGATGTTACAAAGAGACAAGCATGAGATCCTAAATGAATTGGATGATATATACAGGGTAAGCACTAATTATGCCAGAAGACACCGATTGCCTAGAGAAGTACACATTAGATTCGCGAGGAAAAAAGTTATATAATTTATACAGTAACAAGAGATGAGCCAATGATGTACAAAGGGAAAGAGATACAAACCCTGAAACAAATCCCGTGAAGAGTGAGGGAGCAAAGGAGAGAATATAGATTTCTGGCGACACAACTGATTAAACGAGATATACTATTTAGGTGGTTGGTACCTGAAGGGATGCTGGTAACTTGGCAGGAGAAAAGGATTAAAGTTGACAGTCTGGAGAAGGCACAAGATTTATATGAGCAACTAGTAGGCTCGGAAGAGGAGCAGAGCAGTAAGGGGGAATTGGAATATAGAAGCCAGGAAGAACAACAACAGAGAACAAGGAGAAAGTAGTAGGGAGGAGAAAGAGCAACAGAAAGAAGAGGAAGTGAGACCAAAAACAAGGAGCCAAAAAAGAAACTAGATTTAATAAAAAATAAAGGCAGGCAGAGAATTAGGAGGATGGAAGAAGAAATTCAGTTATTATCAGTAAATATTAATGTTTAAATTCACCAACAAAAAGAAAGCATATCTGGGCAAAATTAACAAAACAAGGCAGCTATAATAAGCTTACAGGAAACACACATTAAAAAAAAGATATAAAATACCTGGAATGTCCTAAATTAGGAAAATTATATGCAGCATCAGCAGAAGAAAAGAGAAAAGGGATAGCGATATATGTTAAAGATTGGATAAAGACAAATTTAATTTATGCAGACCCAAAGGGAAGAATATTAATGATAGAGAGATAAACCAAAAATCAATACTACTGGTAGCAATATATGTCCCAAATGAAAATCAGAAGGACTTTTATAAAAAACTACACGAAAAAATTAGAGAAATTGGATTGAGGAATATTTGTATAATAGGAGATTATAATGCCATAGTAGACAGTAAAAAAGATTACATAAGTGACAAAAAACCTAAAAATAATAAAAAAGTATTACCAACAACTTGCTTTGAGATGATGGAGAAGCTAAATTTAATAGATATTTGGGGGAAAATGGAACCAGAAAAAAAAACAATTTACCTTTTACTCCAATCCACATCAATCCTGGTCACGGATTGATATGGCATGGATGAATGGGGAAATACATACAATTGAAATATTACCAAATATGTGGGCGGATCACAACCCCATTAAAATAATTTGGGAAGGAAAAAAAAACCTAGACAAAGATGGATGTTAAATCTGCAAATATTAAAAGAAAAAGAATTTATTAAAAAATGTAGAAACAAATTGGAGTTATTCCTTAAGGAAAACACAAAAGAACAGACATGTATACAAAAGCTATGGGACACCATGAAAGTTTATTCCCGCGGAATTATTATAGCGTATTCAGCAAAAAGAAACAAAGAGAAATGGGCACAACAGAAGATATTAGAGGAGGAAATTAAAAGTTTAGAAATAGAATTACAAAATAAGCCACAGAATGATGTCGTGATGATACGGATGTGCGATCTCGGAGGTCCAAGATCGCAGCCGATACTTATACCGCTGGGTGGTCCATCTGGACCTAAATCGTCCCGAAGAGACGGTGACAGGGAAGAGTACGTCTTGCTGATCTCAGGGACATCGCAAAGTCCCTGATTGATCCAAGAGAATCTCTTCTAGCCGGTGATAGAAACGCAGCCCCAAGCTGCTGAAGTCGGGACAGCTCCGCAACCAGAGGAAAGCGGAAAGAGAAAGTGTGTCCATCTGGTGAGGAAATTTTATTTTTACAAAAGAGACTGCCCAAAAAAGATTAAAACCAAATCAAACTTGTAAAGAAAAGAAAAGAAAAGAAGCGGCAAATTTAAGCTATTTTGGACAGTATGTTATCCTTTTATTAAAATTGTCTTCTATGGATGGAAGTTTTGCAAACACCTTCCTACTTTTTAAAGTGAAAGTATTAGCTTTTCTACTTTTAAATGGTGACCATGAAAGGAAGTTTAGAAATGTTATGTATGAAAGCCTATAATATCGAAATTGGATTGATCATGGATATAGTTAGATAAATAATTGATAATGATATAATGTATACATATATATTGGTTCGACAAGAGGAAATTTGGTATAAATTTTAAATGATGACCACGAAAGGAAGTTTTGAAACTTAGTTATGTACGAAAGCCTATAATATTGAAATTGGATATAAATTGTAAACAGTGATTAAGAAAGGAGGTTTAGAAACTTTGTTATCAAACATAATTAATTTTTATTTAAAACATTTCACGAGGATAGAATGTTGTTGGATGATATTGAAAATAGACAATGGAATGCCATTATGTGGTTTTGCTTTGAATTTTGGAATATTTGTTATAAAGGGATGTTAAAACAACTATAGTCATATGAAGGATGAGGTATGATGATAGTAATATATATAAATATATTTGATGTAAAATATATAATTTGATATGGATTATAGGTGATGACTGTGGAAGGGATGCACGAAAGTTCTTTGTAACCAATTGACACACTTTTTATAATTTGTAATGGAATATGTTTTTATGGTGTTTGTTGAGTCTTGTTTGTTTGTGTCTATTCAAAAAATAAAAAAATTAATAAAAAAAGAATGACAAAATTAGAAAGGATTGGATGTTAGCAAAACATAAATTAAATATATTAGACCAGGAAGAAATGGTAAAGGGCCTAAAACTAACAAAACAAAACTTCTTTGAGCAAGCCAATAAACCGGGGAGGTGGTTGTCATACAGATTGAGAAAAGAGAGAGAAAAAAGATTAATATATCAACTTCAAGAGGAAACTGGTGAATTACAACATACAATGAAAGGGAAGAAAAAGATTGCATACAAGTACTTTGAGAATCTGTATAAAGGGGAACAAGCAGATGAAAAATAAATAAAAGAATATCTGAACGGAGAAGAAACACCGTCAATAACAGAAGACGAGAAAGAAATGTTAAAAAAAAATAACGAAACTAGAATTGAAACAGGTGATCCAAAAACAGAAAAATAATAAAACGCCAGGCCCAGATGGATTTCCAGCAGAATGGTGTAAAATAATAGATGAATTGAACGAATTGATAGAACCCTTGATGTTGGAGATTTATAATGAGGCACTGATGAAAACAAAAATACCGGATTCATGAAGGGAAGCACATATTACATTAATATTTAAAGAAGGTGCAGATAAAAAACAGATTCAAAACTAGGCCAATCTCATTGTTAAATGCAGACTATAAAATATTCACAACAATAATAGCGGAGAGATTGAAAAAACTATTAAATGACTATATACATCCAGACCAAAATGGATTTCTCCCAACAAGACAAATTAGGAATAATACTAGAATAGTAGCAAATAGAATACTATGAGGCGCATCTAGAGAAACAACTGGCACTTGTTTTTCTGGATGCACAGAAGGCATTTGACAATTTAAATTGGGAATTCATGACGCAACAAATTAAGAATATGAAATTAGGGGACCAATTTGAAAGATTAATAGAAACGATATACTCTACCCAATGGGCAAATATATTATTAAATGGGAAAAGTACAGAGACCTTTAAAATAATGAAAGGAGTAAGGCAGGGTAATGCTTGAAAGTCTGCCAATAAGAATTAGACAAAATTCGGAGATAAGAGGAACTAAAATTAAAAGAGAGGTGTATAAAATTCAGGCTTTTGCAGATGATTTGGTATTCATTATAGAAGATCCGCTAGAAACAGGAAATCATTTAGAATTAGAAAAATATGGAGATGTAGCAGGGTTAAAGATTAATATAGAAAAGACTAAAATGATAACTAAAAATTTGAAAGAAGAACAAAATAAAGAATTAGAAAGAATAATAGGACTGCAAGTGACAAAAAAAGTTAAATATCTTGGAATATGGCTAACTGCAAAGTGCTCAACTATAAAAGAAAATAATTATACAAAATTAGTGCAACAAATAAAAAAAGATCTAGAATTTTAGGGGAAACTACAACTATCATTATTAGGGAAAATAGCAGCAATAAAAATGAATGTATTACCGAGACTATTATACTTATTTCAAACAATCCCCATAAAATTAGAAAAAAATTTTTTTATTGAATTGAACAAGATTATATTAACATTTTATGGCAAGGGAAGAAAGCCAGGATAAAGTTGAAAGCTCTATAGGATGACAGAAGCAGAGGTAGTACGGGACTTCCTGACTGGGAGCTTTATTACAAAGCAGCAGCATTAACATGAATTAGGGATTGGATAAATTTAAAAAATAATAGAAGATTAACATTAGAGGGCCACGATTTGCAAACGGGATGACACTTTTTCCTATGGGAAGTGGGTAAAAAGAAACAAAAATACTTTCATAGACACTAGATGCAATGATACAGGTCTGGAATAAAATTAGAGAATAATACTACATGAAAATACCGACATGGATTTCCACTGTGGAAGCCATGACATATCCCAATACTCTAGATCTATTGAAAATGGTTAGATATAGTGAAATTTTAGACATCCAAGGAAATTTGAAAACAAATCAGGGATTAAGGGAGCAAAATATAAGTATAGACTGGTGGCCATACCTTCAATTACAATAGAGATACAAAAAAGATGTAAAAGAATATGGAATATATACAGAATTACAACAAATAAATAAAATTTTAATTGGCCCGGAAAATAAATTCATAACGAAATTTTACAAATGTTTATTAGAAGTAACATTAGAAGAAGAAAAAGTTAAGGGTTGCATGATAGCGTGGGCCCAAAACATTTCACACAATATAGATCTAGTGGATTGGGAAAGAATTTGAACACAAATTATAAACTAACACGATCAGTAGCACTTAAAGAAAATATGTATAAAATGTTTTTTTTTTTTTAAATTAAATTTTAATTAAAACACAAAAAAAGAATCATCCTTCATTATATCTTGTAGAAAGCGTGTCGATTGGTTACAGATAACTTTCGTGCATTTCTTCCTCAGTCATTACTTATAGTTCATATTAGATTATACACTTTAAATCAAAAATCTTTGTATATCTTACTATCAATGTACCACAATTCTCATTTGACTACAATTATTTGAACATGCTTTTACCTCAAATCATTCATACTTAAAGACAACCACATAATGGCATTCATTAACTATTTCAAAAATCCTCCAATAACATTACACCTTTATGACATATTCTAAGTAAAAGTCAATAAAATTTCTAAACCTTTCCCCCCCCTTTCCCCCCCAACTCGCTGTTTAGAGTTTGTATCCAAGTTGTTTTTGCAAATACCAGAGCATGTATATATTATTAAACAATATCCATTGACATTTCCTTGTTATTATAATTGGCTAAAAATCATTTACTATTTATATCCCACCTCCTCTCGTCAAATCCAAAAAACATTACACCTTTATGACAAGATCTAAATAAAAGTTTGTTAATAAAATTTATAGGTCTTTTTCCCAGATCGCAATTTGCAATTTATATCCAAATTTATTTTACTAGTTTGCCAGTACATGTATATATTATTAAGCTGTATCCATTATCATTTCATTATTGTTATAGTTAATTATTTGTTGATTGATAAACATTTAATAACAATCTAAACAATCTAAGAATTACTAAATTCCTACTTATTGATCATCAAAATTAACTATTTTTTTATTATCAACTTTCATTGTCAACCTGTATCTTTCCAATAACAAAACAGTCTTATCTCTCTTGCCAATTGTGGTGTCAGTCTTCTTTTTATCTCCTTTATAAGGTTTTTATAGACTTCTCTCTGCACTTTGTTGCTTGAAGGATCTCTCAGGTAATCTTGTTGCCCTCCAGCTGTTATTAAAATTAGCTTGTCTTTGGTTGTCAATCGTGCTTCTGAAAAAATTTCTCTTCTTAAATCCATCATCATTATCCTTTTTTTTTCTTCTGTATCTTGGAATCTGGGGTAGAGCTTCAGTTCATTGAATTCCCTTTTCCATATTCCCTTCGTTCCACTTTCACCCACATTTGCTCCATTAATAAATTCATCTATTGTCTTGTCTTTATCTTCTATGTCTTCATTCTCCCCTTTAATTTTTGGGACTCCAACCCCGTCATCTTTTGCTGTGAGGAACACTAGTTTTTCCAACTTCTTCTCAATTCTCCCATATCCTTCCAAAAGATTTTGAATTCCAGCCAAGATATTTTGGAATCCATGTTTCCAAAAAAGAAGAAGAAAAAGAAAAAAAAACTAATAGCCACTGCCACTCTAGCCTTCCAGGCCTCTTTTATTATTTTTATTTTAGGTTGACTTAAACACAAGTTCTTTTATGCTCTTCAAAGGAAGGGTTCTGTTTATTGTTTTTTTTTTTGTCTTTCTCTCCCCTGCCAAAATAGTTCTCAAAAGCACCTGCGAAAACAATTTGTGCCCTTGGCTCTTTATCAGTTTCTGTAAACAAATTGCAAACCCTTCAGCTACAAAGTCAGTAAGATCAAAGAGGGAAAAAAGAGATACGTTGTTTCAAAAACTCCAGCCTCTGACCTCCGAGTGGCAGTGTTGCCACTTTTCACTTTCTAATATTTATCTCTGGCTTATAGGAAACAAAGTTCTTTGATGAAATTTAATGACAAGTAATAGGAAGAATTGTTAAAATAAAAAGGAAGGTTTTAATCTAGAAGTCAAAAAATAAAGTAACAAAAAGCAGAAGAAAAAAAATTAATCCGTTCACTTTAAGAGGAGAAACGAGAAACGTTGCGAGCACTTCAATCCACAAAGTATAGTTACAAGGGGAAAAAGGTGAAAGGGTCAAGATGTTTCCCTCAGTATTGTCAAACCCTTAATTTTCAAAATTCCATGGAATGATTTGTTAAAAAAAAGATTAGAGGTAGTAGACATTGCTGGTTGTGATAGCAACACAGATGTAGAAACAGGAGGAAAGTTTCACGAGGCAGAATGTGCATTCTGACCCTTGCCTTTCTTTCACTTTATGAGTTGTAAACAAATGCCAGATTATTTGATTTTCTTTCTTTGAACACACTGTTGATTAGTATTGTGTTTTTGCTTGCTTCTTGTTTTTTCTAAAGAGAAAATATGAGCAACTTGTATTTCTACTTGGAAGTTGGGGGGTGGGAGGGAAGGAAGGAATGGTGTCAATGTTCCTTCTAAGGCAGAGAAGTAGATGTGGAAGTCAAGAGCCGTGCTGACACAGTGGTTAGAATGTAGTATCGCAGGCTAATTCAGTTCAATCCTCACTGGCTCAAGGTTGATTTGGTCTTCCATCCTTCTGAGGTTGGTAAAACGAAGACACAGATTGTTGGGAGCAATATGCTGATTCTGGAAACCACTTAGAGAGGGGCTATAAAGCACTGTGAAGCGATATATATGTATGCCTAAGTGTTATTGCTAGTGCAATTATGTGTTTGGAGCAGTTGTTAGGCTTGGCCTGGGCAGCACTGGGCTAGGAGATGGCTTAAAGAAAAAATTTCCTGGAGTAGCTTTTTGGCTTTCATTCTCCATGCTTTTGGAGTTACTGGCAAAGGAAAAAAATTCCTCTAGGGCTTGTTGAACTGGGAGTTAATCTCTTGCAAATGTATTCTTTTTACTTCTAAAAACTTAAGAATGTGTAGAGGTGTTGCAGTATATTGGACCATCTCGTTTGACAGTTTAGACACGACTGGTTCCCACAGTGTCCCTTTTCTCATTGACTTCCTTCCTTCCCCCACCATCTGTTCACGTTTGAGGATTTCTGGGTCAGGGTTTTTTTTTTTTTTTGGAAAATTGAATCTTGTGCAGAGGTATTTGATGTCTTGAGCTCTTAAAGGAGGTACAAATTGAACTAATTTAAACAATACAGTCAAAAGACGAACAGGGGTAGCCGCAAGCATTTTGCATTGACTCATCAGTACCTGCATTACAATAACACAGTTAAAATCAGCCTCAAATATAACATTAGCAAGAACATGAATTCAATTCAATACAAAATGCTTGCATCTACCTCTGTTCGTCTTTTGACTGTATTGTTTAAATTATTAAAAGGAACTAACAATTTTAAATTGAACTAATTGAAATAACAAACAGCAGTAAAAGTTAAAAAACATTTTAAAGTAAATAGTTGCCAGTGAGTAAGCTGTACTTTCAGCTTTATACTCCAAATTGTTACGTGTAGTCTTGACTTATAACTGTAATGGAACCTACCTAGTAGAGTCATAAGTTGTGACAGTCATAAAACGGGTCATGACGAAGCTTTTTTTCTGAAGATTGGAAGTAAAAGCCAGTTTTCAGAAAAAACAGAAATTACGATAACAGGAGTCTGGACACTGCAAACAGCTATAAATGCAGGCTGGTTGCTAAGTATCCAAAATGTGGTCACAAAGGGGTGTGCCTGGCTCACAGAACTTAGGAACTGGGTTGTAAGTGCCTTTTGGATGAGTCTATCATAACTGAAAGCGATCAGTCATAAATAGAGGACTACCTGTATGCATAAGGCATTTTATAAAGTAATACATTGACTCTATATGTAGTACACATTATTTTTCAATTTTCCTCAAATATCTTTTTTTAAAAGGCCTTTGTTTCCTGTTGGTTTAAAATCTTAAGATATTTCTCATATACCTATAGTAAATTTTAAACATTTAAATTATTTTGCTTTTTACTAGGAGCAGCTGGAATCCTCTAGAAGAGAAATTGTTGGACTTCAGGAAAGGGAAAGGCAACTTCAATGTAAGAATAGGAATCTTCACCAGTTACTGAAGAATGAAAAAGATGAGGTTAGTTAACCTTGTATGCCTGTGGCAAAATCACTGAACTTGTTGATGGACTGGGTGGGTTTTGTAAACATTCCTAGTTATTCGTTTTAGAACTATGTCAATCCCATGGAATTATTGCAGTTCAGTTGTGATGACATTTTTACATTACATTATATTATTTTGTCCTGCAGTTTCATATTCTCTGTATTCTTTGATACTGAGGCCATATAAATGAAAAGCTATTCTCTTAAACGGAGAAGCAGCAATGTCTTCTGCAACTGACGGATGTTTCAGAAACACTCTGATTTTAGAAAGCAAGGCAATTCCAACAATTGAGGTGAAATGCTTTATTCCCTTCACAGAGTTTTGCAAAGCATCTTTTGGGGGGATTTTACACCATAAGAAACTCTCATTTCAATTTGGCCAAGAAGATAAGGAAACAAATCCATGACATTTAGCCTCTAATGAATTCTGTGAAATAATGTGTCTTATATCTATTTGGAAGTGCAGTGAGACAACAGCAAACATATACAGTGGGGCAAAAAAGTATTTAGTCAACCACCAATTGTGCAAGTTCTCCCACTTAAAAAGATGAGAGAGGCCTGTAATTGGCATCATAGGTAGACCTCAACTGTGAGAGACAAAATGTAAAAAAAAAGACCAAACAATCACATTGGCTGATTTGGAAATAATTTATTTGCAAATTATGCTGGAAAATAAGTATTTGGTCAGTATCAAAAGTTCATCTCAATATTTCGTTATATATCCTTTGTTGGCAATGACAGAGGTCAAACGTTTTCTGTAAGTCTTCACAAGGTTGGCACACACTGTTGCTGGTGTGTTGGCCCATTCCTCCATGCAGATCTCCTCTAAAGCAGTGATGTTTTGGGGCTGTCGCTGGGCAACACGGACTTTCAACTCCCTCCAAAGGTTTTCTATGGGGTTGAGATCTGGAGACTGGCTAGGCCACTCCAGGACCTTCTTACGAAGCCACTCCTTCATTGCCCGGGCAGTATGTTTGTAATCATTGTCATGTTAAAAGACCCAGCCACGTTTCATCTTCAATGCCCTTGCTGATGGAAGGAGGTTTGCACTCAAAATCTCACAATACATGGCCCCATTCATTCTGTCCTGTACACGGATCAGTCGTCCTAGTCCCTTTGCAGAAAAACAGCCCCAAAGCATGATGTTGCCACCCCCATGCTTCACAGTAGGTATGGTGTTCTTTGGATGCAACTCAGCATTCTCTCTCCTCCAAACACGACGAGTTGTGTTTCTACCAAACAGTTCTATTTTGGTTTCATCTGACCATATGACATTTTCCCAATCCTCTTCTGGATCATTCAAATGCTCTCTAGCAAACTTCAGATGGGCCCAGACATGGACTGACTTAAGCAGGGTGACACGTCTGGCACTGCAGGATCTGAGTCCCTGGCGGCGTAGTGTGTTACTGATGGTAGCCTTTGTTACGTTGGTCCCAGCTCTCTGCAGGTCATTCACTAGGTCCCCCCGTGTGATCCTGGGATTTTTGCTCACCGTTCTTGGGATCATTTTGAGCCCACGGGGTGAGATCTTGCGTGGACCCCCAGATCGAGGGAGATTATCAGTGGTCTTGTATGTCTTCCATTTTCTAATTATTGCTCCCACAATTGATTTGTTCACACCAAGCTGCTTGCCTATTGCAGGTTCAGTCTTCCCAGCCTGGTGCAGGTCTACAATTTTGTTTCTGGTGTCCTTTGACAGCTCTTTGGTCTTCACCATAGTGGAGTTTGGAGTGTGACTGTTTGAGGTTGTGGACAGGTGTCTTTTATACTGATGACAAGTTCGAATGGGTGCCATTGATACAGGTAATGAGTGCAGGACAGAGGAGCCTCCTAAAGAAGAAGGTACAGGTCTGTGAGAGCCAGAAATCTTGCTTGTTTGTAGGTGACCAAATACTTATTTTCCACCATAATTTGCAAATAAATTATTTCCAAATCAGCCAATGTGATTGTTTGGTCTTTTTTTTTACATTTTGTCTCTCACAGTTAAGGTCTACCTATGATGCCAATTACAGGCCTCTCTCATCTTTTTAAGTGGGAGAACTTGCACAATTGGTGGTTGACTAAATTCTTTTTTGCCCCACTGTAGATAAAAAGAATTCAAGTGTGGTTTGTATGGTCCTCAGACTTACCTAGGCAAAACATAGGTTCCACATCTGGACTTCCTTTAGCAAAATCTGTACCTGTTTAATTTTATATAGCTGTTCTTTAGGAGCTTAATTAACAAGAGGAAACATTGTGACTAATGTATTTTTATTTTTGGGGAAAGAGCAGGGCCAACAGATCAGAGAATCAAGAACAGAAAAATCGTTTACTTATTCTTGTAAGAGTATGAGAATGAAGGCATTCCAGATCATTACAAATGACTTCCTGACCTGAAGCAGTTGACAGAAATTACTGAAATGATCCTGTCTTGATGACACTTTTAAAGAATTATTACTATCTCAGTGGATATTCATTTATGGCTAGACCTCTGATATAAATGTGAATAGCCTGGGATTTCTAAAACATGCACATTTCTTTAAATGTATGCATTTTAGATTCAGAAGCTACAGAATATTGTGGCAAGTCGAGCATCCCAGTATAATCATGATATGAAGAGGAAAGAACGAGAATATAACAAACTAAAAGAGCGGCTTCATCAACTCCTGATGAGTAAAAAGGATAAAAAAATAGGTATAACTTTATTATGGTAAAAATGGTGATACAGATGTTCGCTTCTGCTTCATATTTTAATGTGACATTCAGTGATCTGTTAGAAGCATGGAAAGAGTAGGTAAATGCACTGATGGATAAAAGTTGGGAAACTTCTTTCGGGAACGTATACCAAGGAAGTTACTTATTAAGGACAAATAGATATCCAGAACAAAATGTATGATAAACTCCAAACTAGAATAGATCCTATAGCAGTGATGGCGAACCTATGGCACGTGTGCCACAGGTGGCACGCGGAGCCATTTGTCAGGGCACGCGAGGCGTTACCCTGTCAACTGGCCAGCACGCATGTGAGCGCTGGCCAGCTGAGTTCACCCTTTTTTAAAGCCATTTTTCACCCTCCCCAGGCTCCAGAGCCTTTATTGGAACCTGGGGAGGGCAAAAAGAGCCTCCCCCGCCCCTCAGAGGCCCTCCGGAGGCTTCATGAACTCCCCTGAAGCCTCCTGAGCGCAAAAAACCGGCCCTACAGGCAAACCGGAAGTTCGGGAACGAACTTCCGGTTTGCTCAAAGGATCGCTTTGACTGCTCCGGAGGCTTCAGGGAAGCGTCCTGAAGGTCCCTCAAGCCTTCGGAGCGCTCAAAACGACCCTCCGAGCAAACCAGAAGTGACTTCCGGTTTGCTCAGAGGTTCCTTTTGACTGGTCCGGAGGCTTCAGGAAAGTGTCCTGAAGGTCCCTGAAGCCTCCGGAGGGCTTTCGGGGGGGGGAGGCTGTTTTCGCCCTCCCCAGGCTCCTATAAAGCCTCTGGAGCTTGGGGAGGGCAAAAAAAGCATGCAGAAATGGGGGGGGGGCTCCTGTAGTGCACGCATGTGCACTGGGGGGGTTGCGCATTTCATTATGGGTGCGGCATGCCCTCACACTACTCCCCTGTGCTCCCCCCACTTGTGGCACGCGAGCCAAAAAACGTTTGCCATCGCTATCCTATGGTAATGTTTGTCTTAAGATGCTGTGCGTTAGCTTTATTCCAAACCTAATCTATCTGAAACAAAATGAATCTGGCTTTTTATATTTACTTATTTGGCCATGTATTACACATAATATCACTGTGTGTAGAAGTATTTTTCTAAATGAAAATACATTGGTTTAGTTTAAAGTAAAAAAAATCATCTATGAAATAGAAAGGTTCTGAGAAGACAAGAAATGAAAGTATGTATAGAGGAGATATGATTTTGGTTTAATTTTGGGTTACAAATTTTGAAATATAGTAGTCAATCAGCTCAGGTTACAAGTGACAAGTCAATTTTTATTAAAGATCTTTAAGACATTGCTTTTTAAAATTCTTTTCCTTTTTATAGCTATCGATATTTTAAATTATGTTGGAAGAATTGATGGCAAGAGAGGTGCCTGGAGAACTGGGAAAACTGAAGCTAAGTGAGTTGGCCAGTAAAAGGTTCTTTTTTGCTTGCTACTGTATTTCATATTAAATTACTTTAAAAAGGTTTGTTTTTTCAGAAATGAAGAAGAAATGTTCAAAACTCTCTTAAATGAGTATGAACAGCGGCAGAAACAGCTCCTAGTTGAAAATGCTGAACTAAAAAAGTTACTTCAACAAATGAAGAAGGAGATAATTTCTTTGCTTCCATCACAGAAGCAGATGTCTAAAGAGAAGATTGAAGATAACACTGGGCCTGTAAGTGTGTATGTAGCACATGATTAAAACAAAATGGTGCGTTGCTAAATTTTGTGAAACTCTTACAGGTATTCCTCGACATAGTTCATTTAGTGACTGTTTCGAAGTTACAATGTCACTGAAAAAAGTGACATAACCGTTTTTCACACAACTCTTGCAGCATCCCCATGGTCATGTAATCAAAATTTGGATGCTTGGTAATTGGTTCGTGTTTATGGCAGTTCCTATACCCCAGGCTCATGTGTGATCTTTTGGGACCTTCTGACAAGCATAGTCAATGTGGAAGACTCATTTAGCAATTGGGTTGCTAACTTAACCACTGCAGTGATTAACAACTGTGGCAAGAAAGATTGTAAATGGAGCAAAATTCACTTAAAAACATCTCACTTAGCAACATAAATTTTGGGCTCAATTGTGGTCGCAAGTTGTGGTCATGTGTCATTTTGGTTTGATTTTAAAGGGATGGAATTGAATTCACTGGTTATATTTTGGGCACATCTGAACCTTTTTGAGATTTTATGTACCACTTTTTTTGGAACAAACTATTGAAGATAAAACTAAGAATAAAAATAAAATATTTAATGTATAATATTTAAATATAATTAATAATTAAAATGTAAAGAAATACTCTACAAATCATCAAATCAAATCAACCTCCATTATGGTCAAGGACCAGCATAAAGAGGGTGGGCTACAAGGAATTTAAAGCCATTAAAAATACAGAAATAAAATTACCAAGAAAGATTAAAAAAATAACAAGATAAAAATGATAAATGTTCTTTAGATTGCATAATTTTTTCATTTAACAGTAATAAAACACCCAACATCATGTGATTTTAAGTTCCACAATTGACAAGTTCAAGTCCCCATGTGTTATAAGATTCATAAAATGTTTTCTTTCTATATCCAATGCTCTGTTTTGGACAGAGGATGTGAATGTGAGTCACAGCATCTACTGTATGATTGATTATTATTGATTGTTGTTTCTATTTTGGACTGTTATCCCCCCTTGCAGGCTACCCATAGTAGTTCTCTTTTGAGGTGGATAACCATAGAAATTATTTAGTAAATATATGGATATTTTTTTCTCCTATGCAAACATAAGAGGAATAGAAAAGCTTTTATATGGTTTCCATTTAGGAGACCATTAGTTTTTTAAGAGGAAAGAATATAAACCAGTTACACTTTTAGAATTCTGTGCAGGTTCATAAAAATATTTTTTGAACTGTAAATTATTTTGTGACATTTTCACTTTTATATTCCATTACATAGATTACATAGATGTAAGAATAATTGTTGTTCACAAATAACTTGCCCTGGGTGGACAAATTATTCTAATCGGGGGCACTTGGTTCTTGTTTCAAAGATGTTCTGTTGTTCTTCCTGTGAGTCCCCTCCACCATTATATTAATACATCCCTTAATTTTTAATCTCTTTCAATATACTATGCAGGATAGGAATTAAGTGTTTTTACCCTCTTTACTCAGTAGGTGGAGCTAGTACTTTTCTTTGACCTAAAGAACATCATCATAGAAAGGATGCAAGTAGGACAATGGACTATATAGCTAGTGAATTCATGTATGTTCTGTAGTTAATACTTTACTGGCAGATTTTTAAAAAGAGACATACCTTTTACACTTAAGCTGCCCAATATGATTGATCTCAATCACACAAAACCATTCTATAAATAATGCATGAACATATCATGGTTAGAGAACAAAGGTTAAAAATCCATTCTTGTGCTTAATTTGCAAGAATAAGGTGACAGACCAGGACAGTGTTGGTGAACACTGTTCATCAATACTGGTGAACAGTGTGCACGTGTGTATTGAAAAACAGAAGAGCAGCTGTGTACATGCGCATGCATGCACTGTAAACATGATCTTCCAGTTTCCGATGTGCGCATGCACACTGGCCACCTACCCTTCCAATTTATACATTGTCTAGACTCGAGTGATGGCTAACCTTTTTGTCCTCTTATGCCGAAAGCACATGCACGCTTATGATAGTGTGTGTATACGTGCCCAAACCCATAATACAATGTGCGCATGACACCCCCCCGTGACCTCTCCCCCTGTGACCGTGCACTCCTGCACCCCCCCGCATGAGCACACGACCCCTCCACACCCTGTTTTGGGCCTAGCAGGCCTCCCTGAAGCCGCCTGGGACCAAAAAGGCGCGAGGGGGAACGGGAGGCTCGCTGCCCCCCATCCCCTTGCATGCCTACGCTGTTACAGGTGTTATGTCTGCCTTGTATGCAGCTTTATTCCTCTCTAGCATTCATCTCCATTGTTCAGTGATACATTTCCTGCCTTGCTAGGATTTACCTCTATCTGCTCCTGTGAGGCACTTCCTGTTGGATGTATATAGTTATATACTCCATAACTTGTATAGTGTTTTAACTGCATTTTGAGTAAACAACGTGCTGCAGAGACCCAAAAACCAGCTGGCTGGTCGGAGGCATGCGCGGTGGAGCTCAGCTGTGGGGACAGCTCGCATGCTGGCAAAGAGGCCTCTACGTGCCACCTGTGGCACGCGTGTCAAAGGTTCGCCATCACGGCTCTAGGAATCAAATGCTAAGTGATTAGTTGTGCTACATGAGGAATACTGACACATAGCCACAAAAGAGATTTCCCAAGATTGTAGTTGATTTAATATATTACATAAATTAGATATACTAATATTTAATAAATATATAATTATAATTTTTTGAAGTTAATAATAGTATTGTAAATAAATACGCTCACAATGAATACCCATAACAAAATACATATGAAACCAGTAGAATTACCTTGCCATCAGAGAAAATAATATACACTATAAAACTATTAGAATGAAAAGTTTTGGATCATCTTGCTTTTAAAGATCCATTTTTAAAATGCATATTTATATTTATATATCTTTTTTCAGATTCTCTCAGACTTGGAGGAAGACTCTGGAGAAGCAAATAAAGAAGGCATGTGGGAACTTTCTTGTGAAACAGTGCGTGAACAACTTGCTAATAGCATTCGAAAACAGTGGAGAATGCTGAAAAATCATGTTGAAAATCTGGATAACCAAGGTGACGTCTATTTTCCCTACAACATTTATTTGATTTCTGATTAGAAAGAAGGCTAATATAGTTATAAAACATTATTAAAGTAGAAAAATCGTGAAACACAATATGTTATTTCCTGTATTCTTAAGCATATAGTGACTTTTCTGTTTTGAACACTGTTTTATTTTTTGAGAAATTGTTTCCTTTTACAATTACTTATCATTTTGACAATAATCTTCCCATTTTCTTCTTTCCCAAGAATTTATGTCAGTTAAACCAAATGTTGTGACATCCATGAATTAGGAACAAAGGCAGAGAAATGATAAGATTAGTTTAATTTTGATTTAGAGTATTAAACATAAGTATAGCATTTTTTTCTACATTATTTGATCTCCATGAATGCTTACGGTTTGGTCTTGCTTAATTTTTCAAAAGTGTAAAAATTACACTTTTTATAGCTGGAAGTCCTTAATGAACCCATTGATATCAGTGCATATATTTCTTTTTATTCCTTTGTTCTCTAGCCAATCATGTCTGATTCTCCTCATTTAAGACAAAGCCTTACCAATTATTTTTTTGGATTTTTATATAATTATTTTCAAACAGCCCTGTTAATCTAAAGGATCTAAATAAAAGTCATGAAATTATAAACAATTAAAAAGCAATTTAATGGCCTATCAGAGGATTAAATAGATTTAATGAAAATATGTTTTATGTAGAATTCTTCTGTATAGTGTATTCTAAAACCACATTCAGTAAGAAATACAAATTAATGCAATCAATTGTCTATGAAGGTGGTCCTCAGGTTACAACCATTCGTTCAGTACCCTACAAACTTATGACAGTGCTAAACAAGTGGTTGTTACAACTGGTCCTTGGAATTCCAACTTTCACAACATTCACTTGCTCACATGATCACAATCTGGGTACTCAGTGCCCAGCTCACCATTATGATGTCTCAACAAGCTGTGGTCATGTGATTTGCAATTTCCAGTATTCCCTGCCAGCTTCCTACAAGTAAAGTCATGACTGGCAAGAAGTTGGAAGTTGTGGTCACTTGAGGTCCTTGTTTAACAACCCATCAGGTCCTCACTTAATGGCAACAACTGGGACTCCTAGAAATGCCATCACTAATCAGTGCAGTCATGTGACATTGTACTGTACAACCATATTTCTTACCAATGGCATTTCCAATTACTTTCATAACCCAAGGACTGCCTGTACTTTTATCTCTACCTCTACCTGTAACTGACTGCAAACAATGGCACGACAAAGTAGCAATGATGGTGCACTGTAAGATCTGCCAAGTATTGTCATTTGCCTGCAAGCAAGAACTTGTGGGTAGCCCTCAACTTGCAATCATAATTGAGCCCAAAATTTCCATTGCTAAGCAAGACTTTAACTTGACTTTTGCCTCATTTTACGATCAATCTTGCCACAGTTGAATCACTGCAGATGTTAAGTTAGTAATATGGTTGTTAAGTGAGTGACTTCCCCATTGACTTTGCAAAAGACGATCATGTGATCCTAGAACACCACAGCTGTCATAAATACAAGCTAGTTGCCAAGCGTCTGAATTTTTACTATGTGACCATAAGGATTGTAATTGTTGAAACTGGTCATAAGTCACTTTTTTCAGTACCATTGTAACTTCAGTTACTAATTAAAGATTGTAAATCCAGGACTATCTATGCTACGTATCAAAGAAGGGATATGTCAGAACTGGTATACTTTGTAAATAACTGATTAATTGAATACATACAATGCAGTGTACACCAAAAATAATCAAGCACTTCTTCAAACGTGTAGTATCGCATGTATATTCTGGCTCGTTGAGTGACAAAGATACAGTCTCACGACATGAGCATGAACTGGAAGTCGAAGGACTGCAGCTGGAAATTCAGCAGTGCAAAGAGATGATAAAAACTCAACAGCAGCTTTTACAGGTAAGCATTGAGATATGTACTAGTTTCAAAAAAAGAGATGAAATTTACAAGAAGAATAAAAGAAGTGCATCAGACCATAATCCTGCTTGTTGGCAGTTGTACAAATAGAAGAAAACCATATATTAAGAACTGGCATAGCAGTGATCTTCAGAATTTAACATTCTAAATATTTCACTGGTTTTGATGTATTGATGAAGAGAGGAACATTGCATGAATCATCCACTCTGCCTTCTTTGCATTGTTTGGAACTAGGCATTTTGTCATATTCGCTGTAAGGAGAACAATGAGTGGCATGGTGGCCTAGTGGTGAAGACGCTCACCACCCACTCAGAAGGTTGAGAATTCAATCCTAGATAGCGAAAGATGTTTCTCTCTTCTAGGATACAAAGAAAAAAAAAATCTGATGTGAACTCTGTGGCATCAGGAAGGTCATCCAACCAGTAAACGCTCAACTCCATCCAATCGCCCTGACTCTATCCTGAATTAAGGGTCGTAAAAAGGAAGCTGTAAAGAGAACAGTGTTCGTGTAGAGTTTGGGTTTGATTTGGTTTTGCTTATTTAGTAATTTAGTTTTTGGATTCCCCTCTCCATCCTATACATTTTTCTGACTTCTGGTTTAATGGGATACCATTTGTTTTGCTCCAGTTAGGTTTTTAATGTTATTTGATTAACTTTTTCTAGCAACTGACGATGATTGTGGCCAGGAAGGTAGCTTTCAAATAACTTCATTTGATTTCTTCGTACTTCACATTCTATCTGCAGCAGCAGCTAACTGCTCCCTGTGATGATGATACCAATATGTTGCTACAGGATTGTTACTTGCTGGAAGAAAAAGAAAGACTCAAGGAAGAATGGAAATTGTTCAAAGAACAAAAGAAGAACTTCGAAAAAGAGCGCAAAAGTTTTACTGACGCAGCTATTCGATTAGGACTGGAGGTACTTTACATAAAACTGGAGATTAATAATTTCTTAGGCAATGTGGGGATCGTTGAAAACTTCAAAAGGAGGAATATTTATAATAGCACGTGCACTTTTTTTTACTTAAAAGATAGATTGTCCCGCTATCGCTGCATATAATGTTGTTTTGAAAAGTCTGAGTCTTTCATTTTCAGCCATATAACTCAAGTGCCAACATCATCACAATTCTCTTGTACTTCAGGATTAATTTCTCATATTCTTAACTAGTTGCATGTCATTGTATGCCCCAGAAGGAGCAGGTTCCTGATATATAGCTGCCACTGGATTCACACATAGCAACTGTGATGAAGAACTGCTCCAGAGTTGGTTAGATTTAATAATAGTTATCTGTTGAATGGTAAAACCTTCTTGACTACTGCATGTTCTTTATATGGGGGCTACTCCTTGAAAGTGGTCCAAAAGTTTCAGTTGATGAAAATTAAGCAAGTAAATTGCAAAGTAATAGAAGGTATAGCAATCATATAGTATCTACAAAAAGATCTTCCCTGGTTACCAGACATTTACCAAGCGTAATTTGCAGTATTGATGTGGCCCTTCAAAGCTCTAACTAGCTTCATGCCTAAGTGATTACTTCTCTCATTACAAATTGGTTTAATTGTTAAGGAAAGACCCTTAGACAGTTGTTTATTTATTTTTATTTATTACATTCATATGTAACCCATCAAGCGACTCTGAGCAGTTTATGATGTCATAAATTACAGTATAAAACAATTAGGATGTTAAAAACATTAAAACATTCAGTATTGAAAAAATATTAAAATTAATACAAAGTGAATAAAAAGAGCCAGTGCATAACTGGGGTGGAGGTGGGAATCTTCCCTTAATCTACTAGCCACTTCCAAAATGGGAGAGCACCCAACACGGCCCCAAGCCAGTTGGCCAAGGTTTTAGGCTCTTTTGGAAGGCCAAGAGGGTGGATCTCACCTTGAAGGGCATGAAGTTTCAGAGGGCAGAAGCCATGGCATGGAACTGGGGGTCCTTATCTCCCTGTCTTTGTGGAGCTTTCCACAGTAGCGTAGAGAGGATTTCGGGCTCTGGATTTGGACTTTGGTTGCTGAGATCCAAGCATGCAGGAAATGGCAGGGACCTCTTTTATCCTGTTCCCCAAGTCAAGAGGCGTAGTTTGCAATTTTCCTTACCAGCTTCCCCATTGACTTTCTGAGAAGAGAAGATTGCAAATGGCAATCAAGTCATAAGTGTAAAGAGGTTGCGAAGCACCCAGATCATAATCATGTGAATGCCTGGGTGGTGCTGGTGGCTGCAACATTTTGCAATAGTCAGAAATAATTTATAGGCTGTAAAATGCCCTTTCTGAGGTTTTGTAATTTCAATCGTTAAGCAAGTGCTCATTAAGTGACTAACTCTATATGTTTTATTAGCTACTTTGAATGCTCACCAGAGTAGAAAATGAAGCACAGTATAAATCAAATAAATGATACGTTATAAATAACCAAAAAAATGGCAAAAGTAATTTCTGCATTATTTTTGAAGTTGACAAAACATTAAATACATTAATTTTTTGTAATTTTATATTTTCTCTTGATGCAGAGAAAGGCATTTGAGGAAGACCGTGGAGTTTGGCTGAAGCAACAGTTCTTAAATATGACTTCTGATCAAAATAAGGCTGATCGGATGAAAGCTCAGAATGCTTTCCTGGGAAGTAAGATTTTTATATACCGTGTTTCCCCGAAATTACGACATGTCCTGATAATAAGACCATGCCATATTTTTCCTGTGGGCAAAAATATACGCCCTCCCCCAATAATAAGCCCCCTGGACAACCCCCCCCCCTCCAGCCAGGCAGAGCGCCACTCACCAACCTAGTGATATCCCGAAGGCGCAAAGCCGCAGGAGCTGGGGAGAGGGGGGGCAAAGGTGCTCACATTGATTGACGCCTTTGGGATACCGCTAGATTGGTGGGTGGCACTGTGCCCAACTGGAGCGGAGGGTTGCCGGACGGCTACTCTCATGAGCAGCCGCCCGGCAATGCCCCTTTCCAGCCGGACAGAGCACTACTCATAAAGGCGCTAAGCCGTGTGGCGCTAAGCTGTGTGGCGCCCGGCTGGAAAGAGAGGTTGCGCGAGCACTTGTTCTACCTCCAGCTCGCGTGCCTCCCTGCCTCACCATGCCCAACTCTCCCTGCAGGGCTGGGCCAGGGCACCCCTGCAGCCGCCACCGCAGCCCCACTGCCACCGCCATGCTCCGAGCATAACCGGCTTCAAACTCTGGAGATCCGCTGCCGAGTCTTCCGACAGCGGCCGCTCTGGGACTACGCTCTATGGTTGTGGGCTGGCTGTTGGAAGACTCGGCAGTGGATCTCTGGAGTTTGGAAGCCAGTTATGCTCAGAGCTTGGCAGCGGCGGGGCCGCGGCGGCGCCCTGGCCCAGCCCTGCAGGGAGAGTTGGGCAAGGTGAGGCAGGGAGGCACACGACCTGGAAGCAGAACAAGTGCTTGCGCAACCTCTCTTTCCAGCCGGGCAGAGCACCACGTGGCTTAGCACCTTTGGGATACTACTGGATCAGTGAGTGGTGCTCTGCCAGGCTGAAAAGGGCTATTGCCAGGCGGCTACTCATGAGCGTGGTCACCTCATGGCGGCTTTGTTGCGCTGCTGCGACAGCGTAACACAGTCATTTGCCCCTGAGGCTGTGCCTGGCTTTCCGGGCGTCTGTTCGCAAGAGAACATTTCTCAAATATTTGTTTGTTGGTATAAATCACGGTCATACCCGAATAGAAGATTGAAGCCACACATAGATGCATACAAGCGTATCTTTCTCTTGTGGCCAAATTTTCCCAGAATGGTATAGGGCCATGATGGCGAACCTATGGCACGCGTGCCACAAGTGGCACGCGGAGCCATTTGTCAGGGCACGTGAGGCGCTGCCCTGTCAGCTGGCCAGCGTGCGTGCGCTGGCCAGCTGAGTTCACCTTTTTAAAAGCTATTTTTCGCCTTCCCCAGGCTCCAGAGGCTTTATAGGAGCCTGGGGAGGGCGAAAAGAGCCTCCCCCGCCCCCCCGGAGGCTTCAGGGAACGTCCCGAGGCTTCCCTGAAGCCTTCGGAACACTTAAAACCAACCTCCGAGCAACCCGGAAGTGACTTCCGGGTTGCTCGGATGGTCGTTTTAAGCGCTCTGAAGGCTTCAGGGAAGCCTCGGGACGGTCCCTGAACAGGCACGAGACGTGCGTTTCCATCGCCCGGGCCCGGATCGCCTCCACTGCGCGGCGCCTCAGGCTTGGCGTCCTTGCGCCCGGCCTTTACATCGCTGCCGCCGCCGCTAGGACGCCGCCCTCGCCTCCTCCTCCTCCTCCTCTAGCCGCGCCATCGCAAGGATTAAGGCGAAAGGGGGCGGGGGCGGGGAAAGCGAAGGGGGCTTTGTTGTCCTCCTTCTCCTCCTCCTTTCCCCCACCGGCTCGAACACGGCGCCGGGGCCCGGCAGGCAGCGAACGAGTCGGAGCCTGCCGACTGGAGGAAGAGGGTGAGAGGCGGGTCCTGTGAACGGGGGCAGCAGCGGCGACAATAGTCGTAACTTGCCGGCTGGCCGCCCCGGCTGGGAGACAAAGGAGGGGAAAGGCGGCAGGCAGCCGAGTTGCGACTATTGTCGCCGCTGCCGCCGTTCACAGGACCCCCCTCTCACCCTCTTCCTCCAGTCGGCAGGCTCCGACTCGTTCACTGCCTGCCGGGCCCCGGCGCCGCGTTCGAGCGTTCCGTGAAGCATCCGGGGGGGGCGGGGGAGGCTCTTTTCGCCCTCCCCAGGCTCCTATAAAGCCTCTGGAGCCTGGGGAAGGCGAAAAAATCATGCAAAGCCCCCTTCGCTTTCCCCGCCCCCACCCCCTTTCGCCTTAATCCTTGCGATGGCGCAGCTAGAGGAGGAGGAGGAGGAGGCGAGGGCGGTGCAGCTGAAGCCTGACGGACTTCCCTTCGGCCGACCCCGTCCTAGCGGCGGTGGCGGCAGCGATGTGAAGGCCGGGCGCAAGGACGCCGAGCCTGAGGCGCCGCGCGGTGGAGGTGATCCGGGCCCGGGCGATGGAGACGCACGTCTCGTGCCTGTTCAGGGACCGTCCCGAGGCTTCCCTGAAGCCTTCAGAGCGCTTAAAACGACCATCCGAGCAACCCGGAAGTCCGGGTTGCTCGGAGGTTGGTTTTAAGTGTTCCGAAGGCTTCAGGGAAGCCTCCGGACGTTCCCTGAAACCTCCGGGGGTGGCGGGGAGGTTTTAAGTGTTCCGAAGGCTTCAGGGAAGCCTCCGGACGTTCCCTGAAACCTCCGGGGGTGGCGGGGAGGTTTTAAGTGTTCCGAAGGCTTCAGGGAAGCCTCCGGACGTTCCCTGAAACCTCCGGGGGTGGCGGGGAGGTTTTAAGTGTTCCGAAGGCTTCAGGGAAGCCTCCGGACGTTCCCTGAAGCCTCCGGGGGGGGGCGGGGGAGGCTCTTTTTGCCCTCCCCAGGCTCCTATAAAGCCTCTGGAGCCTGGGGAAGGCGAAAAAATCATGCAAAAATGGGCGCGTTGTGCGCGCATGCGCACTGGGGGCGCGTTGCATTATGGGTGCGACACGCCCGCACACGACCCCCCCGCGCTCCCCCCACTTGTGGCACGCGAGCCAAAAAAGGTTCGCCATCGCTGGTATAGGGTCTCCTGCCTCAAGCAGGGGGTTGTACTAGAAGACCTTCAAGATCCCTTCCAACTGTGTTATTCCATATTCTGATATTCAATAGGATGAACATCATGGGGGAAGAAACCTTTTCCTTCCTCTAGTATTAGTCTAAACAAACACTATGCCAACAATGCTGAGAAACAGACATTCTGCTCTCAGCTAGTGAGTGATCATAATTTGGTGATTAGTAGCTAGTGGGAACCAGATTGCTTCTAGTTAACAGCAGAAGCCTATCTATTTCATATGATTTAGTGGATCATGCTGACCTCTTTCTCTCTCTCCCTCCCTCCCTCCTCTGAGCTTTACAGGTTGTTTAGTTTTGGTCCTGTACAAGTGATAATTCTTTCATTCTGTAGGTCTACAGTTGAAGCCAAATAATTGTGGTAAACGGATATATTTTTTTCTGCTTAAGACCAAACTTCTCTAAAATTTGTTAATGTGGAATTTAATGTTCCAGATAGCTATATGTGATTTCTAAGAGAAGTTAAAGGGATTTCTGAAAATAAGTCTTCAGGCAAGAAGTGATCTCAGATATTTCAGATACAATGTTTCCGGGCCAGAAATCCATCTTGCCACAAATTTGGCACATCTCTGTAATTATTTTTATTATTCATTAGATTTACATGCCATCTAGTCTAGAGCAGTGTCCCCCAACCTTTTCGGCTTGGTGGCCCAGCACAGGGGGGTGGGGGGTGGAGAAGGAAACTGGGCTGCGCACCAGGGGCGATGCACATGCGCACATGCATCTTGACTTCCATGAGTGATGGGCTGGCACGCATCCACATGAATGGGATTGAGCTGCACATGCTACTTGCGCAGCCCAGTTGCAAACAGGCCCCAGTCTGGTTGAGGCCACTTTATATAAATAGAGTATTGCCCTTAGATATATATCACTAGTCTAAATTTTTATGTTTATAGAGCAAATTCCTGCTATATCCCCAAAGACATCCCTGCCTGCTCTTTCGGGTATCTCTTTAAGTACACACACCACCTCCAAAATTTCAGAAGTTTTGTACATACATTCAGTTGCTGTCAAATAACTACAGCAGTTTTAAAGACTATGACTGCACACCTAGGTTCAGTCAGAAAAAGGTAGTGAATGTATTATATCAGTGTCTTATGTAGTTGCATTGGCTCCCATAATTGCAAAGAAATCCAAATCTAGATATTGTTGGGTAATAGAGAGATTGTTAACTAGAGCAATGTTTTGCAACTTTTTCTTTTTTCCCATGGCATCCTCACAAGTTTGTTTTTCATTTGTGGCTTCCTAAACCAGGTCTTACTACTGGTAAATAAAATGTATTTATTAGATTTGTGTGCCACCTATCTTGTCTAGAGATTGCCACTTGGCTGGTAACTAAAACATGTTTTTATTTATAATAAAAGCAATATTGGCACTATAATCACTTGGCTTGTCTGTAGTCCTTTTGCAGATGCCGTGGTCCCGTTTCATTTTTTTCATCTGAAATATTCTAGGGACACCATATGGTCCTGGTTAGAGAACTGCTGAATTAGAGGATGTGTACTATTTCTGGCTGAGTACCCAGAATGTAACAAGCTTTACGGTTGGCTAATTTAGGATTAAAGAAACTAATTAGGAATAGCAGTGGCCTCCAGTGTTTGAAGGCTTTTGCTGAAAGTTGCTAATGGATGAGGTTTGAAAGGTCTGGTTGCTGACATGTATACTGTATATTACTGACCATTTTAACTATTAAAAAATAAGGGCTCATGGTATGGTGACAACATGAGGAAATTAGGAAGATTTGTTATTGAAATTTGGGATGTTTTAGTAAAATCACCAGTTCTCAAACTTGGCTTGCTGTATGTATTTTTGTAAATATGCATAACATATACCAAGTTTATGTTATTATATTATCTTAATTTCCCAAAGTTTCTGGGAACTTTCCGCAAAGTTCAGTTATGAGAAATAAAGATTATTTCCTTAGATTTGGGGTATTTTTTTCATCTGTGATTCCCATCCAGAAAGATAAGATTAAGTGTTCCAATATCTATGGGGTTGCCACAAAGAAGAGGGACTCAAACTATTCTCCAAAGCACCTGAGGGCAGAACAAGAAGCAGTAGGTGGAAACTAATCAAGGAGAGAAGGAACTTAGAACTGAGGAGAAATTTCCTGACAGTTAGAACAATTAATCAATGGAACAGCTTGCCTCCAGAAGTTGTGAATGCCCCAATACTGGAAGCCTTTAAGAAGATGTTGGATAGTCATTTGTCTGAAATGGTGTAGGGTTTCCTGCCTAGGCAGGGGGTTGGACTAGAAGACCTCCAAGGTCCCTTCCAACTCTGGTATTGTATTGTATTGTATTAGATAAAAATATGTTACTTGTCCTTGATGAATTCGGTGTCACTTCTGTTCCCAGCCGAATGTCTGTGGGATTTATTGCTTACAGTTACAGCTGCTATCTGCAGTTCTGAGCTACAGCTTCTTCTCTTCCATTGTACTTTTCCAGCATTGTGAATAGATAGTGCTAATGGCAATGCCTTTCCCATTTTTTTTTTACTTTTTCAAGACATGTATTTTGTTCTTTTGTTTATTTTACTTATCATTTTCCCCTATTGTACTTTTAAAGTATGTACTTAAACGAATTCTATCTCACATTCTAGTAAATTGGGTAATGGGTATTTTGATTCCAGAGTATTCCAAGCTGGCTGGATACCAGCCAGGACACATATTAATGTGTCTCCCCTTTCCAGGGTGGTTGGTGGTTTAAGTTCTCCCCTTTCCAGGGTGATTGGTGGTACTATACGGGAAAATCAATGGTCAAGGTGGATTTATTTTGTAAGTTTCATAAGATGAGGATATTTTGCTGTTAAGAAAACAAAAGAAAGTTGGCCTGTTTAGAGTGGTAACAGGCTCTTTGAGAAGGGACAGCTGCTTTCCCTGTACTTCCTGGAATGGCCATATCACTATACCTCAAACTTTAGCTTTATACCCAAATAAAGAGGGGGAGCCTCTTTCTTTGGTTATAAAGAGAACTCTCGGCACTGTTTAAAACATTAGGTAAGTGCAGCCCCCATTATTTTCTCAGTCTGACTCTGACCCAATGAAATTTCAAAGACTTGTAATTTTTTTTAAAAAAATAGAAGCAACAGAACATTTGTCAGCTTGGAAAGCTGTCTCTAAAATCAGATTGAAGAAAAAGGAGTAGACTTAGCTATGATTTATTGATTTCTGTTGTAAACTTCCCAACAATCACAATTCTGCGGAGATTATACAAATGCATTTAAAACACTTTCTATACAATCAAGTGATATAAAAAACAACAAAGGGAAATAATGTTTATAACATCATCAGCAATAATGCTAATCATGACAAATAGGGCACAAACCCTATAGTAAAGCTAGTAGCAACTCACGGAAGAATTAATAATTATAAAAGCAGTTTTAAAATACCACAGAATTAAATAAAATACAGATTTTTCCCTTGATACTGAAAAAAAAATCATAATTGCCAGCCTCTCTAGGGAAGGCTTGAGCCTTTTCTGAGAAACAGTGTTTGTCTTTCAGGTTCTGAATCAGATAATCCATTAACCAATGTCAGGTCGCACCAAAAGAAATTAAATCATATGTCCAATGTACCCAAATTTTCAGATGTTTATCAATCAACTCAGCATATTATGGAGAACAGGTATGTTTTTTTCTTATTTTCTTTCTTTTCCAACAACAGAAAATATTAAACAGCTAAAATCAAAGTGTTTTGAATTGGGAGAAATTACAGTTAGCAGTTCCAAAAGATGGCAAAACAGTTATTTTTCAATATGATGTATTGGAATATTTGGTTTTAAGAAGGCAAATGCTAGGCTATTCAACTCACAGTAATGTCTGCAGATTGGAAGCAAATACGTGCAACCATTTCTTCTTAGGACTTCAATAAAATTATTGGTTTTGAGGCTGGTTTTGGAATTCTCTGGTATATGTCCAACTTATAACATGTTAGGACAAGTGTACAACATCAACTATGGATGTCTTGCACAAATAGCTTTTTATTTTTGTAGCAATGAAGATATAGGAGAAACTGGAACTATATGTTGTCGTATATTGTTGCCAAACTATTTGGTTTGGGATGGATGGATATTTTCATAAAGGGAGCCAGCTTTTATTCATCATTGTGTTTGTGTACAAACCATATTTAAAACCAGTAGCAGTTGCAGCAAACCCTGATGCCAAAATGATGCCCTTATTACTTGGGTCCTGACATCTCAGAAAAGTAGATAAGGCATTTTCATGATGTTATGATCCTATATTTTATCATTCCTTCCTTTTCTGCAAATGCCTATGTTAAGAATAGTGCATTAATTTTCTTGTTTTTGTTTTCTCCCAGTTTGAGTACTTTTCTGGATAAAATACCTGAAGACCAAAAGACCAACCAGATGAAAAGGGAGCCATTAATGCTGCAGATTAAGGAAACTAGCCCTGTGGCAGAAGACAGTGGGAACAACATTCATGGACCACTATCAGACTTATGCACAGACCACATCATTAATTCATCTTAGCTTTTTGAACATTCTAGCTTTTTTTCTTAAGTTGTTTCACCCATAAATTTTTTGAGTTTCACAAAACAGACAATTCATGAGTGGAATTGATGGTGATAGCTGTTATGCTGTATGTGTGACTTTTTAAGAACCCTTCTCTGCCTCCCCCCAAAAACTTTCCTATATGTCCCATTTAGAAAGAGAGTCTCTGCCTTTCACTCAATATAAATAGTAAAACTTTATTCAGATTTATGTATATTCTTATTACAGATGATACGGTTCTTTAATTGAAGGAATGTGTGATTTTTTGAAGCAAAAGATGAAATGCTTCAGCATTTGTATGTTTTCTTGCAAGCAGAAATAGCACTTTTAGCAGTCATGAACTGGTCACTTGTATATTTCAAGTGTAACTGGCATTGAAACTTTTTTCTCTTAACTTGAATGTATAGTATATTATAGAGTAATGTGACAGGTTCTATATTTATTGTATAATTTTGGATTACCTCTTTTCATATATTTTACACTAAAAGCAGGGCCTTAGCTTTCAAACAGATAAGATATAAAGCATTATGTGATAATGTCATAAAATGTATGAAGCCCTACATTCCCCAAACCATAATATTTTACATGCCAACTCTTGTTTTTTTTTTAAAAAAAACATGTTTATGAATTAGGTTTTTTTAAAAAAAACATTTCAGGAAAACAAAACTTAAAAATGAAGAACTACAAAATATGGACAAATTGTACATGGAGATGGTGTGCTTTTTTAGGAGTTCATATGTTGTGGATACTGTACAGTACATCAGAGATAAGCATTTATGTCTCTACTTTGTCAAAGTGTTCTAACTGGCCTTTGGAATTCAACAATCAGACAATATGTCATGCTCCTGATGCAAGAATTGTTGATGTATCTACGCTTGAGGAGCCAATCTATATTTACTAGAGTGGAGATACGCCAGATGATTCAGAAGATGGTTGCAATATTTTTCCACAGCACAGTCTGAATGTAGATGATGCATGCTTCAAGTAAGCAAATCAGCAGACTCGAACCCCTCTGAAAATATCTCAGTTTTTAAAAGGAAATAAATGTTTCAATGTGCATTTCAATATTTTATAGGCTGTTTTTTTCCAGTTCACAGATAAGAGCAGATCCCCTTACCCATTTAGAAGTTCAGAGTAAAAGGTTGACGGCAGTTTTTACGGTTGCTTATGAGTTGGGGAAAAGTCTTGTAAAGTGGGCAAATGATCAAATGATGTTTCAGTTTAAGCCAATCATTAAATGATGCACTTGGGAGCAAAATCTGAAACGTCATAGATACTCTAAAGGAGTCTAAACTGACTAAGTGGGGAAAAGATACCAGGGTGATAATATAACTTGGTAAAAATGTGAACTCAGCTGTGAAAAAAGTGACTGAATAGGGACTTCTGATCCAGAAATATACACAATTGGTGAACAAAAGGGTTGTATGCAAAAACTATCCAAATTGCATGTGCCATCTGTTTCTCAAGGAGCAGAGTGTTCATTCTGCGCACCAGCTATGTATGGGAATGTGGAACTGGTCCTGGAAAACCCTTTCCATAAAAATGGAAAGTTCCCAGGCCAAAGTTCCCAGGCTATAGTTACTCTAATTAAGTTGAAGCTTATTACTCTAATTAAGTTGAAGCTTATTCTTTCCTATCCAGATACCCCTCCAGCCTTCAGACACTGGACTGGGGAAAAACTGATTGGTTGAGCAGAGAGAAAAATGTGAACATCTGTATACAAATTATATTTAGCTCCATGCTGATGGAAAACCACCCTGCTTCATGTAGATATTAAATAAGAGAGGAGAATATACAACTCTGACAAACCTCACAGATAAAAGTTCTAAAACTACAGTAGATTTCTCTCCTATCCAAAATCAATGGACCTGGTCTAAAGGAACTCAAAAACCATCACCACAATGTGTCTTCTCATTCCCAACACTTGGAAGCCACTGAGCAATCAAAAAGATCCTGGAAAAGTTTGCAATCAATTAAATACAAAATCTTGGTCTTGTACACCTAACTGAAAAAGCTCCTGTTTTTTAAAGGCCCCCTAAAGCTGGCACACCAACTGTCTTTTCTAAAAAGGAAAGGTTGGAGATGGGATGACATTGAACATTTTTGGATCCAAGGATGGTTCTTAATGAGAAGCGATACCGCCATGTGTTTAAGAGCTGGCAGAACCAGCCCTTCCTCAAGGGTGTATGACTTACTTCCTGGGTCCAAGCACACATAATCAGGAAGGCTCTATGGGTTCTTGTTTCAACCACCAATAACCATACTGACCAGCCCCAATGAACACAAAGCACTGGCAACTTGGATGATTGTTTTGGTATGTCCCTTCAATGGTGGGGGAAGACTAATATTTTTACAAAAGGAGACTGTACACAAAAAGGTGAATGTTTATAAATGCTTCAACTACTTCTGAAATTAATAATAAAACATGAATGTTCTCAGCTGCTGCTTTATGCTCTGGGTTGTTAATAATTTTGATTGGCTAGTTTATTGCTGACTTTTATGTTCCTATTGCCTTAATCTCTGCATAATGTCACTCTAGAGAGCTAAACTAATGACCTACAGAGGGGTTTATTTTGGGTTGGTGCAGTGTTTCTATTTCTGTTCTGCTCAACTTTTCCTTTCTCTTCATCTTTTCTCATTGTTTGTTCCTGGCTGTTCTTGATTCTTCTCCTCTTTCAAATCTTGGTTCTTTTTGAGGAAAATGAATAGAAGAATGTTTACCTCACACCACTTGGGGGGAAGGAAATGAAGGCATCGCCCTGTTTTTCTCAGTTGCTGCCTTCTTTCCTATTGCCTGTTTGTCAGCAGGCTGTCCATTCTGTGGTTTGCCTTGTTACTTTGAGTTCTGGATTTTGGCTCCATTTATTCATCCTCTTCGTGAGGCTGTTTATGAGGCTCTTCATGAGCCTCTATAGCTGCAGAGCTGCCAGGTAGACATTTTCCCTCTTCCTCCTGCCCAATACTGCTGTTTGATTGGCAGCTAGTATTTGATCGGCATCTGGGTTGTCCTGACAATGGTGGAGGGCAAAGAAGAAAGAGGAAGAAGGAGCACAGGACTTATAACCTATCACTATAGCAGGCCTTGCAATAGCCACAGGATGCAGATCAGACTTCCAAATGATCTGTCAGTTAATTCCTATTGTCACCAACATTGTCATTTGAGTGTGTAAGTTCTGTAGAACACTAGGAGCAAGCAGCCTAGCTCACCCCATTACGGACGTAAAAATGGACCCAATCAGATATAAATCACCAGCATGCAGATGTGGACCATGGTCAGATCCATAACTATCACAAAGATCCCAGAGACCTCTGTTTGGCAATTGAAAAACAACTTGCTAAACTAAGATTGATCTCAGCCTGGTCCAACAGGTCTGTTCTTACATTCCTAGCATTTTCTCCATCCTTGCAAAGAAGAGATGGTTTAAAGGACATCTCCCAGGGATCAAATACTACATCTTAAATCTTCAACAGGTTTAATTAAGCTAGTTATAACAAGATGGGCAGCAAGCAAACTTAAAAAGTTACAAAAATATTGCATGTTGTTTAAAAATAAATTTGTTTAAACTGTAATGAATATCTTGCAGTTTTAGGAAATTTGGGAAATTTCTGTCTATTATAAATATGAATGGATCAGGAACAATTCTACTTGCTTCTATCTTAAATCACAGCAACCACCCAATAAAGGAAAGATAAATTAATAGCAATACAACAAAGCAAATTGCCAAGCAGTAGAGACTTCTTCAAGCATTATTAGCAAAAATGCTTCTACAATAACATTTCTTACAGTGTCATCTGTTAAAAGAAAAAAAGTGACTCGCCAAGAAATTATACCTGAAAGAAATAGAAATATTCTATTTGTTCTTTGTGGGACGCGGTGGCCCAGTGGCTAAGACGCTGACCTTGTCGATCAGAAGGCAGTTCAGTGGTTCGAATCCCTAGTGTCACGTAACTGAGTGAGCTCCCGTTACTTGTCCCAGCTTCTGCCAACTTAGCAGTTCGAAAGCATGTAAAAATACAAGTGGAAAATTAGGGACCAACTTTGGTGGGAAGGTAACAGCATTCCGTAGTCATGCCAACCACATGATCACAGAGACGTCTTTGGACAGCACTGGCTCTTCGGCTTTGAAACAGATGAGCACCACCCCCTAGAGTCGGGAACAACTAGCACATATGTGCAAGGGGAATCTTTACCTTTACCTTATTTGTCCTTTGCTTATGGCATTCACAGTTTCATGGGATATTTGGCAATATTTGACAGTGAACAAAAATTGACCCTTGATTGATCGGTCAATTGATAATATTTGACTGATGAACTGACTTGCCAGGTCAGTGAAAATTTCAATAAGGTCATATTCAGTTAATTAGTAACTAACAGTGAAATTGCAATGAAGAATTGGCCCACTTTGTATTTGTGGACATGTGCAACAAGATGGACCCAGTTTAATTTAGTAAGCATTTATTTTCATAATCAATTTGCTCCATTTCATTCAGTACAGCTAAAATATGAATTTATTGCATTTCTAAATTAACCCACACTCATCAAGTTCCAGGTTGAAGAACCAGACAGCAAAGTGTAATTAAAACTTACTGTAAGTCCAAAAACATGAGTTAACATGATACAGTATAATCTGAGAGTGGAATTGAAGTTAGAATAAAATAAATCATTAAAGTATTCTTCATTCATTTTCAATATAAGAGCTGCCTAATAACTTGACTCTCATAAAGAATAATAAAAATAAAATTATAGAAAGCAAGAAATTGCAGCAGAAATAGTACATTTTTATTAAAAGTTTTTTTCTTAGTATAAAAAAGAAATAAAGAACACAGAAAAAAAAGGGGGGAAAGGATAAAATGAAGGAAGAGGAAAAAAGAAATAAACCAAAAGCAGCAATTTCCAGCATTTTTTGGTGCAATAAGATATGCAATAAAATTATAGTATCAATTTTTAAAGGTTTTTTGGTATAATTATTAATACTGGGAGAGATATAGCCAGTTTCACCTCATGTCTAAAAGTATATATTACAGCAGGTAACTAGCAGCTTTGTTATAAAAATCTAAGATTTTATTAGGCCTGGCCATAAAGCAAAGTTGTTAAGGTGGTGTCAAATGAATCTCCCTGGAGTGTTACTACTAAAAGGATCTACTCCATCAGCCATCCTCCAGTTTATTTAGTGAGGTCCAACTGAGTTGTGATTTGTTAAAAGGGATAAGGTCTAATTCTGTTCCTACATAATTCTTCAATAAATCTTTTTATTACACTCACAGACCAGAAATAAAAAACTAAAACATTGAAATAAAATATAAAAACAGAACAAGACATCACAGTACTTTGCAGTTAGTGGTGAGGTGTTTTTTTACGGGCAGCCAACTTCTGCCTAATTTTACAGATAGCAGAATTTAACCACATTCAGTGAAAATGTATCATGCTGATCCGGTAGTAACAACTGCACACCAAAAAGATCAGAATTTCCCGGATATTGCATCAAGTGAAAAGTTAAGAATCCACAAATCTTTACAGAGGTACAGCATAAGGAGGACATATGCTAAGGATTCAGTGGCCCCTTGTGCACAAGGGCACAATCTCAGTTCATACAGGACGTTTTTGTATCTGCCCTCCAGAACTGCTACGGTGGAAGCATTACCACATGCTAGAGTTAGTGCCCTTCGAAATATAGAAACAGTTACATAATAATATAGGTTATTTCTGATTTATGCGGGTACAGAAATCTTGGTTTAATTTCAAGAACTACTTGCAACTGACATGCAGATGTAGACAGTGAAAACTATCAGTGGAACGCCTTCAGAAGTTCTGGATGCTTCATTACTGCAGGTTTTTAAGAAGAAATTGGACAACCATTTATCCAGATTGGAACAGGGTGTCATGCCTGAGCAGGAGGTTAGAAGACTAGCCAAGGTCCTTTTCAACTCCGTTATTCTGTATTCTGCCATCTTTCCTTTTCTTAATGGTCTCCAGGATAAGGAAGAAGAGTATTTCTTTTTAGAAAGGGATATCATAAAATGTGACTGGGGTTTGACTCATTTTTTATTCTGACCTGACTGTGATCTCTGCTCATTTGTGGCTTAAAACAATTCATTCATTAGAGAGAGAAAAATCTTATACCTGTTATAAACACTTAAAAACTGATTCACTTATATGCAAATCTCTTGTATAGAATCTAATCTAGACATATTATAAAATAGTATAAAAAGCAAAGATTTCCACTTAGTAACAATCAGCCTGACTGAAAAGAGCTGAGTTCCTCATTCACCTTTTTGTTTTCCTAAGGTGACTTGTTTTTAGGAAAACAGAAAGTTCTTGTTGGTTTGCAGGTCAGCCTGAACCCCAGCCTTCTGGAAATTTCTGGTTCCTAGTAGTTCCCATTTTAACCAGGCATTTACCTTGGAAGCTAGAGTATTTGCTGATCATTGCAGATATTTTCATGTTGAAATAAATTCTTTGGCCATTGTGACCTGTATCACAGGGCTACGTAACCTTTGCAAGCAAGGTTGCCAGAGTGGAAAAACAATTTTGAAAAACTTATTGTGAATTAATATATTTTAATTTTTAGTCTTATGAAAACATATTTATCCTTCCCAGATCTTTATATTTCTTGTCAGTATTTTCTTTCTGGGTGCTCTTCAGAATGGTTGCCAAGATTTCAACAAAATGTGAAAAAAATTAAACATATTAAATAATATTTATTTAATGTTTTTCCTTTATCATACATTAAAGTTGACAATTTTGGGGAAAATATTCAAGGTTTGTGGATCTCAGCTTTGATTTGCTTTAAATCCTATCCCAGACCCATAATTTAAAAACTTTTCAGGATTTTTACCCATTGCCCTATAGGAGATGATAGGCTGAGCCTGACTGAGGTGTCAAATGCATCATCAGCCATGAGTGCCTTCACGCTCGCAAAAGATCTAAGTCCAGCCCACCTTGAATTCCTTCTACTTTTATCTTCCACTAATTTTCCATGTCTACTAGTAGTTTAGATTAATGTCAAGTGCCAGGAAAATTGGGAGATCCAGACAGTTCAAATGGGTATAAAGATTTATTGTAAATTTGAGTTCTGACAAGAATCTGAACTACTAGCAGACAAGGGAAATTAGCAGGAGATAAGATTAGAAGAAATTCAAGCTGGACTTCAGCCTAGTCATGTCCTACATGTCCCTATCTTTTCTTTCTTTTGGATCCCTTAGTTATCTGACTGTCTTCTTCAGCCATCTGTCTCCTCCTTTCACCCTTTCTCAGTGACATGTGGTATTGAAGAAGAAGAGGAAGGGCCCAGTATAACAACTTTTTCTAGTTGTCTGAAAGTTACCAAATGAAGGATAACAAGAACAGCAACATCCTTTCAGGATATCTGCATATCTTGATCTCATTTTCTTTCTCTCTTACTAATTTAAGATCTCATATTTCTCTCTTTCAGCTAAATATTTCCAGGCTCTCAATGTTTTTTTAAATACATGGCTGAGTTTTTAGTTTGATAACTTGGAACTCAAATAATTTCAAAAGTTGCCATTTTTTTGCCAATATTTGATGCTATTAATGTAACATCACAATAAGTGATGCTTATTCAACAATGAGGTCCAGCATGAATGAGCATAGATTTGATTTATCCTAGCAGTGCAGTTGCAGATGAAGCATGTTATGCTGCTGATATTTCTCTGGGTAGTTCTCACAGGGTTTCCAAAATTAAGCCTTTGGGGATAGGCAGTCTTGGATGCAGGTCTCACTGTGCACTGCTTCACATTTTTGATGATTACAGTATCCCAGGGTCATGTGATTACTTTTTGCCACTTTTGACAAGCAAAATCAATGGGGAAGCCCAGATTCCCTCTACAGCCATATGACTAACTTAACAACTGCAGTGATTCATTCAACAAATGTGGCAAGAAAGGTCATAAAATGGAGCAAAACTCACCTAACAACTGTCTCACTTAGCAACAGAAATTGGGTTCAGTTGTTGTCATAGGTTGAGGACTACCTGTATAGGATTTCTCTATGGTTGTAATCCTGACACTAATGGGACTTATTGATACTTCAGAGAAACTGCATATAGGATTGCACTGCCTTGTACAAGGATACAAAAACCTCATACATCAACTAACCTTGCAGATGTTATGCAAGATACCAGTGTCTTTTCCCCATGATGACCTGTTAAGTAAATATTTGCATCACATATTAGGTCAAAATAACCCGGGCAAAGTTTTCATCACCTAAAATAGTGCCCAAATGGCCATCAGCCAGAAGTAAAAATTGAAAATAAAAATCTCTTAAAACACATTTTTATGACATATTTGATGACCTTCAAAAATAGTGTAGCAAAGTATGTCTGGTGAACTTAAAAAATATGGACATATTTGTGGAAAGATAGAAGAAAAACAGGATTCTTTTCTCTCCAGGCTTAAAAGTAGGAACAGCTCAGTAGTCCCAAAAAAAAAGTTTGCTGAAACTGATTAAAAAATGTGCAATCAGCAAAATCCTGGTTGACACAGATCACATGATGCTTCTCATCTCTCTATAAAATACCCAGGATGGGTGAGAGTTGCCATTCACCTTCACCATGAAGGGAATCGTCATAACTCTTCTAGTGGCCCTTGTGGGTGAGTATGGCTTTCGTTTTACTATGACTCCATTGTAAAATTTTGCATAGTTTAATCAAAATATATTTTAAAATTAAAATAAAACTCCATCCTACTATGTTCATTTTGTAATCTCTCGATCTCTTTTCTTTCCTCAGCTGCCGAGAAGTTCCCAGCCCGTAAGTCTGACATCAATATATCTTATATTATTTCTATTTTATACCATGCATGTTTTTTGAAACTTTTTTCCCATCATTGAAAATGGGGTGATGATGTACTATCTTTTGTAGATAAGTCGCAAATCTGCTAGTGCCTACTATTAAATCTTGGACAGAGTAGGACTATTATCCTGCCCCGTTAGCAAAAAAGCAATCATCCTTCTGCAAGATATTTCTCTAACATTGAGAACAACTGGAATAGTATATAAATATAATCAGTAATCAGTATGTCAAAAGATAAGTTATCTGCTTTAATCAATTTGAATGAATAGTTGTAGCTTTATATATCATGTTATAACTGAGTGCAGAACAAATATAGAGTTAACACTTTAAAAAATAACACATTTTCATTAACATAATATAAAATAAAATCTTTAAAAGGCACATGCTAAATAAAAATAACTTCTATACAGTTATGACTTGCATTTCATTCAATTGTTAGTTCATGTCAAAACCATTTGCTAGTTTTGCTCCATATTTTTAGACAAGAATTTAAAGAGACTCAAGCACACATAAGTGTGCTCTTTATTTTTAAATTTTATTTTATTTTAGTTTTAAAAAGACCATTTTTTTAAGAAACAAGGAAAAAAAACACATAGTATTAGTTTTCCATCCCTTACAAAACAGGCCCAAAGAATTTTAAAACAACTAAACTACTAGTTCTATTTGCAAGTTATTAACCTGTCATCTATATATTAAATTAATTACAAAATAGTTAATAATAATAATAATAATAATAATAATAATAATAATAATAATGACAACGACAAATAAAATTTCAAAACCGCTATTAACAAACTATTAATAGGAAATTAATATGGCTTCTTAACTGTGCCACATTTCTTAAGAATTAACACTGATTCATCCCGGATCAAATATCCGTGTTTTTTTTTTCTTAATACCATTAATTGTTTTCTGGTTAAATATAATAAATCCAATCTCCAAAGCCAATCTATCTTCCCCAAAAAAGTCAAGATGAAATTGTTTCCCAGTTAAGTGTGATAAATCCATTCAATCCCTTCAATATAATTAAAGAAGACCAAATTCTCATTTAATCACTCAGATAGTCTTCTGCTATATTTATAAGAATGCAGGCTTGAATTTCAGGCCTGAAATTAACTGAGTTAATTCTAAATCTGGGTCCATATTTCTTCCCAGTGAATCTACTGCTTTGAAATCACATTTCTTTTGTGGGTTTAATTTATTTACAATGGCCTGACTTTGAATATTTTCCACGGCCCTTATAACTTCATCAAACTTTTTTAAAAAAGCTTTCAGGTAGGAATTGCATGTTATCAGAGAGTCTTTTCTCAAGTGTCAACCTCATTCCCTGTTCTTTAATTTGATATGTTGTTCCTCTATAAAGTAGATAAGAGAGTTTTTCAAAGCAGAATAAGACAATAAACTAAGGAGCAGGGAAGATATTTTTTGGATATTTTTATCCAAAATTAAAAGAAAGAATGAGAAAAATAAGCTCCAATTTTTTTGCAAATTGATAAAAGTAAAAAATCCCTGCAGTGAACATCCAATAAAAATGTAAATCGAGTAAAACACTTTCACTAGCCAGAAATGCCATGTGATTTTCCTTATGGAAAAGCAGAAATTAATCAGCCAGATACATCAAAACCAAAAAGAAAAAAGAAAAGATAAAATCCAACAGTGGTTGAATAAATGAGCATTCAATCAGCCAATTAACTTTTAAAAATAAAAAACAAAGCAAAACAAAACCTTCAGTGAAGTCAAAAAATAGGCTTCCTTTTGAGAATACTCAGCTAAGAGGAAAAGGTGCATGAAAAACCAGTGGCTTCCAAGATGCTTCCTCCTGGGTGGATCCATGGCTATCCAAAAATCATGTTGGGTCATTCCCCATACAAATCCAGGGAGCAACGCTGCCCCAAAAAAAAAGCAGTTTTGGCAGCAAAATCAACAGATTGTCAAATAGGAGAGAAAAAGTTTCCTTCCAGTCAGCAGCTATCTTGGGGAGGAAGTGTGCTATTTACTTGCAATCCTGCTAATTAAGATATACTCCTGATTATTTTATACTTCAATGCAATTATTCAATAAATTATACAATTAAAACATACCAGTCTGATTATTCTGTATTTAATAAAAGCAATGAATGTTCAGTAAATGGAACTTTTTAGTAGTCTTTGTGGAAACTTTTTAGCTCTTGAGAACACTGCTGGGATTAATGATTTTTTGTTATAAACCAGCATACAATAAGGGTTTTTTGAATGAATATATATATATATATATATATATATATATCTCGTATAAATCATAACTGTAAGGTTAAAACTAACATTATAACATGTTCATTTTCTTTCTACCAGGGAACCAGAAATCTCCATCAAGTAAGCTGAAAAATTACAACAAACCTAACCTCTTGTTGAAATGACATTAAACAAAATCAATTGACATTAAATAATTAATTGATTGATACTTATTTAAGGACCATCACATTTTAAGTCAAAGCTCTACATAATTATTTTTTTGCATGAAACAGATGTGATTTAGTATGTAATTGTTAACAATTTAAAGGAAACAACGATACATCAAAACAGAAGGAAACTAAAAAATACCTAGGTGTATTCTTAAATGAGAACCCTGAAAATTTAAAAGGGCCTTCTTGGTTTTCAAGTACTTTAGTTAATTTAGTAATGAGTTTGGATAATGATTTAATCTTTACAGTACATAAGGAATGGATTAACATTTGTAAGAGATGATCAGGCTGAGACTGAGAGAGGGGTGAAATGCGCCATAAGTCTTGAATCCCTTCATGCTCACAAGAGATCTAAGTCCAACCCACCTTGAATTCCATTGACTATTATTATTAATAATAATAATAATAATAATACATTTTCCTTTGTTATTCATCACGTTTCCATTTCTGCAACAACAGTGTTCTGTCTGTATCAAATCTCTTTTGAACACACATAATATTATACACCATAATTGTAGCCATAATTCTCATAATATATACAATAATAATATAATCTTCACTTCTAGTCACTCTATACAATTTAATCTGTAGTCAAATGTAATCCAATGCTAATATTTCTTATAGTGTTATGTTTACATATATTTATATACATTTACCCCTATTTTAATAATCATCTTTAATTATAAATTTACTAACTTCTGTTTCTGTTTTCTTACCATTTATAAAATAAGCCCTATGTTAAATACTCTGTTTCCTCTTTATGCTTAATTTTCATAGTTCACCTATCCATTTCGCTGCAGTCTAGTATTTTCTTTAATACATTTTCATCGATAGGAATACTTTTGTTTTTACAGTTTTGTGCATACATAATTCTCACTACATGTAATATTAAATATATAATTCTCTTGTTGTATTTCCCTGGTAAAGTATACCTAGTAGGAACCATTAAGTAAGAAACCAGAATTCCATTGATCCTTATCTATTGTCTATATGATTTAACTCTTAATAGTTCAGATTCTTGTAGAGAGCTTAAGCTTTCAATAAACCAATATACACAGTTGAACTGCCTGGAGACCTGATTTCCCGCACTTGACAGCATTGCTACTAAAATGTTTTGCTGGTACAAATGTGTATATACCATCCAGAAAGTGGTTGTGTATTCACTGTTAAAAACTACTGGCGCTGAGATCCAACAAAAACAGAGACTGTGCAGAGCAGTGTTGGCAAACCTTTTTGGCACCAAGTGCCAGAAACCAGAACAACTACCCGGTGTGCACCGGGAAGATGATCCAGTTTCTGGCATGCACAACGGCCACCTGGTCTTTCGGTTTCTGGTGCCCATGTCCGTGTGAAGACTAGCATGTGCGCGCCAGAATCCAGAAGATTATCTTCCTGGGGTTCATATGTGCACCGGGCGGCTGCTCTTTTGGTTTCCAGCGCTCCTGCACACATGAAGACAGCTGGCCGGCATACTGGAACCTGGAAAAGCAATGCATGACAGCTCGCGTGCCCGCAGAGATGGCTCTGTGTGCCACTTCTGCTATGCATGCCATAGGTTCGCCATCACGGGTGTAGAGCGTTAGAAAAGATAAAAATGGTATCAAAGGAAAGCCATGATTTGCAGAGAGACCTTTTCTTACCAAAGAAAAACACCACACAAGCTGTGTAAGAGTAGGAAAGAGAAGACATAGTCAGACAACTTGACATTTGGATGACAAAACACTTGAAAACAGTGGAAAGAAAATATCCTGAAAGAGGGGATTCCTAGTGACTGGAATATTGAACAGACCAGTATAATAACTATGTTGTAATTCCTACTTGTATATTTTTTACAATAAAAGAAGTTCAGAAATTTAATATATTTACTAAATATTGCATCTCTATCCCACAGAAACCCAGAATCCTGAAACTGGTAAGTGTAATGACGATAACAAGACAACTCATCAGTATACTTGTGTTAGAAGATGATCATATAATAAAACATAATTTTGCAATTCTCATTTGGATATTTTAAATAAGAAAATGTATATTCTATTGTTTTATTCTAAAATTGTACTCATTTATGAATTTTTCTTCTTCTAGGAACGGAGAATGTTGACATCAGTAAGTATATTCATATTTGTATTTATATTTAAATCAGTATATTAAAATGATATTTGGGCTGTCACTGCTGAGTAAAGGAAACAGCATTAGCTGAGTTGCATAGGACACAGGAGTTGTAAAAAAGAAATTCTTCATTTAAATCTTTTTAAATTATATAACATTGATCTCTATTTTGAGTTTTTTTAAAAAAAATACAGGTAAATTATTATTCAATACACAAAAACAATAGCAATCTACTCAAATGGAATACGTTCTTTTTGTTTCCTTTTGTGATTTGCACAGCAAATCATAGAGAGACTCAAAATTAGCATATATAAAGTAAGCCTTTAGTGAAAAATCTAACTTCCATTGTCCATTAAAGTTTCACGTTAATAATCATGGAATTTACTCAGTTAAAATCTGTAGCCTAGTATAAATGTCTTCTTTACTGAAGACAATCATATATGTTTGTTTCTATTTGTAGAACCAGACTTTCCTGCCAGACAAATATTGAAGTACAGTTATAACATCACAATGGTAACTGGAGTTGAAGATAAAAGTTATGGAAAGAGTCTTCTAAAGATAGAAACTGATGTAATCATCACAACAGGTCAACCAGAGCATATGCTTCAGGTAAGCTTTCTCCCTAAGGATAAAGTTCCTTTCAGTAACTCTCAAGCCCATTCAATTGAAGGGAATCTATAGTGTACATTCACTCAAGAACTATTCCCATGGGCTACAGATTGATTAAAGCTTTGTGTCACGAAATGCAAAGAGATTGCCCGCTTTGCTTTGGCTTCTCAGAGGGTAAAGTAGGTTTCATGGTGGAGAGGTGGAGAAAACTCCATGGCAAGCAGATAAAACAGTAACCACAGAGTTACTCTATGCTGTACAGTAATGTACATTCATTCTCAGACCTAACATTTTCTGTACAGTAGGCCAAGAGAAAAATGATCATCTTAAGCTTCAATTCTTTATTTATCTGCAGTTTTAAAAAAAGTTAAGCAATCCTAAACTATTCATTCATAAGTGCATTATACTCCTGACAAGAATTACTGTGATTTTAAAACTGAGGCATAATTGAATTTTAAATTAGTGTTCCACAAACTAAAATGCAATTCGTGAAGGTGTTTTAAATAGTTGCTGAACTGGGGTGGCATTACCTTTCTTGGTGTTGTTCCCCTGGGTCTTTATGCAGTGGGGATTATTACAAAATAACTTTGCAATACTAAAGCTGAAGCTAGGGAGCAAGCAGTTTCCTATTTCCTGGAATTTTTGTATGTCTTGTCTCCTGCTCTTCTTCCCACTGGGATAGAGATGACATGAAGATGTGACACCACTTCACTAGCCTTTGGAAAATAGATCTAGGTGACGTTGCAGCTCTTCCACCCAGTGAATAATTTTCCTTTCCACACTGCAAAAACAAATGCCATGTGAAATCCCGACAGTTGTGGGATGCTGATTGATGGACAATTATATTGTCAACTGGGGGAGGTACTGGTCAGCACATCAGTATCCTCCCATGGCATTTTGAGAACAGTAGGGATTAGGTCAATTGTAGATTGGATAAGTGTCTCTGGTTTACATCACTATGCCAATCAATCATTAATAGAAACAGGCTTTTTATTGTTGAATGTTGCTATGATTGGCTAGTGCAGCAATCATCTTTTTTTTTAAGCGGGGTGAATAGCAGCTCAGTAAAATAATATTAGTGCATTTGTTTACTTACTTCCTATTTGAATTTGAAACACATTCTGTAATGGGGAATAAGCATGATCCCTTCCAAATTAACACTTTTTAATCTATTCTACTGATATCCACAAGATTTAACAATTGCTTCCTTTCTTGCTTTCTGCCCTCCATTTTGTTCTTAGTTGAAGAATATGAGAGTACGAGATGCTGTTGGATTCCATCCGAGACATACCTTGTCAGAACCACGAAGGGAATATAAACAGCTCCTTGAATGCCAGAAGTTTACAGCCTATTTCATCTATGCTGGAAAATTTAACTCCATCCGTATAGCAATGAAAGCAGATCAATTTTGCAAGAATTTTTTCAAAGGCTTACTGAACATGTTCATTGTCACACCACGGAACCTTAAAGAGTATGAACTATTTGAGGTTAGGCTTCTTTTCATCTTTTTTCATCTTTTCAAGCTTTATTTTACTGCAGTAGAATACAGTTAATGAGCCATTAACATATGAAGAATCAATGTCTCCTACCTCCTTGAGCAATGTGATTTCAAAGCATATTGGATTGCTCTTTGTAATTTTCCACTTTGCTTCCTTTTTTTCTTGAATAAGGAAATCGTGACTTCTAGAAAGCCAGATTTGAACCAATCTGTTTAGGTATCAATTGCTATTCTCCCTCAAATATGTAGATATTCATTTCCAGGGGATTCTTTGGACATTCTTGAACAACAGATACATCTATTTCAGTGGTGAAATTCAAAAAAAATTACTACCGGTTCTGTGGGCGTGGTTTGGTGGACGTGGCAGGGGAAGGCTACTGCAAAATCCCCATTCCCTCCTCACTCTGGGGCCAGCCAGAGGTGATATTTACCGGTTCTCCAAACTACTCAAAATTTCTGCTACCGGTTCTCCAGAACCTGTCAGAACCTGCTGGATTTCATCTCTGGTCTATTTCCTGCTGGATTTGGAAAACTATCAGTAAATGTACAAAATGTAAATGAACAGATAAAGGAGAGGGGGAAAAAATGTCCCAAAATTGTAGACATTTTAAATGCACCTGATTTTATTTAAACCTGCTGCAAATCTCTTCCTTTGACTCTCATTGGGAATTTGAGTTTCCATGTTCTTGTACAAACTGAGTTTTTCAATATTGGCAGGATGGACTTGAAGGAGAATGCAACACCAGGTATGTTCTCTCCGAGGATAAAAGGAACAACGTCTACTCGTATAACAAAATCAGGGACCTGAACAACTGCAAACAAAAAATTGTGCTGAATGTTGGACTCCCCTATCTCCAGCTCTTCCAGCAACCCAATTGCTTCCAAGTAAGAGTGCTGTACATTTATTTTCTCACATGTTGGTGTGGGTCTCTTAGCTTTAATAGAGGGCTTTTCTTCTGCAAATTACAAATATGAGATCTTGAACTGGGACAAGAGGGGAGGAGAGCCCCCCCATTTCTTAGGTTATAGTTCTGATCTGGACTAGGACTTTTATATGTATATATTAAAAATGGGGGAGGGAGGAACACCAGCCACAGCTTTAAAATAGTACACTATTTTGCTGTAAAATTGCATTATATTTCTCCTTGTGAAATATGTCTCTTTTTGTTACTTAGAGAGAAAGATTTGTTCAAGGGGCATCTGCCTCAGTCATCAAAGTCAAACGGGACAGTAAGAGTGACCTGGTCACTGAAATCATTTCTGAGCAAGTATTGGACTTCCCTCTAGCCGGAGATGATTCTACCGCATATATGAAAGCTCAGTAAGTAGCAATATCAAAACAACATTTTGCACTGTTTAGTTTGCTTTGCTTTTTAGTCCATCATCTCTATGCATTGAAAGGCATAGATGTATGCCTATATAGATCTAATGTAGCATTCTAAGTTACATTAGAATGTAACTTCAATAGATCTGTACTTCTCTGTTCTGTACCAAACTCCAGTAATCTACCAGCAGATCCATGGCTGCATGAAAACCGAAACCAATACAGCAAATATACCTTTTCCAGCACCACTTTTCATTTTCAGAACAAAAAAAGAACTGCATTTTTATGGCCTTAAATTTGTTAAAGGATATTGACTCTCAAGGATTTTGCCCTCTATTATATTTGTTTAATTGACAATGGGAAAATATTTTAGGTGTGATAATAGCAATAGCATTTACTGTAGACCTATATACTACATCACAGTGCTTAACGACCCTCTCTAAGCAGTTTAACAGAGTCAGCCTATCGCTCCCAACAATCTGGGTCCTCATTTTGCCTCGGAAGGGTGGAAGGCTGAGTCAACCTTGAGCCTGGTGAAACTCGAACTGCCAGACTGCTGGCAATTGGCAGTCTGCAGAAGTAGCCTGCAGTTCTACATTCTAACCATTTCGCCACCAAGGCTCGTAATAATGCGATATAATACTTATCATAACCTGGCAATGGATCTGATTTACAGAAAAACCTCACAAGCCATAATTTCCTACGGAATTGAATACACTAGTCTTACATTAAGGGATGAATGATACAATGTGGGGAATTCAAATTAAAAACTTATTAGAAAATTAGCAAACAGACATAGCTCAAACATGTTTCTTTTATCCAATGTGAGGACAAGTCAAAGTCTTTGAAGTGCAGTGCATCCTGTTGGCTTTGGTTGCATCATCTCTTATCTCTAGTTACCTTCTTCTGACTTTCTGGAGCCAATCCTACAGTATTTCAAATGGATGAGTCCTCATTTCTGATGATTTAGTCATATTTATGTGTGTGTGTGTTTGTGTGTGTGTGTGTGTGTGTGTTTGTTTGTTTTCTTCCAGGCAATTGCTCATCTTGACTGAAGTGAAACCTGAACAAGGTCAGCAACAACAACAACAGCAGCAACAACAGCAGCAGCAGCAGCAGCAACAACAACAACAAGGAGAGCTTGAACCAATCAGCATTCGTTATGAATTTATCGCAAATCTGTTTTTGCCTATGCTGGACAACCCCATCATAGATCCTGTACGACAGGTAGAAAAATGAAATAGTGAACAATTTAACCCTTTAAAAATCAAACAGAAAACACCATGATCTTGGCGATTGAAATGAATGCATGCTGTTCTTGACTTTTCCTTGGACAGGTTGAACAACTCTTGGAAGAATCAGTGCACTGGCAGATGACAGATAAAATGTTTTCCACCAAGGTTATAGTATTGACCCGACTCATACAACGCTTGTCATTCAATGATCTGAACACTCTCTACAACAGGTTTTCAAGAATCCCTGTTGCTAGGTACGTTAGCTAACTTGTATATTGCATACTAACTTTACCTTAACTTCCTGAAACTCTAAATGTTGTTCTTCCAGAGGAATTATCAAGATTTATGGAAAAATCAGCCAGAAAACATTTCTTCATTAGTGGACGACTCATGATATTTTAAAGAATGTGTCCTTCTATTCATTGCAGAAAATTCCTATTGGTTTCATGTGCCCATGCGGGTAATTTGATCACATTGAAGTTCGTCAAGGACAAAGTAGTCAGTGGAGAATTTCCATATCATGACCTGATTTGGCTTATTCCCACAACCCTCCAGTCTGTCAGCTTGGATATTACGAGAATGGAAGAAATTGCTAAAGTGACAGCAGTGAGTATATGTTATGGTGTTGTTGAATGGCACTGTAACATGTTTTTAAAATCTACATACGATGCATTGTGACCCTAGATTGAGAATGTTCTTCTAAATCCTAAGAACAATTTTGTTTTCTTCCCAACAGGAATTACTTAACAAAATCACTGAGAAATCATCTATCCTTGGAAAAGCAGTTTACCTGGCATATGGGACTATGGTGAACAAGCTATGTTCCAATTCTCGAACCTGTCATCCTAAATTGCTTGAGGTATATGGCTAATTTTATCTATAGATCTAGATAGATATCAAGATCTAAATCTTGATTATGTATAGATAATATTGCAACAAAAGAAAATGAATTTTCTTGGCAGAAAGCAATACAGGCTATTTGGATACAGCAATGAAAATATATGCATACAAGTGCACAGACCCACATCATGTTTATTTATTTATTTATTTATTTATTCTTTATAGCCTCTCCACATCCTCCTAACTGAGGCAGTTCGGGAAAAAGAAGAAAACAAAATTGCATTAGCTCTGAAAGCTATTGCCAATGCTGCTCAGATTGTCAGCCTGAAACAAGTGAAACTCCTGTGTGAGACTGATAAATATTCTGAATATATCCAGGTGATTGCAGTTCAGACCCTGGCACAAATTGGCAAGCAGGATCCTACAAAGGTAAGTGGCAGAAAATATGTCTTTTTTAAAGTAGGTAAAAAAACATATATAGCTAATGGTCTTGCTTTCAGGTAACTGCAAAACTTTGTAACCAAGTTGAATGTTTGAGCTTCTAAGTGATCCCTGAAATCACATTGCCGAACAATATTTACAGCAATTTCTCAAACTGGTGGAGGCTTAAATGGGATTCCTACCTAGGAAAAAAAAAGAGAGCGAGAGAAAGTAGCTAGTCATTGCATGCCAAAGAAAATGCTCCACTCAAAGGCCTAGCCACAATACAATTTTAGAGCCCATATTTGGGGTTATTTGGCCATCCTATAAGTCACAGAAAGCAAGTCCTGACAAAAACCATTACCAATATTCCCTCTGATTGCTTCCATGTTTATTAGCTGAGCTCCACATTCATTTGTTTCTTCCGTCTAGGTTCAAGGTTTACTCCTTCAGATCTTTATGGATGTTTCACGCTGTGAGCCCGTCCGAATAATGGCTTGCATTGTCCTCCTAGACAGTGTCCCTCCTCTACCTATAGTAACAGCCATGGCCAATGCAATGCTGTATGAGGAGAATGTCCATATTGCCAGCTTTGTGTACTCTCACATGAAGACTATAACAAAGATCAGGGACCCGGCATACTACATCCTGTAAGTAAAGAGACATTCAGATTATGTGTTATATTAGGTATAGAAAAGTTATGGTTCCAAGTATTACGTTGCCCCAGTTAATAGTTAATAGAACCTAATATTAACAATGTCCTCTTTTTTTCATTTAGGGCTTCTTATTGCTCTTTGGCCCTCAGAATTCTGAGCCCCAGGCTTGATGAGCTGACCTCCCCTTTCAATAAGGCTGTGTATTTCATCTTTTTCAACTGTGAGTAGCTATTACTTAATTATTTCTCCATCCCTCTTTATGGGATGAGTCACAATATTTGGAGTAAGTTTATTTGCTCCATTATGTTCCAAGCGAAAATCACCTTATTGTGTTTACTTAGTTTCCTACCAAGTAGTTCTGATTTTCAAATTCTGTACTGTGTCCTAGGCCTTGCATTTTATAAACTCAAAAGGATAAGAGGAGTTATTCATGTATAAGTTGTTCCATTAATGTCGAATCAGACCAAATAATTGACCCGAGCTGTTGCAATGATTTAATTGTAATGACTAGTAAAACTGAGAACGATTCCCTAGTTTACAATGCCCGAGGATGTTTTTAAAGGTTCATCCCTTTCCTGCTTTCTGGTTTTTTCCAGACACTAACTTTGCAAGGTCCAGGGTTCCATGCTTCAGGCATCTCTTTTAACTGAACCTTGCCTTATTTCATACAAAACATTAAGTGTGTAATTACAGGTTGTGCAAATGTGATACAAAATGAACCATTAATTCTATTGCTCTGAGCCACTTAAGAATGGCTCTGAACTCTGCAAGCTCTCTTTGGGTAGAACTAGGACTGCAAAACTGGATTATAAAGATTATAAAGGTCTGTGGGACAGCAGTAGGGAGATACAAAAAAAAAATCTTCACTCTTTGCTACCATATCATAGTATCACCTGGATCTCTGTAGTCCAGATCTGAGAGTAGTATCTAAACTTTATTTTGCAGTGCAATTCGCAAAATGAGCCTAATCAGATGCTTTGCTTGTCAACCAAGCAAATTACTATAGATCTAAATGCATATGTAGTTTGTAGTACAGACAAAAAGCTTGCATCAACATAATTTCTCAGAATCCTAAGGCATAAGGCAGGTATGTTAGCTTAGGCTCTTCAATGGCAATAGTATTCTTGGTTTGGTAGTTAAATTTCAAACCTTTCCATTTTCCAAGTAAAATTTCAAACCTTTCCATTTCAAAAAGCGAATAATCTCATGATGTGTGTTGTATTATTCTTTTTGTATGACAGCTTTCCTAAGCAATGGATTTACTATGAAATTCTTCATGTCTGGTGACAATAGATATCCTTCAAATATTGTCTTGAAAACAGACATCTCAGTTTTCCATCTCAAGACTGAACTGCTAGAGGTATATATTATATTTTTTAAAGTTCATTATTAAAAAGCATTTGAGATGTTAGTATGCCCTTACCATGTCACTTCACATATAATCAATCTTTCTTTCTTTCTTTCTTTCTTTCTTTCTTTCTTTCTTTCTTTCTTTCTTTCTTTCTTTCTTTCCTTTCTTTCTTTCTTTCTTTTTCTTTCTTTCTTTTTTTTCTTTTCTTTTCTTTCTTTCAGGTTGCAATGCAATTACAAGGTCTAGATAAATTAATTGAGGAATCAGGTGGCCAGTCTGAGGAATCCGCTACCAAGCAGAAGATCAAAGATACCCAAGGCCAGGTATATTTCTGTATTTATTCCTTTGAACATAAATGTTAGAGGTGATATTAGATAAGATTATTCCAGGAGATTCAGTAGGAGGGCTGCCCTGCTAAAATCTTGCATCTGGTAGCAAAATTCTTCTCAGATTAATATTGTAATTTAAGATAAAGTAAATCATCTGATTACTTTATTTGTGGGGTAGAATCTAAATACAGGTTGTTCTCGAATTACAACCACAGTGGAGATCCTGTTGTTAAAGAAGACAGTTGTTAAGTGAGTCATGTCCAATTTTATGACCTTTTTGCCTGGGTTGTTAAATGAGTCACTGTAGTTGTTGAATGAACCAAGTGGTCATTAAGTAAGTCCAGTTTCCCCTGCTGACTTTCTTGTCAAAAGCCAGCTGGGAAGGCCATAAACTACAATCACATTACTCTGGGATGTCATAAATACAGGCTTGTTGCTTAAGTACTCAAATCTTGATCATGTGACTGTGAGGATTTTACTATGGCTACAAGTATGAAAACTGGTTGTAACTCCTTTTTTTTTAAAGAGACGTTGTAACTTTGAATGGCCACTCAACGAATAGTTGTACGTCGAGCACTACCTGTAGATTAAATAGGTCTTGTGGCATTGTAGAATCATAGTATGTCAGAACTAGAAATACCTTTCTATAAAGTGTAATGTTTGAAGGGGAGATGCAAATAACTCAAAGCATTACATTGTCTTTTTATTTACATGAACTTTATTTATTTGAACTGACCCAATACTAAACTACTCTCATTGGTTTGACTTTAGCTTCCAGCATACCAAGAACTATCTGTCAAAGATCCCTCCATTGGTTTTGCACTCAAAGTTTTGGGAAACCAAGTTATGTATTTCCACTCTTCAGAAATGAATCAACATTGGAAGGTAAAGATGTCTAATACATTTTCACCATAAAATCCATATTGTTATCTGAGTCATCTTAAAGCCCCTTGTCTCTTCACCCTATTTTAGGCAGAAGAGTTTAGACCAGCTATGATCAAAGTGTGGATGAAATTTGTTGAAATATGTTTCAAAATGGTCAACCTTCACTTGACCCATCACATCATTGTAGATATGGGGCAGGTTCTTCCTACATCCCCTGGTTTACCATTCCAAGTAAATCTTAATGCTGTCATGGGAGCATATGTAGACTGGAAAGGTAAGGATGGAAATCACCACAATTCAAAATAGCATGGGTAAATCATATATGGTGGGGGAAATGGCCTAGAATAAAAGCAATTGAAAAATATTAGCAATGCAGGTTACCCAACCAGTCTGAAGCAAGCCAGATTTCTGTATGATTCTGATAAACACATGTCATTCATAACCTGATACTATCATCTTATTTAAAATGTAGTTGTATTACTATTTTTTATAAAGGCAACAATTCAGATTTCTTTCTCTATGACACACCATTTATTAGCTTGAAAATGTCCAAAGTAGGATATTATCATCAGTCTTCCTTTATTCTTGTTTTCTTGTTCACAAAACAATCTTCTTATGGCTATAACTTAGTTGCTTATCACTAATGTTGTCCGTACATTGAAAGCTTATGCACTGGAAACAAATTCCTTGTGTGTCTAATCACACTTGGCCAATAAAGAATTCTATTCTATTCTATTCTATTCTATTCTATTCTATTCTATTCTATTCTATTCTATTCTATTCTATTCTATTCTATTCTATTCTATTCTATTCTATTCTATTCTATTCTATTCTATCCTATCCTATCCTATCCTATTGTATTCTAGAAGTACAGGTAATGTCATCTTTCACTTGTAACCTTTCCATCTTTTCCCACTTCTTTTAGCTCATTGCCCTGCCCCATCGTCAATTATATTAACAATGGAAACATAGGAACATTTGTATGAAAAAATATTAGTACTAGGAGGCCCTGATCTTTAAGTTGGTCTACTTTTGAACTGTTTTAAAATAATGTTTGTTTCTTGTAGCAAAATCAGAAATATTTCAAAAGGATGTCACAGAGGTCAAAATACAAGCACAACTTGATAGCAAAATTAGGTAAGCAAAATAACATTACTTTCTATCTTCCTTCCCCATAAAGTAAGCAGAATTCTGCAACAGAATGACCTCTGTCCATCCTCCCCCACCCCAAACTCCTCTATCCTGACATATAGACATACAAAATCAATGTATAGAAGTCAAGACTGGTCCAGCTGCTTTGGCATCTGGAATTGTAAATCCCAAAGCCTTAAATAAGGAAACCTTATTTAACACTCTTTTGTTTCGCTCAAATCCATTTAGTCTGAGGTGGTGTCCTCAATCTTCTTGACATTAGCGTTTCCTCTGTAATTGTAATCTGAAACCATATCCTAAAATTTCTCTTCTACTCTTAGTGTCCATGGTCAAGGAAGTCTGAGCTGGCAAATTAAGACAGATACTTTTGGTAATGGAATAGAAATATCCGCCGAGATCCATTCAAATAATGCACTCAAAATGAACGCTTCGTTGGACGTGCCAGAAAACAGATTTAAAGTAGAAATTGATAATCAGGAGAATCATGATATACTGATTGCAAGGTAGAAGAAGCTCTTTTATAATTTATTTAATATCTTTTTGTCATGCTATCTGCTGCATTTATGTATGGCTTTCATCTTCTGTATACTGTAAACATGATACATTTAATTCAGTCATAACTTACCAATTGGTGTAAGCCAAGAATTATGGCTGGGTACCTGTAGTGTATTCTTTTGCTGAGTTTCCCAAACATTTTACTTTGTAACAATGTTCTTTCTGGAAAGTTTGATGAGAAATTATAAATATATGTAATAATGTTGAGAAACATTTGACTCTGGCTATTAACCGTCTGGCCTAGTACCATAAAATGTACCACTTTCCCCCCTCTATCCTTCCCTCCCTCTACTCCTGGACCTCAACAAGGAAAATTTCATCTTTCTTCTTCATTCTCAGGATGCTTTGATATTGAGTTTGCGTTCATGTTAACTTAGAGTATGTTAACTTACTGTTCAATATAATGGAACACTTTCTATTTCTCCTCACTGAATTTCTACCTAGCCATACAGCAAAGGCTGTAGCAAGATGCCAAAGTACTCAGAAAACAGCTCCAATTCTTCCCGATTCAGTTTACATGGGAGACTGGGAAGAAGAATCTGGCAAAGGCAGCATCAAAGTAAATATTGTCTTTGTTTATGTGTGTCAAGACTGATGTTTGATGGTCTACTGTGCAGTTAATCTGACTGATGTAACTTCTTAAAGAATGGCTGCTTTTATTTTTGTAACATTATTTAGAAATCGTAGCATATTTTTGTTTGTATTTAGGATTTTGTTATGGTTTCAACTTGTTCAAATACATGCTGTATTTAAATATAATGCGAAACAATACATTTAGAATTGAGGACGAGAACATTAGTCAAGCTTCTGATACAATGATATAATACGAACTTTGAGAAAGAAAACCAATTAAAATGCTAAATTAATCTTATTATAGAACTGTTTCCTATAGACGTACAATTGGCATACTTTTTCTATCCAAAACATCTGTTAGCTTGGTAGCTACAGTGACATGGAGCTGTCTTTTTTGTTTGTTTGTTTGTTTCTCTCAAAAGACCCCTCAACTATCTATTATCTATGAGACTTAGGATTTCTTTAACACCCAGGTTTAATCTCCATTTCTTCACATTTCTGTACTAGCAGGTTGTTCTTGCCAAATTCTGACATGTCTATCTTCATTTTAGCAACAATCTCAAAGTAGCCAGAAACCTCAAGAGCGTTGGGAAAGTTGCTGGCCTTTAGCTTGGCTCCCGGTAGACATGTGCTGGAAAACCACCAAGTCAAGAGGATATGTGCCCTACCAGAATACACTGCTGCATATGTTATGCGCGGAACATGAATTGAAGTATTGGTTTGAACCAGGTATTGCTATGTGGTGAAATGTTCAGGGTTTATACTTGGAATTGTTCATGCTGATCACTTTCTAAAAGGTGTACCTGCATTATAATCCATGCAGAGGCTGGTTTGCAAAAGATCCAAGTGGATGTCAACCTAGATACTGCAAAAATTAGGACGAGAAGAGACCTGGTACCTGAAGACGAAGAACAAGTGAAAGGAGAAAAACAGGAGGTACATATAACCCATGGAGGAAGGCACATTTTAGAAGGTCTAAGTTAGCCAGGTTTGAAACAATAGATGTCATGGTTAATTATTTATTTGCTCAATTTCTACAGCTGCCCATTTCAGTCATACGTGAAAGGTTCCTTTTCTCTTGGGGTAAATGAATACTTGTATTTTGTCCAATTCCACCTGCCCTCTACTAATAACACAACAATTCCATGGTAGAATATTATAAGGAAGAAACTGTTAATTCCGAAGAAACTGTTAATTATTAAGAACAACTTAAAAGAAGCAATATTTTAACCTTCAACTGTGTTGTAGGGTAACATCAAAGATCAGAAGAGACCAGGCCAGGAAGGTCAGAAGAGACCAGGCCAGGAAGGTCAGAAGAGACCAGGCCAGGAAGGTCAGAAGAAGCCAGACCAAGATACCAAGCGCCCAGATCAGGACACCTCCTGTTCCTCTGACTCTGCTTCTGTGAAAAAAGGAAAAGACCAAAAGAAAGGTGGTACCAGCTGCAGCAGCTCCACCTCCAGCAAGGACAGCAGCAGTAAGGATACCAGTGAAAGCAGCAGCAGCAGCAGCAGGGAGAGCAGCAGCAGCCAGTCCCAAGAGAGTGGAACAAAGAGTTCCTCCCAGAGTCAGTCTAGTGAGAGTTCTTCCAGCAGCGAAAGCAGCAGCAGCAGCAGGGACAGCAGTGAAAGCAGCAGCAGCAGCAGGGACAGCAGTGATAGCAGCAGCAGGGACAGCAGTGACAGCAGTGATAGCAGCAGCAGCAGTGACAGTAGTAGCAGCAGCAGCAGTGAAAGCAGCAGCAGCAGGGACAGCAGTGATAGCAGCAGCAGCAGTGACAGCAGCAGTGACAGCAGCAGCAGCAGCAGTGAAAGCAGTAGTGACAGCAGCAGCAGCAGCGACAGCAGCAGTGACAGCAGCAGCAGCAGCAGTGACAGCAGCAGCAGCAGCAGTGACAGCAGCAGCAGCAGCAGTGACAGTAGCAGCAGCAGCAGCAGCAGTGACAGTAGCAGCAGCAGCAGTGACAGCAGTGACAGCAGTAGCAGCAGCAGCAGTAGTGACAGCAGCAGCAGCAGCAGTGACAGCAGCAGCAGCAGCAGTGACAGTAGCAGCAGTGACAGCAGCAGCAGCAGTGACAGTAGCAGCAGCAGTGACAGCAGTGACAGCAGTAGCAGCAGCAGCAGTAGTGACAGTAGCAGCAGCAGTGACAGAAGTAGCAGCAGCAGCAGCAGCAGCGACAGCAGCAGTGACAGAAGTAGCAGCAGCAGTGACAGCAGTGACAGCAGTAGCAGCAGCAGCAGTGACAGCAGCAGCAGCAGCAGCAGCAGTGACAGCAGCAGCAGCAGCAGCAGCAGTGACGACAACACCGTTGAGAGCAAAAGCAGTGAGAGCAGCAGTGAGAGCAGTGAGTGCGTTGACGATTCCAGTAAGGTAATTAGGATGTCATTTCTTTGAATATAGTTAATGGGGGCAAGAAGGCAGAACCGGCTTTATTGAAGCCAACGTATATAGCTTTATCTTTTCTGACTAATGTGAATTACATATTGGCCAAGAGCTATGAGAGTCCATCTGACTTGTGAAGGAACACCCCAGCCAACTTGCTTCTTAGTCCTAGGTTCTGATTCTTGGAATTTGAAAGCTAAACATTAGTTTACATGTGCATCAAGTGGAGCTCACCCACAGAGATTTCAACACAATGTTATAAGGCATGGCATTTAAAAAGAAATCTTGACATAAAATAGGAAGGTTGGTGTCCATCATATTAGCAGGCCATTATGAAACTTGGGTTGCCTATTGGGCTGACAATGGAGCATTGGCGTATGCAATTTTTATCAAAGAGTGCACTATATTTTATCATCTGAGTGCACTATATTCCACAAATGCAAAATGATAGAGAACAACTATGCATACTTAAAAGGTAACAAGTAGTGTTGAAGTAACAGCAAATGACGTGATTATGATTTCTCTTCATCTATCATCATGCTGACCTGTCATCTGCTTTCGGGTGGGGGGTATGAGAAATCAACATTGGGTGTTTAGTAATGTTGTGATCTGCAGTATTGGGTGTTTTGAATTAGCCCACAATGCAATTTCAGTAAGAGATAATAGTGCTTATAAATAAGTTCTTTGGGAAAGCTTATAGTGATGACTGTTGTTATATCACAGAATATTCATTTTAAAAATAGCATTTCTATCAAATATGGAAACTTTGAAAGCATCCCAAACTATTATTTTAGCCCTAAAAAAGCAGCATTAATGAGTCTAGCCACTTTGCTTTAATCAATCATTCAATAAGGTAGATCTGGATTTTGATCTTCAGAGAGGATCTTCAGGGACATGACTTTCAGAAATATAATTTCTATCCATATTGTTTTAAAAATAATACTTTATATACCAATTTGTGAACATTTTTCTGAGTGTTCTTTTTTATTATTTTTTCTAAGGGAGTGAAAAAAGAGATGTATGCATATTCTTTCCGATCTGTGAAGAAACAGAAGGTAAGATATGGGAGTACAGAAAATTTAAACAAAGCCAGAAAACTATTGATGGGATGTTAGTGGCAATGCAGTATTTCTTTTGGGGGTGGAGGAGAATAGTAGAAATATAATGTATTGAGATGAAGGTATCTGCTTCTTGAAATGTTTCCATTTTCTCCATCTATCAGTATAATATTTTTCACTATTTATTATTGAAAAGATGGATAATTTCATCATACAGTTTGCTCCCCACTTGTTTAAAGTATTGATTTATTATGATTTTCCTTTGTTAAAAAAAACATATACTCTATATAAATAAATCACCATACCCATTTTTTCAGCAGTGAAGTTTCTTTTCTAATCTGAGGCAGAAAAATGGTTTCCAGCCTGGCACCATTTGGAGTTATGGAGAATACAAATTCCATAATTCCGTGCCAGCATGACAAATTAGCTAGTCCTTCATAAATGTGTATTCTGCACCTTTTTGGATGGCATTAGGTTAGGGAAGGCTGTTCTAACTGCGAGATTTTCTTCCACTGCTCTGCAGCTGCTCTAGAGAACATACTCTGTTCATGACGCTGCGTAATCTGAAATTTGCTTTAATACTTTTAATTTTTGCAGTCAGGAAAACAGTCTGATGAGCCTTCCCAGTCTGACTCTCAATTGGACTACAAAAGAAAAGGAGACATCAGCGGTGAACAAAACATAAAAGACTCTACGGTCAGTATTCAAAATACCTTTCCATTGGGAAACATTAATCCTGGAGAAAAAAAAAGCTATCTGGCTTAAGCATGCGAAACAGAGAAGGCAATAATGAGATTTAAGTGGTTTATATTTTATTTTTACCATTGTATATTTATCCATTATTTTAGACTTAGTATGCTACTTGGTTTTAATAGAGACCTGGTGGTGCAGTAGTTAGAATGCAGTTTTGCAGGCTAACTCACTGCTTATTCCAGGAGTTTGATCCTAAATGGCTCAAGGTTGACTCAACCTTCCTTCCTTCTGAGGTTGGTAAAATGAGGAGCCAGACTATTGGGGGCAATAGGCTAACTCTGTAGACCACTTAGAGAAGGCTGTAAAGCACTGCAAAGTGGTATATAAGTCTAAGTGCTATTGGTATTGCTAATCCAACTGAAGTTTCATGTAAACAGTGAAACTAGTTAAGATCCTAGTATTGGTAATATATACAGGCAATAAATCAATAGAAAAGCAAGTAGCACAGGATCAACTTTAAAGAGATAGACCCTCCCAAAGCCTAACAAGCAAACCTCATTATTCTTTGAAAGCAAGGATGGCAACCTATAATCCTACAATTGTTGGACTACAGCTTGTTTGTCAGGCTGATCTAGTCTAATAGTGTCTGGAGTTTAAGAACATCTGGCTATATTAATCAGTTCAGTAGTTGAGAAACTTTCAGGTGGTTATTTAGCTCTCAGAAGTTACCTAGATGCCAGAATGTAAGCTAAGCATCAACCAATGACCCTCTTTAATAACACATTTGAGAGTTAGTGGTAATTATGTTAGTCACTTTAAAACAATGCACTTGTTAAACCCAGATCAGCAATTAAATGAATTTCTTTCTTTTGATTTTTTTCCGCTCTAAAGATTAAGCCATACGCCACTGTTACTTTCCGCTACCGATATCTTAATAAGAGAGAAGCTGGACATGATCTTGTAGTGTTCAAAGGTACCTCTGCAGTTAAAGTGACAGTGAAAGACATCACACGGCCGGCTAGTCCAGTGGTATGCTTCACTCTTTATGAGGTCACTCCTCATAAAACAACGGTGAGCCTTTTCAAAATGTACTTGGTTCCATATGAGCATTAAATCCAAATATCAGCGATAGATGTTAAGCAAAATCATATCTGATATCTTTCTTTCCTTCTTAGTTAACTCTAAGAGCTGGTCAGGATTGCAGAGACTACAGCTTTTTATTCGATGTAGAGACCGGTTTGCTTGCTGGAAAGCCAGCTCTTCAGGCAACGTTTAAATACCCCAAGGCTCCTAAGCAAATGCTTTATTATTTAAATGAGTAAGTAAATGTTTCTGATGATCTAATGCTATATGTCACAGCAGCTGAGGTGTGTGTGTGTATGTGTGTGTGTGTGTGCTTAAATGAGCTTTCCACAACAAAGAGGTGGCTTTGTTTTAATCTAAACTGTGTTTCAAGCTAGTTCTGGTATCAAAGTTTGGGCAATATTAGAAATTAATCTATGAAAAAAAATGCATTTACCTCATTTTTCAAGAATAGTCTTCAAAAAATGACTAGTTATTTTTTTCACCCTGGTAAGGTCAACAATTGTATTCGATGGAGGCAGATCAGAATTATGCGGTATACTCCTCCTCTATGAGCATTACTCGTGCATTCATTTCTATTAACTGAAAGAGCTAACTTTATTACACATGATCAACATGAATGAACGAATTGGTTCCTCAACCAAGTGCACCTTCTCAAAGATAGCTATCTTTAAATAACTTGACTGGTTAAGGAAGGAAAGAGTATTGGCCATTTTAATTGCTGTTTTCAAACTATCTATATAACCTTTTGTCGGATGAATCCAGATTCCCTATAAATGCATTTCCATTGCCACTCCATCATCCATGCAGGCAACATAAAATAAATGTCAAAGCTAAATGCCAATCAGGCTCATACCTTGGCTAAATCAGTCTTTAAATATTATCCACCTGCTTTAGAGACTAAATATGATATATTGTAGACTATGAAGATTGTTCTAAGGGTTTGTTTTCTTAGATACAGAACATCCTTCCTATATCACTTAAATTACGTTCCATTAAACCGGGCTTTTCTTTCTTTGTCAAGATTGATTGCACTGATCCCTGGGATTGCCACCCTAGCAGACTTCACTCACAAACTGCAAAAGAACGCTCCTCAAGAAATTTCAATGATTATGGCTCTAAAACATCCAGACGAATGTGCAATGATCATGAAATTGCCAGAAGTGAGTTACACATTTTTTTTAGACAACTGTTTTTTGTTTAAACACCCATCAGTTGTACATTTACTTGTTCATTCTGATCAGCTTTGGTGGGGTTCTCAAAACAGCTGCTTGATAGCCGTGTACAAACAGGGAGGGACACAGGCGAAGGTTATTGCCATTTTGAAGGTTTGGTCTTAGCTTGCCACATATGCTCTTCCTATGTATACAGCAAGGCCAGTTAAGATCTGGTTGTCCAATCAGTCAAGACAAAGCAGTAATCCAATGTGAGAAGGACATTGATTAGGACTAGTCTATTGTCGAACTGTATCTACAAACTAAATAAAAACAGAATCTTTGGGCCTCTTTGAAAATGCACTAACTAAAGGTATCAGCTCTACTTATTTTTTTGTTTTCATATTTCTTTCCAGGATCTCCTCTACAATGACAACTGCAGACTTCCATATTCAGTGCCAATGGCTCCCAAAGGCCAAACTTCAAAAATTGCTGATATTCCAAAATTGCTTCTCGCTAGTCTGAATGGTCAGCAGTTTTACTATGTACTAATAACTTCTGGACAAACTTGTGGTCCTTTCAATGGTGTTGAATATCAGTTCCCATAATTCCCTGCCAAATGATCAGTAATCAGAGCTGATGAGATTTAATACCATCTGAAGGTTCATAGGTTTCCTTCCTTTCCCCTACTTCAGCTGTTTAAAAATATATGATATTATAAAATTAATCTGATTTATTTAAATTCATTCGAATATGTAGAGAAAGCCATAGCAATTTAGGATTTAATTTTTATTCTTATCCCAAATAAAGTGTATATGTATAATATGTATAAAAGAGTATTCCCCAAAATATTTCATAACTAATGTGGAGGAATCACTTTAAATCTTATTTCACAGACAATTTAAAACCCAGTCAGTCTAAAAATTCATCACTGACTCCAATGTGACCCGTAAGAATGCAAAGAAAATATTACAATGAACTGAAAATAGATCTCCTTTTAAAAATATCTACAGATTGCTACATTAGATTTCTGTGATCACAAATATATAGTTATTTTCTAAAGTTCTAAAATACGATTTATTAGCTGCTTCTCTAAATAGTCAAAATATCAGAAGCTTCTTTCTTCTCACTGCATTCTTACTTGCTGTTATCAGGTGTTTGTAAAGTAAACGAAAAAAGAATTATAAGTTTCAACAATGAAATCATTACAAAAGGATTGCCTGACGACTGTTTCATAAATGTATTGGGAGATTGTACTTGTAACAAGAAGCTGATAGTGCTGATGAAATACGAGACTGCACACAATAATAGTATTCTAATTGAAATCCATGCCCAAAACCTGTAAGTAATTTCTGATGCACTTTTAATAATCTAGGCTGAACTCAGGATGTGAAAAAGCATAATTTCTAAAATGATCAGAAAAGAACTATTCTATTATAAATTTTGTAAGTTTTTTTAAAACTTAATTTTATTCAGTATTTGAGCAAATGAAATATAACTAAGTCAAAGCAATCAACCAAACTGTCAGATTTTTCTCTTGGCTTATGAATGTCCAGACTCCATCTTTGAGGGATATGGATATTTCAGGATTGGGAAAAATAAATAAATAAATGTCAAGTTTGGGTTTGGTAGGAGGATATTCTGTGCTTTGCTTATACAGTAGATGAAAATTCTGTTACCTCCAAGCAAGCAGCATTTTTCAGCTAGCAATTAGGCTTTTAGATACTGAGATTCCAATTATAACTGGCTATTTTAAATGGTATGTCTCTTTATGCCTGATAAAATAAACTTGCATTAGAGAATAAGATAATGCTCAATGTTAATTAACTCACTATTGTAAACATATTGACCAACAACTCATGAATTTTGAATTCAGCAGACAAACTCTCTTTTACATTTTCTGTTTCTCTAAGTATATTTATCATGAAGATGCGTGACGCCGAGCTCATTCTAGAAGTAAATGGCACTAGGTTACAGGATGGAGTTCTCCCTCGTTCAATGAAACGTATGTAAAGAAAATAATCTTAATAATGAGTTAATGTAACAATTGAAGAGTTTGTAAAAAAAAATTCAAAGAAACTAAGTTCATTGCAAAGAAATAGAAAATAATGATACAGCATAAATAGAGATGAACTGAATTTACAAACAAATATTGAAAGATTTTGGATGTAGAAGTAGTCCTTCAATTATGCATTCCACATATAGAAATGTTTATATTTCTTGACTCTGAAATATATTAGAATAAACCAACGGGGGTAGTTTGATGATCAGGAGTGCTCAGATGGGAATAGGAGAAGAAACAAAGTATTCCCCAGGCAAATTTTATTTGAGGGAGATTCCACCTACTATCTCTCTTGGTGGAATCATCAACGTAAACGTAACTTTCATTTCACTGTTAAAACTTACAGATTTGCCTATTCAATTCAAGAAAACAGCAGCTGAAGTGGAGTTGAAACTGCCCTCCTCTGGATTAGAAGCCGTGAGATACACTGGACATTCTGCCAGGGTATTTTTATTTTTACATATTACTGTTATTATTACAGAATATTTAAAGTTGTACAATGTTAAATGATAAAGCAAATACAGGAAGGATTCTTGCTCCTTTAGAGATTAACTATGTAAGTTCTTGATGTGCTTAGGAGAACAGCACTTGAATCACATAAGAGTTTGAGATAAATTGGTCTGAGGAATCCTGTTTAAAATGGGGGGGGGTGAGCAAAAACAATTTGAAGTACGTGCTGTTTTGCTGTTTCATAATGTATTTATGTTGTTTCATTTCTTTTCATGCTTGTAAACAAAAATTTATTTTTTTTCTCTTTTTGTGAAGTTTGAAGTTAATTCCTTGATAGAAAATTCATGTGGTCTCTGTGGATGGTTTGGTTCAGAAGCAAAAAAATTCCGGAGACCAAGTGGCCACAAAGCTACAGATGAAGTGAGCTTTGTTCAGTCCTGGGTGGTCCCTGATAGATGTGGTGGAGGTAAGCAGAATCTGACGGCTTGCTTTAATAGTTACCAACAATCTGCTCCAGATTTTTCCTTGCTCTGCTCAGCACTTTGACATCACTCTAAGCAACTGGACTGAGCCATCACTTTAATTTCCTATCATGGCTCAGAAAAGAGTAGCCTGTGGCTGCTAGTAATTAGTATTGCCTCCAAGTTGATTATTGTATACCTGTAGAATATATTGTTTGCAATCAATTAATTCAAATCACATACCTTCAAAGCTAGTAAGCATGAGCATGATGCTTTCATAAATGCTACTTGGGGAAATGAAGTGTAGAGCTCCTGGTTTCCTTTTGAAGAAATCTATCTTGTTCTCTTGTAGACTGTAAACTGAGACACACAACGGTGAGACATGAGAATCCAATCTTAATGGGACAAGAAAATCCACAGTGTGCTACCAATCTTCCTGTCACACGTTGTGCTGAAGGCTGCTCAGCCACTAGTACTACCAAAACCTTAGCTAGCTTCCATTGTGTGCCAACTGGTAAGTTCATGTAATGTTTACTTATTTTGGATATTCTTATAACATGTAACGTAAATCTTAAATATGGGGCAGGCACATTAGATTATTCACTTGAGAGGTGTTTTCTGGGAATTTTCTGCAATCTCTTGGTTTTCAAATACCTTGTTTTTAGAGGGGAGCACCAAAGAGCTTGAGTTTATTGGGTCGTTCAAAATACTATAAACATTTTGTTTGCTCAATGGTGGATTTTCCTCTTCCCACTCTTGCTTCTATGTGGAGAAGAAAGAGCCTTAAAAAGTGTCCTGAACTGTACAAAAGCAGTAAAACTTTAAAAGAACCTTAATATTTTTAAATATTTTGTCTTAATAATTGATTTAAAGTGGGCTTGACTGTTACCTATTTTCTGTTATCATTAAATACATATAGAGATACCTACACTGAAAAATTAACTGCAGCCCAGTCTTAACACATAATTAAGTATTTAGAAATATCTCATATTTACTATGAACAGGCTTGAAGCCTGAATAGAGGAAATACTCTGGTGTTCTAACTGAGCTCATTATCTTGGAATAAAGGACTGGGTCAAATTAGATTTGACAATGTGCTTGCATAAATTCAGTCAATGTGCGTATTTGAGGAAGCTGAGTTATCCTCTGGAATATGGAAAGTGAGATTGGGGGGGGAAAATCCCCTTTCCCTGCTGCAGTACCTTTCTTAACTTTTCCAACACAACAGTGGCTTGAGATTAGTTATTTTGGGAATAACTATTCCCAAAGTTATTCTGGGTAGGCCTTGATGGCGCTGAGGGAGTTTTCTTTGGCTTTGCAGAAAAACATCCTTCGCCTTGCACCATGTTGTTTCTTTTAATGATTTGATTCTTTTCCCTCTTCCTGCAGGATCAACCTTGCCTACTGACCTGACCGTGCTGGCTGAAAAGTCTCAAGATATGTTAGACTTAGTTGAATCGCACACATCTTGCTTTTGTGAACAAGAAATATGTGCTGCATGAGCCTTCAACTGAGTAGACTCAGTGTATGTTCTCTTGTTTGCTGTGGGAGCTGATATATCAATTCTAGGCTACTACAAAGTTGTTAATTAAATTATTTTAAGAACCCTACTGTACCCTCTTAAAGAATCCAATTCTTTCTAAAGTAAATCTAAGCCTTATTCCAATATAACAAAGTCAACTCTAAATGAAGCAGATAATTTTCTAATAAACACTTGCATTCCAAAAGAAAAAAAAATGACGTGGTGGCTTCTTTATTTCATAAGCGAAGTTGAATGAAAGATTGTGTTTGGCAGAGCAAAAATGACTGGGCATTCTGATAACAGGAAGTGCTTTTTTAAAATTACATGTTACTATTAGAATTTTTCATTAGAATTTCTATTTTAAATAAATATTTTCCTACTCCGTGAAAAATGTCGATTTCTCACATCATTGAGAAATGCTATATGGTAAACTTCTCACAAGCTATATATGTAACAGAGAAAGAATAATATTCAGATTTATGGGGTTAAATTATTTGGAGTAAGATCAGCAGGCTGATCTTATAATTACAAAGATCTGCTAATGCCCATAAATGCTACATAATACAAGTTAATAGATTTTGTTAACTCATCCACATACCCTTGCTAATCCAAAAGAAAATATTTGTTGATTTAATACCCTCTTCCCAAATACCAAAATGTCTTTATTTTGTTTTAAAATCACAGATTGAAAAATCAAGCCATGAGATTGATAAAGTAATATAGTAATATATGCAGCCTATCTAGAATCAGTAATGTGTATGTGTGCATGTGTGATTATGTTTTCATATACAAATCTGACCATTCAAGAGCCCATATTTGAGCAGAGATGACAATGGCAGTTTCAGAGTAGGGCACAATTTTAATGGAGTAGAAAATAAGCCAGTGACTATTTATTTAATGCACTGTAATGAGGACCATATTCTCCACTCTGACCTGGCTCCATAATCTAGTGAGATTGTTACTCTAATCTAGAAGTATTCTTCTATATTTTGTAGACAATGGTATGTGGAATGGAAGCAAAATAGCCATTTTTAGGTAGAATATTTCTCAGTAGTGCTTATCAGTACCCATAATAAAATGGATGTCACCTAGAGGGACAACAATTGCCTCTAATAGTTCAGCAGGATGGAGTGAGTTTGCAGATAACAGAATAATAGAGTTGGAAGAGAATATGTAGGTCATCTAGTCCTGTCCCCCCGCCCCCAAGCAGGAGACCCTACCCCATTTCTGACAGATGGCAGCCCAGTCTCTTCTTGAAAGCTTCATGTCTCGCTTGGTATTTCACAATGCAACCAAAGATAAACGCACAATATAAAAGAGATAACCAGATAGGGAGCACACCCAAACCATCCCAAAAGACACATTCCAAACACCTCTAGCATCTCCAATAAGGGGCTCCATCCACCCTGAATAACAGAAGATATATTGACAGAGACTCATGTTGCTTCATCATCCTACCTAAAAGACCACTACTTCTACAGATTGGTCTATTGTTGGAAATAAGGAATCCACATAATAATTAAACCATTGTGGTATAAATTGAATGGATGTCTGAGCATGAGCAAACTGTCTGGTCTCATAACCCAAACCAAATTGATCATAGTAGGCAGAGCTATATGATCAAAATAAAAGAAATATGCCCACAGGAGTTTAAAGGGGCCATTGGGATCCAAGTAGATCATAGATCTAACCATGTCTTTGCTAATCACTTCACTCATCACCGTCATCATATTTTAATAACCCCATAATTCCTTGCAGGGTGGAGTCCGGGCAACTGAATTGAGCTAGCAGAGTGTTTAATGGCTGGATGCCCTTCCTGTCGCCAATGTGGAGTTTTGTTCAGCAGATATATGCCCAGAGAGAGAGACATATCTGCCTCTACCTAGGATTGAACTCACAGCCTCCTGATTGTGAGATGAGAGCTCCACTTCTAGGCCAACGCACCACTCCTTTGCCAACCACCTCACTGAAGTGACATAGATAGTATTGGGAAAAGACAATTCCTTTTTAACAGCAGACCAAGTACCCTACCTCTATATCAGGCTGCGAATGACTTAGAAGTGATGAGATCTCTCTTCAAAAAGTCAACAAGTTATCTTCACTCCCTGGTTAGAAGGACATAAAAATTAACCCAATACCTTAAAGTTGAATGAGCAGGTTTGCATTTGATTGATTGTGTATAAGTATAAATAAATCTTTATCACAGTCAAAGACCAGCAATACACATTAGTTTTACAATATGTTAAAAAGTACTGACATTAAGATATAATTAAAAAGTATTGACATTAAAAGTGGAAAATAACATACATGTTCTCAGATTGTTCGGGTCACTCCCTGGTTTACCTGAGTGCAACGCCGTTAAGTATAGGAGTAAATACAATGGTCCAAAGATTGTTAGAGACATGTCCACATAATTGGTACAAGATGACAACTATACTTCTGTTGCCAATTTTTTTCTTTGGACATTGCAGCAGCACAGAACTTTGCCACTGCATACGTGGTAACCGGGTTAGTGTCCTGGAGGAGAAAGCCTAGATAAAAATTGTCTGCCCTCCCTGGCAATCTCTCTAATAAGGGGAGAATATGTGCAGACCTACAAGCTCTGTATAGCTCGCAGTGTAATAGAACATGTGAATTATCTTCCACTTCTCCTTCACCACACATATATACAAACACGTTCTGCTATAGGTGCTCTCTTATACCTGCCCTGGAGGAGTGCTGAAGGGAGAATGTTAAATCTGGCTCTGAAGAAAGCTATTCTTTGTTTTGGGAAGATCAGGTCATTTAGATATCTTGCCGATTCCCACACTCCCTGTTTGATTCTGTCCCTACTGTGGAGAGGCAACCTATTTAGTTCTTCTTGGAACTCCGTGTCCTTCATTCTATTAATTACTACTTGCTTTGCTTGGTCAAAGCCTAGGGACATTAAGAATACCGGTGAGAGCCCATAAGAGCCCAGCTTGTGATCAATTGCCTGTTTCCAGGGGGAGGGGTCAGTCAACACTAGTGGGGACAGTCCCTCTGGAAAGAAATGCATTTTAAGCCAATGAATGATCATCATCTTCCAGGCTCTTACCTGAATTTGAGGCATGCCTGTCTCAATTCTTAACTGGGCATTTGGAGTTCCATTGGATGCAGCTAAGATGGCTCGCAGGAATTTGGTTTGTATGGTTTCTAGCAAGACTTTCTTTGTTTGTGCCCCATATAGAATTTGTGCCAATGTTTTGGCCTCAAAAGGTTTTAAGGCAGCAGGTACTAACTGACCTCCACCTGTATAAAAGAAATGTTTAATTGCATTTGAGGACCTATTAGCTACTTGCAATGTATGATCCAGGTGTGCCTTCCATGTCCCTTGCGAGTGGAAAACCACCCCAAGGTATCTAAATGTTCTAACCTGTTCCAAACTATGTCCTTCTATTTTCCAGGAGTATTGGCTTGGTCTCTTAGCAAAAACTAATTTTTTTGATTCATCAAAGTTAAGAACCAGCTTGCTTTGCCTGCAATAGCCGAGTGTTGCCCTAATTGCTCTCGTCAGTCCTACAGGGGTTTGTGAAATGATAGCGGCATCATCAGCATATAAGAGAATTGGCACTTTGCGTTGTGCTAGGTTAGGAGGATGGAACTCAGGGTTCTGTAAGAGATCAATCAGGGGATTAATATAGAAGTTAAAGAGGGAGGGGGACAGGATGCAACCCTATTGTAGCCCTTTTTGTACCCTTACTGGGCCGGTTAAACTCCCTTGGGGATTGCACCTCACTTTCAAGGTGGAATTGGCATACAATTTTTGTATGAGGAAGAGATGGCGTTTATCGACAGTGGTGCATTTTAATTTCTCCCAGAGAATGATCCTGGATATTGAATCAAAGGCCTGCTTAAAATCAAGGAAGGCCACAAAAAGAGAGGATTTTTTTTAATATGCGCATTTTTGTACTAAATGGTGGAGTACCAAGATATGATCCACCATAGATCCTCCTTCTCTAAAACCGGTTTGTTTGTCTTTGATTATCCCCCCTGAAATTAGCCAGTCTTGAAGTTTATAATTTAGGTGTTTGGCATACAGTTTACTAATAATGCTTAGAAGACTAATGGGTCTATAATTGCCTGGGTCATTTCTACTACCTTTTTTATAAATTGGTATGATAATTGCTACTCCCCAATCTCTAGGCATATGGCCTGTTTTATCTACAAATGTAAACAGTGACGCTAAAAGTGGAGTCCACCAACTGGCGTTCTTTTTGATTATTTCTGGCAGGACATTATCAGCCCTGGGTGCCTTATTAGCCTTTAGGGCTCCGATCAACCGGGATATCTCTACTAGTGTAACAGGGGGGCAGTAAGGAGTTTGGTCCAAACTAGCTTGGCTCTCCTTGGTTACATAGTCAGGATCTGTATAAAGCTCCCTAAAATACTCTTCCCAGGCATGAATTGGAACCTGATTTGTTGGGGGTAGGGGAGGTTTTCCCAATCCCCTGGTGATGTACCCAAAAAGGGATGTATTTTTTGTCCTGACTGCCGTAATTAGTCTATGCCAACACTCCTTCAGAGCCGCACTTTTCTTTTCTTTTAGAAGATTCTTATATTGTGCTTTTAGCTGCTTTAAGTAGTAAGTGTGATCCTCAAAGGGGGCACTTTTAGTTTTCTTGTATTCCATATTATATATCCTTTTTAGTTGCACGCAATCTCTATCGAACCATTTTTTGTTCTTTGAAACCGGCCTTTTGGAGTGAGCTAGTGATCTGTTACTGAGAACCGAATTCAAATTTAAAATTAAGGATTCAACCCCCTCTAGGTAAGATCCTCCACACTTAATTCTTAGTAGAGATGTACGTAGCTCTATGGTTTCAGGGGCTAACATCCATTTGGTAACTTCCTTAGCGTTTTTCTCGTTCCATTTAATTTTTACCTGGGTATTTTGAGTCTCTAACCTGGGTAGGTAGGCTGTGCCTGCCCTTAGAAATTTCTGGTGCAATGTGAGAGTAAGGAGTATTGTATTATGATCGCTTTCCAGTCGCGAGTCTACCTCCATCTTCTGTAAGAACTTCAGGAGGTCATATGACAGCGATGGCGAACCTTTTTTGGCTCGCGTGCCATAAGTGGGGGGAGCGCAGGGGGGTAGTGTGTGGGCGTGCCGCACCCATAATGCAATGTGCGACCCCCCCAGTGCGCATGCACGCACTACATGCATGACCCCCCATTTTTTTCATGCTTTTTTTGCCCTCCCCAGGCTCCAGAGGCTTTATAGGAGCCTGGGGAGGGTGAAAACAGCCTCCCCCACCCCCCGGAAGCCCTTTGGAGGCTTGAGGTACCTCCAGGACGCTTCCCTGAAGCCTCCGGAGCAGTCAAAACGACCCTCCGAGCAAACCGGAAGTCCGTTCCCGAACTTCCGGTTTGCCCTTAGGGCCGTTTTTTTGCGCTCCGGAGGCTTCAGGGAAGCTCATGAAGCCTCCAGAGGGCCTCCAGGGGGGAGGCTCTTTTCACCCTCCCAAGGCTCCTATAAAGGCTCTGGTGCCTGGGGAGGGCGAAAAATGGCTTTAAAAAAGGGTGAACTCAGCCTGCCAGCGCGCGTGCACGCTGGTCAGCTGACAGGGCAGTGCCTCGCGTGCCCTGACAAATGGCTCCGCGTGTCACTTGTGGCCTGCGTGCCATAGGTTCGCCATCACTGTCATATGATATTATCCAGTAATCAACTGTGGATTTTCTTCCTGCTCCCTGATAAGTATATTCTGTTGGAAAGTCGCCCCATGGGGATCCGTTAAGGATACAAAGATCCAAACGTTCAGTCATTTGTCTTACACACAAACCTGCCTGGTTAGCTTTAGGGTCTTTAAATTGTCTGTAATGCAAAGATTCTTCTGTTACATTTTAATCATAGTGAATATTAAAATGATTAAATAATGCTTGATAATTTGGTCCCATTCTAGCATTTAAGTCCCCCCCTTTAATTATTGCAGCTTTGGGGAATTTGGCTGAACGGCCAAGAGTAAAATCTTCTATGCTGTCCCAAATCTTGTTAATCACATTATTCTTATTAAGTGGAGGAATATAGATATTAAAAAGCAAAATCTCCACCTGTTTAAATAAGAGTAATGTAGTTACAACCCATGGCTGGAAAGGTGGCAGTGGTACACATTTAAATTGCAAGGAAGTATTAACTAATGTCACAATACCCCTTTTAGCTCCCCCCCCACCTTAATAATACAATAATACAATAGTAGAGTTGGAAGGGACCTTGGAGGTCTTCTAGTCCAACCCCCTGCCTAAGCAGGAAACCCTATACCGTTTCAGACAAATAGCTATCCAACATCTTCTTAAAGACTTCCAGTGTTGGGGCATTCACAACTTCTGGAGGCAAGCTGTTCCACTGATTAATTGTTCTCACTGTCAGGAAATTTCTCCTCAGTTCTAAGTTGCTTCTCTCCTTGATTAGTTTCCACCCATTGCTTCTTGTTCTACCCTCAGGTGCTTTGGAGAATAGTTTGACTCCCTCTTCTTTGTGGCAACCTCTGAGATATTGGAACAATGCTATCATGTCTCCCCTAGTCCTTCTTTCTCTTAAGCTAAACATACCCAGTTCCTGCAACCGTTCTTCATATGTTTTAGTCTCCAGTCCCCTAATCATCTTTGTTGCTCTTCTCTGCACTCTGTCCTTGCTTGGGACAGCTGGGATTGAGTTAACCCAATAGCCATCTAACTGAATCTCTGTGGAGGCCCAGGTTTCCTGCAAGAAGAGGATGTCAAATTGTGATATATAGTCAAATATCTTTTGATGGAACAGACCAACCTGCTATATTCCAGGTTATAAGGGAAAGTGGGTCATCTTTTGCAGCTCATCAGGAAACTTGATTTATACAAAGGGAAGTTGTCTGGTTGTTACCATGGATTGAGGTGTCATTGCACACCGAATTGGCCTTCTTTAAAAATAGGGAGGACCCGTCTAGGTCATGTGTAGACTCTTGAGGAACTTGTTCAGGGTAAGAGGTTTTAGCACCAGCTAACAGAGCTTGCCATTCCGATGCCTCTTCTCTGGGTGTAGGACAAGGTGTTATTAGGTCGTCTTTCATTCTTTGAGATAGTGGCTCTGATGTGGGTCGACTCTCAGTTTCTTGGTTTGTTGCTGAAGGTGTCATGGGATATTTACAAGGGAATGAAAACATCTCCATCTCTACTGGGATCTCTAATACTCCCTTTGGGTCTTGGCTTCTATTTTCCATGATCTTATATTCATGTAATCCCTTATCCTCTGGAGGAGAAGTGAGAGGCTCAATTATTGGGGAAACCAGATCTATAAGCGGCTCTGCTGTGTCCATTGGGACCAATAAGGATTTCTTTACATTTTCTAACTTGTATAATATATTGTCTTGTTCTTTCCTTGGGAGAGCGCCAAAAGCGTTAATGAGACCAGCTTCTGTGCTGTTAAGTATCTCTCCGCCGGGCAGGGGTCTGATTGTGTGAAAAACAACAACAATCCTGAAGAGTGGCAATGAAGGAGGATTTATGAAACTATCAGGTTACTTTTTTTTCTTCAAGCTTCTATGAAATGATGGCAACATCAGCCAAAGCCCAAGAACTGGGATAAGAGCATGGCAAGAATTTCTGACAATGGGAAAACAGACCTTTACTGCTGCCAATAGGAAGAGCAATTTACAATGCTCCCCAACTAAATCAGTTATAAATAATTTCAAATATCAAACCCAGATGGTAGCATGTGAACATGACAATCTAGAGTTGATGGTAGAGAAGGCAAGGAGACAGTTAGGTGAGTAACCTTAGCAGCAATGAGAATCAAGACAGCCGGTGAGGAATTTTTCAACCTCTGCTGCTGTTACCAACGGAGCTGGAGTGCTGCCTCTTGGCTTTGCAGAGGTCATTTCCTGAGAGGAAGAACAATGGAAGGATCTACATTTGACAGGCAGATCTAGATCCGATGAACCTCACCTGCATGTGTTCAAGCTCACTACTTTATTATATTTGGCTTACTATACAGGGATATTGTTGGAAGAAATGTCCACTGGAAACATGGAGGCTGCTTGGAAAGATGATTTTAATGGTAGACCACATGGCTTGAGGTCCTGGGGAAAAGGGGGGGAACACATGCTTCAAGATGTTGGGTGAAGAAGAAAAAAGGGCTGAGATTCTGAAAGTCCATGGTTTTATGCCCTCTCTCTGGCCTTTGACCTTGAGCTTGTATTCAGATTGGTTGTCAGACTCCCATGGGGCCATGCAGGGGCAACTCTGTAGGCTGTGCTTTGAGTCCAAGTTTGGTTGCCTTGCAGGCTGATGTAATTTTCCCAGGTGCCTTGCGGTGAGTCTCTGTAGCAGGCTAATCCTACCTTTGTTATGTAGAGTAGACTAACTCAGCCTTTACTGGCTCATTGACAAAAGGGGAGAGGCAGGAAGCTGTAGAGAACTACTTTGTCTTTAAAAACATGTTTCTCCCTTTTCACATCCAGGGAAATATAATATTCTGCCTTTTTAATATTTCCTAGGATATTTCATTCTTCTAGGAAAGGGGTGGGTTTTAACTTCCTACCATATTATACAGTTCTGAATCTTTTGCAATTGTGCAAGGACTCAAGGCCACCTCCTGCAATGATTCAACTCTTAAAGCCACATCTGAGGCTCATGTCTGGTCAACAAATCTCTTGGATAGGTCTGGGTCCTGGAGAAGGGGCTGTTTGGTAAAGAACTGTTTTAGCAAAGAATTGTTGGTGATGCAGTGATTAGAATGCAGTATTCCAGGCAAACTCTACCTATGGAATTGGATCCTGATGTGGCTCAAGGATGACATAGTCTTCCATCTTTCCAAGGTCAGTAAAATGAGGACTCTTTGTTGGGGGCAATATGCTGACATTGTAAACTGCCCAGAGAGTGCTGTAAAGTATTGTGGGGTAGTATATATGTTAAAGTGCTATTGCTACTTAACTTTTCAAATGAAGATTGTTCTCTTTCTGTTCAAGCAAATTTCTCTTTCTGTTTCAGCAATTGAACTTGATACTTAACTTTATGTGCAAAGGTAGGAATGAATTACCTACAAAAATTAGCAAAGCCGAGTAAACGCTGAACCTCTTTTGCATCATAGGGGATTGCCAGGAGTGTACGGTACTGCGTGCACCTTCTGGGAATCCACCTGGATCCCACCTATGGAAATGTGATAACCCAAAAAGCCAACTGCTTCAGGTCAAATGCACCTTTCTCCAGCTTAGCAAATAGGCGATTTTTCTATGGTCTGCGCAACACATCTCATACATGGTGTTTTATATACTTTCTCATTCTCTGAGCAAATCAGGATATCCCCCAGACAAATCACTACAAATATGTCAATTGCATCAGGAAAAAATTGGTTCATAAATTTAGAAAGCACTGTTCCACAACTAAAGTACCAGCACCATATTGAAGCACTATGTCATGCCAAAATGATCTGTGATCCGGTGAAGGAATGGATCTAATTGTAGTTGCACTGGTACTTAATATAGTGAAACTTCATTTTAGCATACCTCAATATATCAAATTCTGCATATAACAGATGCAAAAATCAAAAGTTGACCAAATGATATAAATGACTTGGATAATGATGTCATTGTACAAATGACAGAAATCACAATGACATGCTACCTTATTTAACAGTTACTTGCGAATACGTTTCTTAAAATAAGATTTCACTGCCTCAGTACGACTGCAAGAATTCCAACTGGCCACTCTCTTTCCCCTTTGTGAATCCAAATATCGCGGGAAAATCATGTAACACAAATGAAAGGTTTTGGGAAGATTATAAAATGTGGATTTTGCATTTAATATCTTCTGCACCCACCCCAAGCCGATTGAAATGAACAGATGCATTGATTACGGAATCCAGTTCCCTTGCATTCATCACGACAAAACTTCTGACAAGGTAGGGGCAAATTATTTTAAAATGAAAAAAAAAAAAAGAATTTAGAGGTTGTTTTCCCACCAGGGGTGTATGCATGCATATGTGTTAAATACAGAGAGCACGGCTAGCTTAAAAGAAGCAAAATTTGTGACTTCCTCAAGAGGATTCTTCTTTTAAAAAAAAAACACCATAGGGAAGTATCTATTTCCTTGTCCCCCCCCCCCCCCAAATATACTGGATGAAAGACAGCATCAGCACTAACCATGATGACTGACGCCTCGATCGACGCTAGGGGGCGCTCACAGCCCCTGCGCTCCAACAACCCAGATCCCCTCCCTCTCTGAGGAGCGCCAGGTCCTCACCTTCCTAGCCAGCCGGCAGCCAAACAGGTTCTTCCCCAGCCTTACGCAGGGCGACCGCCTCGCAGGGCAAAGGAACGCGCGTGGGGGACGCTGTGAGAGAAGCCGAGCCGAACCGGCGCGCCCTGGCCATGAAGAGCGCGGGAGGGGGCGGAGACGCGCGTCTCTTGACCGCGATCCTCTTCGCCCTGCACTTGCGGTTGGCTGCCGGCGCGTGCCCGTGTCAGGATCCCGCGCTTTGCAAGCCTATCTCGAGCCCCAAAGACTTCGAGGTGAGCTCCCCGGACCCCTTCGGCTCTCGCCTGGAATGGGGGGGGGGAGAGTGCACGGATCGGGTGGATTGTCTCGCTCGGTCCCCAATGAAAGTGGAAGTTTAGGGGAGTTTGAGGCATGCAGCGTTGGGCATTTGGCTGGGGAAAGTTAAGCAGGCGTGGCCCGCGCGCGACCGTGGGAGCCAGAAAAGATGCGAAGGACAGGGGACCCACTGAGGATCCCCTTACATCCCAATTATCTGTGTTCCCTATGCATGCAAATACTTCCTCAGCCAGTCTGTTCTGTCTCTAACATGAAGCCTATTCCACCTTCATGGAGCTTAGATTTCCCGAACTACAGGCGGCTGAAAATTCCCCCGCGATTGGTTGTCCATTCCAGGAAGTGGATCGCTGTTGGAATGGATCGATGCTCTGCATTTTTGTCTGTCTTCACGCGGGAAGAAAAAACAAACACACGGGCGGCAACTTCTAGCCTAAGTCTTCATGTGTCACTTGTCTTTCTCTTCTTCAATTTCCTGGCGCTGGGGTGAAACTCTAGGACGGTGGTTGCAAAATGAAAGCAAAGGGTGACTAATCTGAAAATGCTTAGCTAATATTCATAATGGCCAGAAATAACTGGAGAAGGGAGAGATCCAGCCCTCAGGTGCCTCAAACCTCTTCCTGCACCTATTTACCACTTACCTTGCAAAGGACTGGGCGATGTCATCCATCAGCACAGATTGAAATTCCAACATTATTCTGATGACACTCCATTGTAGATAGCTAGGAGCTGCCTTGGGCTTGAGCCTCAGAAGAATAAAATGGCTGTGGGTTTTAATGTCCCCCATAGCTAGCGAATTTCCATCAGTCTCTGAATGGGCATAATATTCCCCAAGGCAGAGTTTGTGCACAAACGGGGGGGGGGGGGTTCTCCTCAAAGAATAGTTGGCAGCTATGGCTAAGAAAATTGTGTGTGTGTGTGTGCACAATTTCATTTTGTGTAGCAGTTGCACCCATTCTTAAATTGAGAAGCATTGCTCACGGTCACTTGTACTTTAGTCACTGGACTATTGCAACATGTTTTATGTGAGGCTGTTCTTGAAGAGTGTTTGGAAGCTTCAGTTGGTTGTGAATGCAGCGGCTCAGGGAATACTGGGCCTTCACATAACACCCACATAAAGTTGCTGCTTTGTGAGGTGTCCTGGCTCCTGGTGGGCTTCCAGAGGCAGTTTGTGGTTCTGGTTGTCAATTTTCCAAGTCCTGCATGGCATGGAGCTAGGTTATGGGACTGTCTCTCTCTGATGATCCCATCAGAAAGGATAGAGTGGGCATCCTCCAGGTCCCATCGGTGAAGGTCTGTCACTTAGTAGATCCTTGGAAAGTCTATTTTCTATCCTGTGGAACAACTTCCCCTAGAGATATGGATTACCCTAATGGCCTTCTGTAGCAGTGGTTCTCAACCTTCCCAATGCTGCGACCCTTTAATACAGTTCCTCATGTTGTGGTGACCCCCAACCATAAAATTGGTGTCTCTGTTCCTAAGACCATCGAAACTATGTGTTTTCCGATGGTCTTAGGCGACCCCTGTGAAAGGGTTGTTCGATCCCCAAAGGGGTCCCGACCCACAGGTTGAGAACCGCTGTTCTATAGGATAAAAACTTGGGTATTCTTCCCGGTGTGTGTGTGTGTGAGTTGTCAGGGTATTCATGGAGCTCTGATGTGGGTGCAGGATTTCCTGTTTATCCTAGTGAGACTTTCGGGGGGGGGGGGGGGAGGCTCAACTATTGCTATTTCTTTTTTTAAAAAATACTATTATTGCTATTATAGGTTCTATTTGTTGTTTTTATTAGTTTACTGTTCAGAGTGCTTTGGGAGAGAGGCAGGCTTATATCAATATGTAAACAAACAAACAAACCCCACTTTGAAGAAAACAAAGAGAAATTACATATCTTGGCCAAACTGGAAAAGCCAAACAGGTTCATGTCTGATTAATACTTGGATGGGAGCTCACCTGGAAGTAGCAGAGCTGCAGGATAGACTGGGAAATAGGAAAAAAGAAAGCACGCCAGAATCTGCCAGTGGCAAGCTATTTTGTGGTTAAGGAAACTACACAGACATTAAGAAATACGTTGGACTCATGAAGGAGGCTTTATTTTTTAACATAAACAATGTGTAGTTGACAATAGCTTCCATGTCCCTATTAGGATTTTTTCTAGACAGTTAACATATCCTAACATTAAGTGCCTTAGGCATTTTTGTAAGAATCTGTCTTTAAACCATCACCAGGATGCTTGGCCTATCAGATGGGCCTTTGTAAAAGAAAACACCCCATAGCAGGATACTGTACAAATATAGGTAGTCCTTGACTTATGACCACAAATGACCATGACAATTGGCCTTCCCCCCCCTGTGAAAAGTGGCAAGAAATGTTGCAAAACATGAGAGTTGGATGCTGCAACAGGTCGTAAATGTGAGCCAGTTGCCAAGGGCCTGAAATAATATGATTATGGGAACAGCATGGCAGTCATATTTTTGAAGGCTTATTATTGAACTGAGCATTTCTATGTCATTCCAAATTATCAGAATTTATACTAAGCAAATAGCTTTTAGGCCCCTTTCCCTATTTGATGGCCTTTGAATTGGATTTTGGACAGAGGATTATGGGAATTGGATCAACATACAAAAAAAAAACCCAAATCTGGCTGTAAAAAGTTTTTTCCCCTAGTCCTAATTAAAAGGTTTTCTTTACCAGCTAAATCAGTTAAAGAACGGTGATGAAAGTGATACTTTTTTTTTTTTTTACTGTTCCCCTCTAGGTCTTTGTATTTGATGTTGGTGGGAAGACGTGGAAAAATTATAACTGGTCACTGATTACAACAGTGGCCACATTTGGAAAATATGACCCTGAGCTTATGTGTTATGCTCATTCAAAAGGATCCAGAGTAGTTTTGAAAGGTAAGTTCTAATTAGGAAAAGGAGAACATTTTCTGCACCTTGTCTTTATGTCTTTTCTTACAGGTAGGACCCACTGAGCTTCATTAAATCTATTCTATATTAAGTGTGTGTAAAAATGCAGACTTAATCATTATGCAACACTCTAGTCTAGCCATTATTATCACAATTTACCCATGACATATTAAAAGCATTTGCATTAGGGCATCACCAGACTCAGGATAAAATAATGTTTTCTATTCAGTCCAATCACTTTTAACACAAAGGGATTCTAGATAAGTTGAAAAATGCCAGTTTAATAGGCATTTCAAAATATTTAGAGTGTGCTGAAAACTCCATCACAGACATAACCTCATGTATATATTACCCAGTTCCAGTATTTTAAATAATGTACAGCTTTCAGTAGTTTTTGTGTCTTCTAAAAACCATTCTCCAGTTGTACATTTGGAGTTGATTGTTATGTACAGGTAGTCCTCAATTTACAACAGATTATTTAGTGAACTTTCAAAGTTACAACAGCACTGAAAAAACTGACGACCATTTCTCACACCTCAGACTGTTGCAGTATTCCAATGGTCACATAATCAAAATTCAGATGCTTGGCAATTGACTCATATTTATGACAATTGCAGTATCCCGGGATCATATGATCCCCTTTTGTAACCTTCTGACAAGCAAAGTCAATGGGGAAGTCAGATTCACTTAACTGCAGTATCATTAACTTAACAATTGCAATGATTCACTAAACAACTGTGGCAAGAAAGGTCATAAAATGGAGTAAAATTCACTTAACAAATGTTTCACTTAACAATAGAAATTTGGGGCTCAGTTGTGGTCATAAGTCGAGGACTACCTGTACAACTTCATTGGAATAAATATCAGGTTCATAGTTACGCTAATTTATATTCATATTCCGCCCCATTACATTTATGTTGACAGAAGAACAACTCTATATATAATTGATATATATATGTTACGGTGAAAGACCGAAATCTGGTGAATGTCGACATTCACCGGTGAAAGACCGAATATTTCATTACATCGTTTTACATTCGGACCTTCACCGGTGAATGTCGACATTCACATAGTCGCTTGGTGTATGTCCGAAAATACCCTTATCCTCTCGACACCCTTACCCTAATCCCCTTACCCTAATACCTCGGCTCCTCGCTTCCTTTTAAGCGTCTTCTATTCGCGGAGTTTTTTTTTTTTTAAACCTGCGATCCTTAAGAAGACGCTTAAAAGGAAGCGAGGAGCCGAGGTATTAGGGTAAGGGGATTAGGGTAAGGGTGTCGAGAGGATAAGGGTATTTTCGGACATACACCAAGCGACTATGTGAATGTCGACATTCACCTGTGAAGGTCCGAATGTAAAACAATGTAATGAAATATTCGGTCTTTCACCGGTGAATGTCGACATTCACCAGATTTCGGACTTTCACCGTAACATATATATAAATTCAGAGAATTGGTGCGTTCTTTCAGTACTTTTCCTAATAAAACCTACTGACAATATTACGCTTTTCAAAAATAAATCATTCTAATATATTTTGGTCATCAGGCTTCACTTACTAATTGTTACTAACATCCTAAATTACAAGTTAACCAAGATTATATAATAATCTTGGAAACAAGAATTCAGACTGCTAAAAAGATACTAATTTTTAAAAATGATCCAGTTATAAGTAAATAATCAGTATCACAAATTAAATTTATTCACAAGGCTCCAATTACAATGAAATAAATTTATGTCCAAAATCAACTTCTTTAAAAATGGAGGTAGTCAGTTTCTTTGATTATCATGTGAAATGGAGACTTGGCCTTTTAGCCTTGACAGGAAAAGTAAATATGTTGTCCCAACTAGGAAGTTATTTCTCAAAGCCTAATGATTTTGTTCTGATCAGTTGTCCCCAGTCAACCCAACTACATAAGTATTAGATTTGTAGCATGGTTGATTGAGAGCTCATCTGGAATGTATCCATATAAAATCATTACTAAATCCAGTTTGTGATAATGTTCTTCCATAATAAAATTTCTCTGCTAGATTTTTCTCATACATTGTTTTTCAGACAAGCCAGTATTACTGTTAACACTAAACAGTATTCAAATGAGTTTGTCCAAATAAGTGTCACCAGTAAAGCAGTATAGAAAGCACAGCAAAATGAGTATATAAATCCCAATCAGTGAGTACACAAAAGCTGAACAACTTGTTGTATGGTTATTATTATTTTGGAATCTTAAGCAACATCTGAAGCACTTATGACCTTGGTATTACTTGTTGTAATTTCTCTTTCATGTATTAATTAATTTCTGATCTTCTCTTCATGCTCATGCTTATGGCCTCTTTTTAAAGCTTTGTGATTAATACAATTCAGCAGATATTCATTCTTGTGATCTGCCCTGATATGTTGATTAAGGCTTTTTAAAAATCATACTTAATGTATGAAGAAAGGCTGCTATAAAGTATATCTTTTACAACCTGGTCCTATTCTTCTGAAGAGATATGGGCCTTCAAAGGTGACTTTTCATTACATAACTCCACGGACAAGGACAGGGGTGGGTTTCAACCAGTACAGACCAGTACGCCCGTACCGGATGGTGAAATTTAGTGTGCCTTCCTGTACCTGTTGGTAAGAAGGCCCCGTACCAGAACACTCCCTCCCCTTGTTCGCTCTTTCACTCGCCCCTCCCATCTGCACCATGCTGCCTAAAAGTTCTCAGAAGACGAACCAGAAGAAGAAAGAACTGGTGAGTAGCTGGGGTGGGGGGTGGGGAGGATGTTGGGGAAGAGGGAAGAGGCAGAGTGGCTGCTGGAAGAGTGTGTGCTTGTGCACAGGTTGTGGGTTTTAAAAAAACATCTGAGTGAATCCAGGAAGAGGGAAGAGACAGAGGGGCTGGAAGATACTATAGGAACACACACGCAGCCCCTCTGCCTCTTCCCTCTTGCTGGATTCACTCAGACATTTTTAAAACTCACAGCCTGTCACACGCACATACTTCCAGCCCCTCTGCCTCTTCCCTCTTCCTGGATTCACTCAGACATTTTTAAAAGAGTGGAAGAGTGTGTGCTGTGCACAGGCTGTGAGTTTTAAAAATGTCTGATTGAATCCAGCAAGAGGGAAGAGGCAGAGGGGATGGAAGTTTGTGTTTAAGGTGGTCAGTAATGTTGAAGACCGGCAAGGACAGCCATATTTCCTCTGAAAGTAGCTGTTTTATTGTTTTGTGTACTTATTTTATTCTTATTTAAGTAGTAAGTGCACAAAATAATAAATTTCCTTTTTTTATATCTTCTTTTTGTAGGTCATTCTTTGGGGCAAAGAATTCAGTGACATCAACTTGGCCACTCCCACCCAGTCACATAACTGTCAAGCCACTCCCACTCAGACACCTGACTGCCAAGCCAGTCCCACCTGGTCACACACCAAGCCACTCCCACCCAGTCACATGACCACCAAGCCACTCCCTCAAAACAGGCCACACCTACAGAATAGGTTCTAAAAAAAATTGAAACCCACCACTGGACAAGGATAATCGTGGATTTCCCCTCCTCATTGGAATTCATCTTTCTAGAAACAATTTTGCAAAAACCAAAAGTGATTTAAATTCATTCAACTTGACTATTTCTAATGGTGATATCAGACAGGGGTTCGGATCTAATTGTGAAATGAACAGAGATCATGATTTATGCCATTGCTGGGCACTCACTATTGTGTTTGGCAAAGCAAAGTTGTTGTGGAGTTTTGTGCAATCAGGAATCCTCCATTTGCAAACAGGAAGTACAACTGCAAAAGCAGAAATAGATATCAGTAATGCTTTGGCATATTAGTAGCCTGGCTATCTGGTGGGGACACTTGTCCCACTTCATTTCTGTTTTCAGAAAGGCGTGATTGTAAAGAGTTTTACTGCAGAGCCACATCACCATAACAAACACAGAATGGTTTTAATTTCTTGCCTTCCTTTTGCTCTGGGGGATGGGAAGATGATTTATCTGCACAAAAATGGACAGACCTGCTAAGTCAATAAATACATTGGGGTAGAGCTCTGCATCTAATTGCTACTAATATTGACTGAGATCTCTCTGTGCATCATTGCTCAGTAGCTTCAGTGTTGCAAAACCACAGAACAAAACTCAAATTCTCAGGACAGAACATACTTCAAAGGAATTGTGATAAGAAAAATGTTGATCTCAAAATATTTTTAATGCCTTAATGCAGCAATTTGGTAAATCATCACCATTTTTATTTCAGGAGATATATCTGTGAAGAAAATTATTGATCCTGCAATTAGAGCAGCCTGGATAAACCAGCAGGTAGACCTGGCCAAAACACAGTACATGGATGGAATCAATATTGACATTGAGCAAGAGATTAACCCATTTTCGGCTGAATATTACGCATTAACAGCTTTGGTTAAAGAAACCACATATGCTTTTCACACAGAAATTCCAGGATCCCAGGTAAAAATAGAACAGTGACTCTTCTCATGTATGCACTACTGTATTTTTTGGAGTATAAGATGCACTGGAGTATAAGACGCACCAAGGTTTTGAAGAGGCATATTAAAAAAAAGTTTTTGCACTCCGCAAACCTCCCAAAAACGGTACGTTTTTCATGAAAACGGGTGCATTTCCCCCCACAAAGAAAGGCATGAATAGCCTTTGGGGGGCTTGCAGAGTGCTCCTAGGGGGTAGCCCCCCCCCCAAAAAAATGAGCAAAAAATGGCCTGTTTTTCGCGAAAACAGGCCTCCTTTTTTGACAAAAAATTGCATGCATAGCCTTTAGGAGCCTTATAGAATACTCCTGGGGACATAGGGGGCAAAATTGAGCAAAAAACAGCCTGTTTTTTGCTCATTTTTGCTTCCCCAGGCCCCAGGATCTCTCTGAAAGCCTCCATAAGGCTATGCACAACCATTTTGGTGAAGGGGGTGGGATTTCGGGATGCAAAAAATGCTGTATTCAGTGTACAAGACACACTCAGATTTTCAGCCCCTTTTTTTGAGGGAAAAAGGTGCATCTTATACTCCGAAAAATACAGTAATTCAATTTTATGCTTCTCAATTATATATCCAAATGCAGTAAGATTTCTGGATATGATTCACACATGCTTCTTATCACTCCTTATATGGCACAAGACTAGGGTATTATTTGATCTCATTTCTCCTCACCCCACCAGAATGAACAGGAATGCCGTGTTCCATATTTCACCTCCTATGTCAGTGATCCCCAATCTTTGCAGCTTGGCAGCCTAGCCACCTCACATGCACAGCTCAACTTACGCGAGCGGCAGGCTGGCACACCTGCCCATTCATGCACAGCTTGATTTGCACAAGTTAAGCAGAGGTTGTATTCAGCAGATTCTGACCAGTTCTGGAGAACCGGTAGCAGAAATTTTGAGTAGTTCAGAGAACTGGTAACTACGAACTCTGACTAGCCCTACCCCCATTTATTCTCTGCTTCCCGAGTCCCAGCTGATCGGGAGGGAATGTGGATTTTGCAGTAACCTTCCCCTGGAATTGGGAGGAAATGGAGATTTTATAGTATCCTTCCCCTGCCACACCCAACAAGCTATACCCACAGAAACAGTAGTATTTTTTAAAAAAGTTTTTATTGGTTTTTACAAATATTTTGGGGAGAAGGGTACATAAGTATGGAGAAAATTTTTGACAGCTACATCATGCGGAAGGTGGTGCTCCCCCGGGATCTTACATCTCTCTCTTATTTTATATATATCAAAATATCATTGTTACATACATATTAGCAGTTTAGGTTTACCTCAAATTCTTTAACATCTTCAATCATACTTTATATCACTTCTAACCATTTCATTATATTAACAATTGCAATGTACTTTTAAATCATTTCTGTGACCTGAGTCTCATTGCTGCCTCCTCTCCCCTGTCTGTTGGCTGAGCCATGGCCCCTCCCCCCTTCATGTCTTGCGCACTGTCACTTGTTCCGTCTAGAAGGATCTTGTGTTTTTCCATGAAGGCTTCCGCCTCCACCACTGTATTAATTTTCACTCTACCACCCTCCCAGAAAATCAACAACCCTTCTGGAATTAGCCATCTAAACCAGATATTTTTTTCATACAATTTTTTAGTTAGAAAGTAAAATTTCTTCCTCTTATCTCTTATTCTTTTTGGTATCTGTTTTAAAATAGTTATTTCTTTATCCTTATATCTTAAAGGTTCCCCCCTTTGAATCCTTAGAATCTCATCTCTTGTAGTCTTTCTAAAAAAATTAACATGAACTTCCCTTGGAACATTGTGTGTTCTAGCATATGCTGAATTAATTCTATATATCCAATCAATATTCCACCCTAGCTGTTGTTTATCTCTCTTAATATAGTCTGCTAACATTGTTATCATAGTCTCCCTTAAATCTTCACCCTCTGTTTCAGGTATATTTTGAAATCTAAGAAAGAAAAACATCCTTTCAAATTCCATTTTTTCCATGTAGTTTTCAGTTGCAGCATTTTCTTTTTGTAGTGCCTTCACCTCTTCTCTCATCCCCACGGCACCCTCCTCCAGGGCGTCTATTTTCTGTCTATTTTGTGAAGTTTGTTGTTGATTCTCTCTGAGTTGTTCCTTTAAGTCCGCCAACTGCTTTTTAATTTCGTCCTGTCCCTTTATAAGCGTCTGGAACATTTGTTGAAACATTTCTTGAGACAGCTGTTCCCCCTGTTCAGAGGGTTTAGGTTGTAAAAAAGAAGATAATTGTGTTTGTTGGGGAACAGGACTTGAAACAGAAGAAGTTGGAGCCAACGCTGGTTTGGGGGGGGGGGGCTTTTTCGCAGGCATTGCAAAACTCAGAGGAAGTTATAAGTTTAGACAGAAAAAATGGCGTCTGCAGAAGTGCACCGTCAGGCGAGATCCACAGGCAGGCAAAGTCCAATGTATTGATATTTCAATACAGCTCCCCGCCAGTTAAAGTCAATTTTTTCCAGCCCAAGGAAGATTATACGAAGAGATGCCTCTAGGATTCACTGGGGTATAGTAATTCCAAGCCAGAAAATTTTTCAAAAGCTACAGTTCATTTGTAACGGCAGTAGAAAAGGAGGGAGAAACTCCATTTTGGCTCAGCCCTCCCAGGGGATCAGAGAACAACCATTCAAAAAGTTTCCATTCATAGTTTATAAAGTTAGCTCACATTCTTTCTTTCGCAATTGTTCTAGCAAGTCATTGTCCCATTGCTTGAAAGAAGTGAATATCAAAAGAGTTTTTTTCCAATTCTCTCTCTCTCCTCCGAGAGTGAGATCGTGCAAAGCCGCTTTTCCGAGAGGGGGGGGAACCCCCCCTCTCCAATCTTAACACTTTTCCAGGATCGAAGAGTCTTAAGGAAGCTGCTAATCCTTATTTACTTATTGCTCAGAAAGGAAAAAAAGAGACCCCGGGTGAACTCCCCTCACCACATTTCAGCTGTTGCCTTCACGTAGACCGTTTCTTCCGATCTCCTCAGGACGAAGGCGCACGTGGATTGCGCGCACCCTATGCCTCCCGGCACCTAGGGCAAAGCTGGCAGCCCCCCTGCGGCCGCGGCCACTCCAGGGGGCTCCAGCAAGCCGCCCCTTCAGCAGGGCGCCCCTACAAGGCACCCTGTGCCCCCCCCCAAGTCAGGGGGAGCCCACCAAGACGGCGAACGGCTCTGCTGATGATTGATTTTGTTATTTTTCTCCATTGTAAATTAGGAATGTTCAGATATTATTACCTTAATGGTTGGTTTAATTTTATTACAGTTTTAATTTTAAATTATTTTATGTTGCTCAGAATGAGCATTACTATGAGAAGGTAAATACATAAAATGTATAAGTAAATAAATACATACATACTACATACATACATACATGCACACATACATACATGCACACATACATACCTACTGTTTAAAATAATATATGATGGTCTCCCAAATATATGAATGTGATTTAAAGTCTAGGCAAATATACATACTGCATACATACATACACACATGCACACATACATACACACATGCACACATACATACATACTGTTTAAAATAATATATGATGGTCTCCCAAATATATGAATGTGATTTAAAGTCTAGGCAAATATACATACTGCATACATACATACACACATGCACACATACATACATACATGCACACATACATACATACTGTTTAAAATAATATATGATGGTCTCCCAAATATATGAATGTGATTTAAAGTCTAGGCAAATATACATACTGCATACATACATACACACATGCACACATACATACACACATGCACACATACATACATACTGTTTAAAATAATATATGATGGTCTCCCAAATATATGAATGTGATTTAAAGTCTAGGCAAATATACATACTGCATACATACATACACACATGCACACATACATACATACATGCACACATACATACATACTGTTTAAAATAATATATGATGGTCTCCCAAATATATGAATGTGATTTAAAGTCTAGGCAAATATAAACCAAGATAAATTTGAGATGCTCCCAAACGGTGCCATTTAAGCTGGTAGCCTTCGATTGAGTGCATAAAATGATGTGCATCTTTGCCATTAGATGTATTTTACCTTTGGTTTCTAAGGGGAAAATTGTCCATTTTTATTACATTATTGTACGTTGCGAGACAAATGCCTTGCTTTCATTATAGTGTTTGAGCCTGTTCCGCTGTACTTTAATATTCCTGTTAGTAATGTTATGGCTTCTGTGCAGACCTATGATTTATATTGCTAGTGCATGATCAACAGTTGGATGACCCACAAAAAGTGGATGAATGAAAAATGATGGGTGTGTTTCTTTCATACACAGGTAACTTTTGATGTACCTTGGTCTCCTGAATGTATAGATAGGCGATGTTACAACTATACTGGGATTGCAGACTCCTGTGATTTTCTGTTTGTGATGTCCTACGATGAACAGAGTCAAGTATGGTCACACTGCATAGCAAGAGCCAATGCTCCATGTAACCAAACCTTAGCAGGTACGCTATAAAACAAGGAAAAATGTTGGAAATCTTTTTTTAAAAAACCCTACAATATATGCTGTATTTCAAATTTGAAGAATGTAAAGTATGTTTATTTAAAGCATTTTATTCTGCCCTATGGTAACAATAACACTTGCAGGAACTGGGTATGTTTAGCTTAAGAGAAAGAAGGACTAGGGGAGACATGATAGCAGTGTTCCAAAATCTCAGGGGTTGCCACAAAGAAGAGGGAGTCAAACTATTCTCCAAGGCACCTGAGGGTAGAACAAGAAGCAATGGGTGGAAACTAATCAAGGAGAGAAGCAACTTAGAACTGAGGAGAAATTTCCTGACAGTGAGAACAATTAATCAGTGGAACAGCTTGCCTCCAGAAGTTGTGAATGCCCAACACTGGAAGTCTTTAAGAAGATGTTGAATAGCCATCTGTCTGAAACGGTATAGGGTTTCCTGCCTAGGCAGGGGGTTGGACTAGAAGACCTCCAAGGTCCCTTCCAACTCTGCTATTGTATTGTATTGTATAATCCCCAGGTATTATTACAATCCAGAAATTAACCAATCTGGGCTGTGTATACAATTAATAAATAATTACAGCTAATTTTTAAAAAATAAGAATTATATCTGTAGTCTTTAGAGATGTGCTATACCTGAAGGGATCTAAATGTAGTATTTAAAAAAAAAACTTTTGAGAGTAAATAAGGTAAAAGCTAAATATCATAATAAAGTGTAATATTTTCAGCTAGAGTTACAAATATTCTCCTTTATTGGAATCTTCAAAATATGTTCTGAGAATTACATTGAGGGCAATTTAACATAGGAGATACCTGGTATAGATTGGATGGTAAGAGCTTACTTAGCTTCCCTTGCAAAAGACAATATCTCAATTAATTAGGCTAATTAGCAATAATCTTGGCCGTGTACCTTTTCTAGGCACTAAGGCTATGTACCAGTGATGGCGAACCTTTTCAACACTTGGCGCCTAAAAGGGAGTGCACGTGCATGTGACACTGAATGTCAAAAAGGTAGCACTTTGCACACGCGCCCGGGCTTCAATCAAGCACACACGTTTGTCTGGGCCACGACCAGGAAGAGGAGCTGCGCCAGAGGGCATGCGTGCGCCAGAAAATGTACCTCTGGTTTCTGGTGCACACATGCACGCCAGCCAGTGGCTTCTGGTTACTGCCACGCATGTGCATGCGCCGATCAGCTGGCTGCGCATGCTTACGCTGGAAACCAGAAGAGCTGGTCTTCTGGTTTCCGGCACCACTGCACCCACAAAGACCAGCTGATTGTCATATGCGCATGCACGCCAGAAACCCGGAAGACGAACAGGCAACATGGCTCCATGTGCCTCTTCGGGCACACGTGCCATAGGTTCGCCATCACGGTTTTGTACTATTACTTCTCTACATTCTCATGAAAGCAAAATAAATAGTAAGAAAAACTAAAGATGTTCATCTAGAACAGTGTTTCTCAACCTTGGCAACTTGAAGTTGTCTGAACTTCAACGCCCAGAATTCCCCAGCCAGTGGCTAGGGAATTCTGGGAGTTGAAGTTCAGACATCTTCAAGTTGCCACGGTTGAGAAACACTGATCTAGAAAGAGAGGACCATATCTGAGCGATCTGAAGATTTACTTGTATCTTGAATGTTCACCTCAGTAGCCTTTGCTTGATAGTGCAAATATAACTAAAAGTATGGAAGTATATGGTATATAAGAACAAAAAAGCATGTGGATAAATTCTGAATTTTATGTTAAATTAGGGTATGACAATTACACTTTCATGGGCATTAACCAAAAGAAGTTGGTGATGGGAGTGCCATGGTATGGCTATGATTATACTTGTCAAAATTTATCAAAGGTAAGAGTAAAACAGATGACATCAACTCTGGGATTTACTTTACATAAGTAATAATCCTCCTTAAAGTGTTAATACACATCCATAACAAAAGTTGTATTTTTTTCAGACTCATGAGTGCATCATTGAAAAAATCCCTTTCCGGGGAGCTCCATGTAGCGATGCAGCAGGACGTCAGGTGCCATATAAAACAATAATGTCTCAAGTGAATAGCTCTGTTTCTGGGATTCTGTGGGATGAGGAGCAGAAAGCGCCATATTTGGAATATAAAGTAAGTTGTTTATTTATTTATTTGGAACATTATTTTAGTTTAATTAGTTTATGTCATCAAACAGATAACATAACTATGTTGATTCATTGATTTGGGCGGGAGGGGGGGGAATCACCAAATAAAAGTATTGCGTTACTTTTACTAGAACCAATATAACAAAGTCACAAGGAAGTCACAAGTAAGCTTCAAATCAAATCCAACGGCAATATGTGTAGAAATTAAAGGGCTTGCTTACAATAAAGCAGTGTTTCTCAACCTTGGCGACTTTAAGTCCTGTGGACTTCAACTCCCAGAATCCCCCAGCCAGCAGCTGGCGGTTGAAGTCCACAGTTCTGGGAGTTGAAGTCCACAGGACTTAAAAGTCGCCAAGGTTGAGAAACACTGCAATAAAGGAAAGAAAGGGTAAGGATAAGGGGAGGAGAGAGAAGGGAAAACACGAAGGAGATGATGTGAGTAATCTTTCCTAGAGCTGGGGATTGAATCCAAATTATTCAGCTTCATTGAATTCATTTGGTGATTGCGTCAAATAATTTGAAATCCGTTTAGCGACTATTGATTTTCGTATTTCATTTGCAGAAAGGTGACTAGTGAGCTGAAGGACGGAAGTGAAAGGAACATCAGCTAATATATTTGTTAATATTTTTGCTGTTACGTTCTCCTATCTTACAGGATTCACGTGGCGTTTTTCATCAAGTATGGTTTGATGACCCCAGGAGTATTTCTCAGAAAGCCACCTATGTGAAAAAACATGGCCTGAGGGGCATCGGAATGTGGAATGCAAATTGCCTTGAATATTCTGGGAGTTCTGAAGCGAAACAACAGACAGAAGCAATGTGGGATGCCTTGATGCCAAAATAATGTGTGTGTGTGTGTGTGTGTGTACACTGCCATTTTAAATTTAATGCTGTTTTAATTATGCGCCAATTTGAGTTTTAATTACACTATATTACACTTAATCTATTCTTGTCAAGAAATAAGTTACAGTGCATTCAGAATGTATTCAGACACACACACCCTTCACGCTTGTCAATTTTGTTACGCCGCAGCCTGATTCTACCGTTGTTGAAATTCATTTTTTTCTCTCATTAATCTACACTCAGGACCCCATAATGACAGTGAAAACAGAATTGTATAAATGTATGTAAATTTATTAAAAAGAAAAAAAACCTGAAATATTACATTGGCACAAGTATTCAGACCTTTCACTCAGTACTTTGTTGAAGCACCTTTGGCAGCAATACAGCCTCCAGTCTTTTGGGGTATGATGCAATAATCTTTACACACCTGGATAATGGGATTCTCTGCCATTCTTCTTTGCAAATCTTCTCAAATTCAGTCAGGTTGGATAGCAACCATTTACAGATTTCCCCAGAGATGTTCAATAGGGTTCAAATCAGGGCTCCGGTTGGGTCACTAAGGCATTTACAGAATTGCCTTTAAGCTGCTACTGTGTTGTTTTGGCTGCGTGCTTAAGATCATTGGAAAGAACCTTCTGCTCAGTCTGGGGTCGTGAGTGTTGTGGAACAGGTTTTCAATGAGGATATCCCTATACTTTGCCCCCTGCAGCTTTCCCTCAACCCTGATCAGTCTCTCAGTCCCCGCTGCTGAAAAACACTACCACACATGATGCTGTCACCGCCATGCTTCACAGTTGGGATGGGTGATGAGCAGTGCCCGGTTATCTCCAGCCATAATGTTTAGAATTTAGGCCAAACAGTTCAGTCTTGGTTTCATCAGACCAGAGAATCTTGTTCTCACAGTCAAGAGTCCTTCAGGTGCTTTCTTGCGAATTCCAAGTGGGTTTTCATGTTTTGCATTGAGGAGAGTCTTCTGTCTAGTCACTCTGCCATAAAGCCCCGATTGGCGGGGGCAGCAGTGATGGTTGTCCTTCTGGAACTCTATCCCATCTCCACACAGGATCTCGAGTTCAGTCAGAGTGACCATTGGGGTTTTATCACCTCTTACTAAGCCCCCCCCCCCCCAATTGCTCAGTTTGACAGGACAACCAACTATTGGAACAGTCCTGGTTGTCCCAAATGTCTTTCATTTGAGAATTATGGAGGCCACCATGCTCTTAGGAACTTTCAGTGCAGCAGAAATCATTGTAGCCTTCCCCAGATCTGTGCCTTGCAATAATCCTGTCTCTGATCTCTGCAGGCAGTTGCTTTGACCTCATGCTCTGCTACAGTATGCATTGTAAGCTGTGAGGCCTTCTATAGGGAGGTGTGTGCCTTTCCAAATCTTGTCCAATCAATTTAATTTTCCACATGTGGACTCCAAGATGAAGAACCAGCAACTATCAAGAGGCACCGGAGCTAAATTTCAAGTGTTGCTCCAAAGGGTCTGAATACTTATGCCAAATTGATACTGCATTTTTTAAAAAATAAATTTACAGATATTTCTAAAATTCCTTTTTCAATGGCATATTCAGTATAGATTAATGAGAAAAAATGATTTTCAACAATTGTAGAATCAGGCTGCAGCATAACAAAATTGACAGAAAGTGAAGGGGGTCCGAATATTTTCTGAATACATTGTAAATTTAACTTTCTTACACACAATTGTATGGTTTCTTTCCTCCAACTAGTGTGGCTAATTATAGCCAATCTATATTCTGGTCAATTAATATAACCCAAGGATTATGAAAGCCCTAGAAATAATTGAATACCTTTGAATAATTGATTTCTTTTTTTTTTTCTAATAAAAGACGTGTCACAATCTTCCATCTCCATCCTAAAGTTATAGAGAACTGAAGCTAATCTTTCCTAATTTAAGCAGCTTTCTAATCCAAACTAGCCAAGATGCGAAGCGAGGGAGAAGACTGAATAACAAGCACCAGAAATATGATGGGAATGAACAATAAGACAAAACCCTTTCATTGATCTTTATTTGGCCATCAGTATTGTATTCCCAACCCTGATTTCTACTATGTTGAAAAAAACCTCAACTCTCCCAATCCAGAAGGGTTTCCCAGCTAGACAAGCCCCAAGCAGATCAAAAGGAATAGTGATCTAATTTCTTCAGATTTTTTATGGAGTGACTTAAACAGCTCTCTAATGCCATTCCTTTTAGTTGCTATTGACTATTATATTAGCAGTTAAATGAAAATAGTAATCAGAGGACATCACTCTGAGGCTGTTTAGATTCTATCGTAGCAACAGCACTTAGACTTATATACCACTTCACAGTGATTTATAGCCCTCTCTAAGCTGTTTACAGAGTCATCATATTGTCCCCAACAATCTGGGTCCTCATTTTACCCACGTCGGAAGGATGGAAGGCTGAGTCAACTTTGAGCCTGGTGAGATTCGATCTGCCAAACTGCTGGCAGCCAGTGATCTGCAGAAGTACCCTGCATTTGAACAGATGTCCAAAATGGAAGGGAGAGAAGAATGTTAATGGTTATTGTACTCCTTTTGCCTTCTGACAACTAAATGCTTGAGCAGGGTTTAAGCCTCCTGATGAAGCAGAAGGTTGGACTAGAAGACATCCAAGGTCCCTCCCAACTCTCCTCTTTTCTATGTGCGAAGAAATCAGTGCAGGTTTTTTGGGGGGGAGACGACATTTGCCATACGTTGCTTGTCCTTTGTGCTCAAGTTGGAATTAGAACTCAGTCTCCCATTTTCTAGCCTTGTGCCTTAATCATTACACCAAATCGACTTTCATTTTTATATGGTAATAATTAAATGAACAAAAATGCTATGTACTTCCTCTCAATGCTTTCTTTTATGTAAGTTTATACCAGTGGTGGGATTCAAATTTTTTTACTACCAGTTCAGGCGTGGCTTGGTGGGCATGGCATGGCTTGGTGGGTGTGACGGGGAAGGATTCCCTCCTGATCAGCTGGGACTCTGGAGGCAGAGAATAGATGGGGGTGGGGCAGGTTAGAAGTGGTATTTACCAGTTCTCCGAACTACTCAAAATTTCCGCTACCGGTTCTCCAGAACTGGTCAAAAGCTGCTGAATACCAGTTCGGTATATTGCATTATAATATAGCATTGTATTATAGTATATATTGTATTATAAAATAATATAAAGCCCTTGCACATAAACTGAAGTAACATTGTATTTTCTGCAATCTGAAGTAGAAGCTTTCTCTAAGTTTAAAAGTTATATATCCCTAGAAAGCAAAAGATAGAAAGGTGTTACCTGGTGCAAACAAAGTTCACATAGAAAAAACCACATCCAATTTTCTGCATTGTTACAACCAAAAGAATTGCAAGATTTCTTATTTTATACAAGTATGGAAAACAGAGAATGGCTGGTTAATAATATTTTCCATGAAAATGATAGTTAAGATAATTATTATTTCTTATTACATGGAGGTGATTGAATTCTAGCTATAGATATCTAAGCCCTTAGTCTCTGTGAACTATTAACAAATTTCACTTCTTATGTAATAATTGTGCTTTTTTTTATCAATTCAGGGCCATAGCAAATATTTGTTTAGAAAAATGGAAGCTAATGAGTTAAAGTGGTTTCACAATGTAGCAAGCGAACCATCCATGTGACCAAAGCAAAACATTAATCACATTTTAAGGCTGCTTCCTTAAAAACAAGCTGATTAGAGTTCATTGAGACTTGTTTGCTTTTAAATGGATCCTTTTTCCCCACTGCTACTTTTCAATGGAGCTGTTGACAGTGCTTTATTTATAGCTTACAAATAAAGGTGGACTAGATCAGTGATGGTGAACCTATGACCCAGGTAAAAAGTAACACATCCAGGGGTGAAATTCAGCAGATTCTGATTTTGAGTAGTTTGGAGAAGCAGCAAATACCACCTCTGGCTGGCCCCAGAGTGGAGAGGGAATGGAGATTTTGCAATATCCATCCCCCAAGAGTGGGGAGGAAATTGGGATTTTGCAGTATCCTTCCCCCAAGAGTGGGGTGGGAATGGAGATTTTGCAGTATCCTTCTGCCACGCCCACCAAGCCACAGAACCGGTAGTAAAAAAAAATTGAATTTCACCACCGAACACATCACAATGTTTTGGGGGATAAACCAGTATTCACCAATATCTATTTTCAAAATCATATCTGTTCTCACAAATTATTTGCGGAGACTGTGCCGGCCATGCAAGACTGGGTTGTCTCTCACACGGTCTCTGGAAGTCATGTGAGAAAGCTATGCTCTTGCACAGTTTTTGCAGCCACCAAAAGACACAATAATGGGGTGTGTTTTCACACAATTTTCAGAAGCTGCGAAAGAACATTATCTGAAGCTGCTTCAAGAATAGAGGCCTTGTGGGACCTGAAACCAGCCTCGGGTAGTCTGCAGGGGCCTATCAACAGAAAGAGAGCACATCTGAAGATAAGTGGCATGTGGTAGACCCCTTGGAGAACAGCATAAGGTGGCCTTCTTGAGTGACAGTGGTGGAGCTAGGGCTGAAGCTGATGCCTATAGAAAATTATTTCTCTTGTTGCTGGGTAGTTTTGTATGTGTGAGAGAAATGCCAGAAAAGTCAAGTTAGGCCAAGCCGGAAAAAGTTATCTATCACTGGACAGATTGATAAAGTTCTCTCTGTTAGCAAAGAGGCTCTATTGTTTTCTAATAAATTTCCTCTTGTTCAAAAAAAAAATATGTGTAATCAAAATCTACCACTACTGTACAGCACTAGAAGGAGCCCATAGACATAAGATGAACCTCTGGGTTGCAGTTTAACTTCAGCGAAGATCTGAAATTAATCTGGATTGGAATGACAGCAACGGCATCAAGGTTTGCTTGTGAAGAAGTGTGACTTTCTACACAAACTGACCAAGTGGGGATTTCTTGGTACAGGACCTTACTGCCCAGAAATTGACGATTCTGTATGAAAGAATTCAGATAGAGTAGCTTTTCTCAATTGGGATTCCATGAGAGATGTGATTGAATAAAAATGAACATTGTATTTGAAAGTTCCATATCTACAATGGCAGTGTACTGTCTGGGAACAATCTCTTTTAAATACAAGTAACAGGCCTTATACATACAATAACTATAACTATTATTCTCAAAATCTATTCACCATAATCTTCACTTATCCTTATTAAACATTTTCCATTTTTTAATAAAACACACTGTTCAATTTTATCTATACTTGGTTAATGATATCAAGCATTATAAATCTCATATGAACACATTTGTAGCCATTATCCTCTAATTCTATTAATCATGTTTACTTATCCTGGTTATTCAATATTCATTATGTAATTACACATTTATTTCATCTTTATTTACATAACCTCCTCCATTCTAAGTTTCGAACTTCTGCTTCTATTTTCTAACCGTTGGAAGAATAGTTCCCAAGCTAAAAAGCATTCTGTTTCTCCCTTATCAGTATCATCTTTATTGTCATTGTACTTAAATACAATGAAATTGGTTTTAACCTCACTGGTGCAAAATTATAACAGAAACAAAAAAAGAAAGAAAAAGAAAAAAAACTAGCGTGTGCATGGAGTGATTGTGGTTGTATTTAAAAGTCTCACAGCCCAAGGATAGAAACTATCTTTAAACCTGTTTGTTCAGCTGGCTATACTTTGATGTCTTCTGCCTGATGGTAGAAGTGCAAAGAGACACTGACCAGGGTGTGAATCATCTCTGAGTATCTTCCTTACTCTGCTAAAGCAGCGAGATCTGGCGGTGTCACCCAGTGGTGTCAGAGGGCAACCAATGATTTCTTGTGCCGAATTGATCGCTCTCTGTAGTGCCTTCCTGTCCGCAGCTGTTAAACCAGTATACCATACTGTAATACAATATGTGAGGACACTTTCTATGGTGGACCGATAGAAAGAGGTCATCAGCCATTGTTCCATCTGATTTTTTCGCGGGACTCTAAGGAAATGAAGTCTCTGTTGGGCCTTTCCAATCACCAGAGACGTGTTGTTTTTCCAGGTGAGATCTTCACTAATAAGCACTTCCAAGAATTTAAAAGAGGAAATCCTCTCCACACAGCCCCCCTCGATATACAGTGGGACAGGTTCCTCTCTGTGCTTCTGGAAATCTAGCACCATCTCCTTTGTCTTACTAGTATTTAGATGTAAGTTGTTTCTTGAGCACCATGCGGATACCTTCTGGACTTCTTCCCTGTATGCTGATTCGTCCCCTCCAGTTATGAGACCCAGCACTGTTGTGTCGTCTGCAAACTTTATTATGATGTTGGATGAATCAGAGGATATGCAGTCATATGTATACAGCGAGTACAGGTATGGGCTGAGCACACAGCTCTGAGGGGAGCCTGTGTTGAGCTTCAGCATGGAAGGACCCTTACTGTTTGTGGACGATCCATCAGGAAGTCTTTGATCCATTCACAAGTGAGGGAAGGGAAATTCAGGTCAGTCAACTTTTCAATGAGAATTCCTGGTAAGATGGTGTTAAAGGCTGAGCTATAGTCTATAAAAAGCATTCTGACATAATTCCCAGATTTCTCAATATGTAGAGCAGTGGTGATGGCATCCCCTGTCGACCTGTTGCTTCTATAAGCAAATTGGTGTTGATCAAAATTTGGGGAAGACAGGACCTGAGGTGGTGTAGGACCAGTCTCTCAAAGCACTTCATCACTATAGACGTCAGTGCAATGGGTCTATAGCCATTCAAGCTTTTTATGGCTGCTTTCTTTGGAACTGGGATAATTGTGGCTGCTTTCAAGCATGATGGGACTATAGCCTGTTCCAGGGAGAGGTTAAAAAACCTTGTCAGGATCCCTGTTAATTGGTCAGCACTGGTTTTTACCACTTTCCCCAACACCCTGTCTGGACCTGCAGCTTTGTTGGGATTTACAGCCTTCAGCTCAGCTCTCACTTGATGTTCATCCAGGGTGAGTGGCTGGAGATCAGAGGGCCTTTGGGCTAGAGCCATAGAGACTGATCTTTTGACCTCAAAGCTGGTGGAGAAGCTATTTAGCTCTTCTACTAGCAGGGCATTAGCATTGACTATTTTTGTGTGTGTTGCCCTTATAGTTGGTTAGGTGTTGTAGCCCCTGCCACACCTGTCTTGAGTTATTATCTTCCAGATACTTCTCTACTTTTTGTTTGTATTTCTGTTTAGCCGCCTTAATGCCTCTTCTCAAGTTTGCCCTAGCTTCATTGTATTTGTCTTCGTTTCCTGCCTTGAAGGTGGACTTTTGGCCTCTCAGAAGTGATTGTACCTCTGCTGACATCCAGGGTTTACAATTACTGTAAACTCTGATGCGCTTATTCACTGTTACATTGTCTGTGCATGTTTTAATGCATGAGAGTACAGTGTCAGTGAATTCTTGCAGCTCCAAATGTTCAGTAAGTAAGTAAAACTTTATTACGGTCAAAGACCAGCAATACACATTAGTTTTTACAGTATGTTAAAAAGTACTGACATTAAGATATAATTAAAAAATATTGATGTTAAAAGTGGAAAATAACATACATGTTCTCAGATTGTTCGGATCACTCCAAATGTTCAAATATACTCCACCCGTTAGTCTCAAAGCAGTCCTGCAACTGGCAGAATGCTCCCTCTGGCCAGATTTTGACAGTTTTTAAGACTGGTCGTATCCTTTTTCTAAGGGGGATATACACTATATTGCCAAAATATTCGCTCACCCATCCACATAATCAGACTCAATTGTGAGCGAATATTTTTGGCAATATAGTGTACTTTGGGCACAGTAGCAGAGAGATGTGGTCAGACGTATCCATATGGGAGAGGGGGGTTGCTCTATATGCCTGTCTTAAGTTTGAGTACATGTGGTCTAGGGTATTCTTACCTCTGGTGGTACACTCCACAGACTGCACAAACTTAGGGAGAACAGACTTTAGACTGGCTTGATTAAAATCCCCAGCCACGATAAAAGCGCCCTCAGTGTAAGTTTGTTGCTGCCTCTCGATGGCGTCATGTAACTTAGAGAGCGCTGCTCTAACATTTGCATCAGGTGGAATATAGACAGCAGTGATAACTATAACAAATCTCTCTAGGTAAATAAAATGGCCGAAAAATGACAGTTAAGAATTCCACATCTGCAGAACAGTGAGTATAAGCAACTCTACTGTTAGTACACCAGTTATTATGTGTGTAAATACAAAGTCCTCCACCTTTGCTTTTACCAGAGTTGCTATCAAAGGGGGTATGGTGCGGTTAGTTATCTCTACTGACACATCCGGTACAAGTGGATGAAGCCAGGTCTCTGTGATGATTATCACACAGCAGTCATGAATGAGCTTATTCGCTGCCATCCATAGCTCTAGTTCATCAGTTTTGTGGACAAAGGATCTAGAGTTGGTTAGAAAAATGCTTGGTAATGCTGGTCTGTGAGGCTGCTTCCGTAACCGAACTAGTAAACCAGCTCTGCATCCCCGCTTTTGCTTTCGCTCTCTTCGCCGCCTCCTAGGCCCAACAACGATCCATGGAGAGAGACTGCTGGAAGTCGCTGGTAATATCTAGTCGACTAGAAGATCCAATCTTTAATAACTCCCTGTGGAGATAGACTAGTTTTTGCCTAACTCTACTGTGGCACCAGGAGCTCAAAGCCGCAGTGTCTAAGTGCACCGCCATCTTGGGGGGGGGACGACTTAATCCTTAATTTTCAATGTTAAGCTATCCATTTCAAAACATTCTAATATTTTCTTTATTACGTTTTCTTCTGTAGGTATATTATCATTTGTACTTCACCTGATCTTGATTCTATGCCTGTTTATTAAGCTTTAATTGTGAATTTGGCTATTGCATGCAACCATAAAATTGGTTTGCTTCTTTTGCAAGACCTACTACATCAGGGTTCCAATATTCTAACGAGTAGCACAAAGTTTTCTGAATTAATTTGCTGCCACCTAGCAGTGGCTCAAAATATTGCTAAAGATACTGGGTCAAGTAGCCCGGATGCTTTTTAAAGTCACCAGAATCTAGGTCCAGTTAAGTTTGTGATCCAAATGAAGGTGGCGATGGCAAAATTGGTTTAGACTTTATGTGAACCCCAAGTTATTTGGTCAATAATATATCAAAGTCAAGGCGCCTTTGTTACTTGTGAGCATGTATCACTTTTACTCTTTTCAAGCGGCGGGGATGTTTGTGTGGGAAAAAAAAATCCATGCAGGGTTCTCAAACGCTCGAAGCGAATAGAATTGGCCCATCCCACTTTCCATATTTCAGAGGTTGGCGGGGGAGGGGGGAGGAGGAGGAGGACAAGAATGAGCACCGTAACTTAAAAGACACCGATTCCAAGCGGCAAAGTCTCCTGGATGAAGCTGTTGCTAGGCGGCGGGGGCGCGCTCCTCTGCCTCGCGCTTCTCCTCCGCCATTGGCTCTTGGGCTCCAGCGCGTGCCCGTGCGAGCAACCTGCGCTTTGCGAACCTATCTCGAGTCAGTGCGACTTCGAGGTGCCCAGGCGGCGTGGTCTTCCCAAACGGGGCAACGGGGAATTTCAAGGGCAGGGTCGGGGAGATACGCGTTACTGCGATCGGTCCCTGTCCGGTCTTCCTTCTTAAGCTCGCTAAATAGGTTGCCTTGCACTCCGTTTAATGTTTTTGAGCGGTCCTTAAAAATGCCAACGTGCATCAAGCGGAGACCCCCGCAACTGCTGTGTCTCCCCGCCTTTTGGGGCACAGTAGCTAGGGGTGTTCTTAACAACGTAGGTAAAGTTAGTTAAGGATCTAGCATAGCAATCTGCTGAGCTTTGTTGGCACTAATCATGGTCAGGTATTTTGTGTTGTGGCTTAGTGAATCATGGGAACCTGGTTTCTTTGGTGGCTTCGTGGTTCCTGGCATTGTTTGAAGCTAAACAATGGTTTATCTAGCGTTCGGGTTGTTTATTTCAGAGGCGATCAGTGCTAAATCTCTAGACTTTGGGTAGGTGGAAAAATCACCATACTTGAAAACTGGCAAAGGATTGAACCTGAAACCTTCTGTATTCAAAATTAGGATTAGCAGTTCTTCAACTTCATTTAGGACTGATAGATTATGAAAGATTTAAGCGCCTTGGTTGGTGAGGAATGAAGGACAGAGGCACTCAATAATGCATTATATACAACTCATATATTCCACTTGTTAAATGGATAAAGCCTCATATAACAAAATGCTAGTGTGGTGGCAAAAGAAGTCATACCAAACACCCCTTAGAATCTTTGTTATTAAATAGCAACTTAAATCCATTTTAAAAGTTGCCACTCTATATTTTACGAATTGAAAAAGACAGTTTTATATTTGATCATGATTGTTTATTATGGAATGCATTAATTAAGGAATATGCCCACCATACCAGATCTAATTCTAATGCCAAAAAAATGAATATGGCAAGTTTAGAGAAAGAAAGGGAGATTATTATGTGTTTTTCTTTTTTGTTTTTGCTGTGCCTTTCTAGGTCTTTGTATTTGATGTTGGTGGGAAGACCTGGAAATTTTATGACTGGGCACAAATTACAACAGTGGCAACTTTTGGAGACTATGACCCCGAGCTAATATGTTATGCTCATTCAAAAGGATCCAGAGTTGTTTTAAAAGGTTTGTTTTATCCAGAATAACATAAATTGTTAACAATTACGTTTTATGCAGTTTGCTGGTATGGGTCCTTTGTACTGTAGGCTTCGGAAGTCAATTAACTTTATTCCTTGGGCATGTGCATAATTATAACCCATAATAATTATTCAAGAATGATGTTATCACATGTTTATAGTGACTGCCATCAGTTTCCAGATAGCTCATGTTCTCCATTATGTGAAGCTCCCCCCACCCCGCCTACCCCCATAAATGGAAGATATATTAACTGAAATGCCTTAGTTTAAGAATCTATTTTAAATAGAAACATATCCCACTAGTGTTTGAGTAGGTTTGTCAAATAGGTGTCGATTTAGGTTGGCTGTCACCAAGCCAGTCTCTTCATAAATAATATTAAACTGCTCAACTCAGCATGATAGTTTGAAACACGCCTAAAGTGAGGCCACATTTGGAATACTGTGTCCCAATTCTGTCATCCTGATACAAAAAAGATATTGAGATTCTGAAGAGTGCGGAAAGAAGAGCAACAAAAGTAATAAAAGTTAAATTATATGATGAATGGTTGAAACCTAGGTATGTCTTGCCTATCGAAGAGAAGGATCGGGGTGGACATGATAACTGTCTCTCCGTACTTGATGGTCTGTCAACAAAGAAGAGGAGATTGACTTATTCTCTAGGATGCCACAAGGCAGGACAAGGAGTAATGGGTGGAAGCTTGTCAAATAGAGGTATAAGTTACAATGTAGAAGTAAGGACAGTAAGAACAATTAATCAGTGCTAATTTAAATGAATTAAATATATATGGCTATTGGTGATATGCATATGGTAATGAGTATTACTATTTGGAACGTTATTGTTGATTATAACTGTAGTAGAAACACACTATTTATTTTGTTTCGAATCATTTCTTCCATGCTTTCCCCCACAAAAACAATTCCAGTAATTCATTTAGGCAGAAATGGAACTGAATTAATATAGCTACCCTGTTTCCCTGAAAATAAGATCTCCCCAGATAATAAGCCCAATCGGGCTTTTGAGCGCATGCGCTAAAATAAACCCCTCGAAAATAAGCTCTCCCCAAAAATATTGCAAAAAAACAGTAGCAGCCATAAGGTGACCATGCTTGCTGCCTCCTGCACCTCAAAAATAATAAGATCTCTCCGAAAATAAGGCCAAGCGCTTATTTCGGGGAAACATGGTATAATGTAAAACTCACAGTCCATGTCTATTCTACACCCCCCCCCCCCCCGGTGATCTTTTTTAAAAACTTTTTTAGTGGTGCAAACCTAGTGGCAACTAATTGTTATGTGTTGTTTAGGAAATATATCCGTGAAGAAAATTTTAAAACCTACTGTTCGAACAGCCTGGATAAAACAAAAAATCAGCTTGGCTAAAAAGCAATACATGGATGGAATCAATATAGACATTGAACAAAAAGTTAAAAAATCCTCAGCTGAATATTATGCATTAACTGCTTTAGTTAAGGAAACAACAGAAATGTTTCACAAAGAAATTCCTGGTTCTCAGGTAAACTAGAAGAAAAGATTATGCTTTACATTAAATTTTCCACTTAGTCAACCAGTCTTCTTAACACATGAGTTTCTTTTGACAGTATTTACTATTATGAGCACACATTTTAGTGCTGCATATTTGTTGATGCAAATATATTGTCAAAGCAGTATCAACACAACTAAGGGCTTTTCTTCACTGACATTATGGGAATCTCTTTTTTTACTATGTTGTCCTGACATTCCCCTTCATCTTCAAGTCGGCCCATATGTGAATCTTTTTAAAGATATTATATTTTTAAAAAATATTTTTAGCATTTCTAGTTGAAACAATATTTTCCCCTCAAGCAGACAATAACTGTAAGTTTTACCATGGGTATCATCTATTGTGCTTTGCCAGCCATTTTGTTGTTGGGATCACCATTGTGTCCCTCAGTACTCAAAGTTGGCTACAGACTGGAGTAAGGACATTTCATCTGTATCAAGCACTGGTCTCTGTCTTGCTTTCAGCAGCAAAAGAGACTGGTTCTTTCAAACCTGTCTTTCTCCCTATATCTGCCTGGTTTCAAGCTGTTCACTGGCTCAAGACCAACCATGGCTTTATAGTACAGTCCACCCATTAAACCTATTAGCCGTTGTTTGAAATTTTAAACATGGTCGCAGCTCTGCCTTAAATCCCACACTAGCAGCTGCCGGTATTCCAAATACACTCATTGTTAACCATAAGATGTGCTGCTAGATAACACCTTTAGCTGGTTTAAAAAACGGATCAAATCAATTCTGAGAAATCATGGTGATGCATGGCTACTAGCTTTGATGGCAATATAATTGTCTCAGACAGCCATCTGCTGGGAGACCAATGGGTATCATGCAGTTGGTTGACTGCAGTGAGAATAGACTGCTGGACTAGATGACCCAAGGATCCCATCCAGCAGGGGACCACTTAGGTTTTTATGACCCAGGCCTCTGAACTGGAGATTGCCTGTTGGATGAATTGTCTCCCTTCTCCCTGTCTGGTCAGTTGTTACACAAGAAAAAGGAGGTAGATAAAGCAGAAGCAAGTTTTGACAGATGGCTAAACTTGCAGGCATGTCTTAACTATCAGTGAAAACCATCAACAATCGCAATTGTGTTATGATTGACACGTTAATTTTCCACTGGTTTGGAAAAGGTGGGAGGGTAGAGACCAGTGCTACGTGGGAAATGTAGACATCCACCTAATGACTGAAACCCAGAACAAAGGAATTGGGGTTGGTAATAGGAACAGTACAAACTGTGCTGGTTTAGTTTTCTGCTGACTCATCAGGAGAGCGTTTTAATTGAGCCATGATGAAGAACGGAAAGGAGACTAATAATAGAGCTACACTAGAAACAAAATAATTATATTTGGGAAACCACAGGAATCTGAATTTTAATTTTCAAAATGAAATATCATTACACACAAGACATTTTACAAATAGTCATAAAATAAAATAAGATAGTCGCAGGAAAACAATGTAAATAACCCTGTTTTCATTAAAAATATAAAGGAAAAAGAATATTTTACATGGTACTTAAAATGTACAATTCAGATATATTAAACCTGTCCCTTCTTCTAATTCGGAATAACCAAGCTATAACTTGCTTTTTTGGCTATTCAGTGCTAATAAATCATGATGTAAGAATGGAATCTAATAAATTCACATATAGGTAGTCCTCAACATATGACTGGTCACCGAATGACCATTCAAAATTGCTTATTCACAGACAAATCTGTATAGCAATCTTGGGAAAAAATCCTAATATACAGTATAACAACTATAAAAAATAATTTTTCAAAGAGTAGGATGTTGTGATAAAGGAGAGGGCCACACATTCTGTGAAATATAGGTTGCAGATGGAGTGCCTATAAAGTTTAATTGGATATACATCTTTGAACTCTTCAAAGTTTAAGAAACATTTAGAGCATTGTGCTATAAGACATAGAATTTTATCACCAAGTGTTTCCAAATGAAATAGCATAACTTTATTATTTTTAAAATACAAGTAGTTTCCAATTTTTGGGCATAATTAGGATTAGAATTTCCATTGCTAAGCAAGGCAATTATTAAGTGTGTTGTGCCCTATTTTATGCTCTTTTTTTGCCACAGTTGCTAAGTGAATCACTGTGGCTAAGTGAATCATACAGTTATTAAGCAAATCTGACTAGTGTTTATATTGTTTATCAAGAGGCAGACTTGACTGAAAGGAAATTTTACCTAACTTTTTCTTTTTTGAATACATTAGAAATCATTAGCAAAAAAGAGAGATGTACTGCTTGTACTTTTTTAAAGACAGAACTGTGCCCATGTTGTGCTTTTCTTTCTCTGCAGGTAACTTTTGATGTACCTTGGTCTCCTAAATGTATAGACAGTAGATGTTACAACTATACTGGGATTGCTGACTCCTGTGATTTCCTGTTTGTGATGTCTTACGATGAACAGAGCCCATTGTGGTCCAGTTGCATAGCAAGGGCCAATGCCCCTTACAAACAAACTTTAATGGGTAGGAATCAGTTTCTTCAGAATATAAAGTATAATTATTTTATTAGTTTTTTAGTTGGGGGAAAAATAAAGACTAGGCCCTACAAACTCTCTGCAACCAATTTCCAAGCTGGAAGGCACATTTCACTTTTCCAAGTATTGGATCACACTGTACTGCAAAACCTGGATACAGATATTTTCAGGCTACTTGTATAGACATTTCATGGTGTTCTGGTCCTCTTTTTACCTCCCATATGTATCCTTTTGATTTTCAAACTTGTGGTAAACTTTTTGGATAGCCAGATTGTGTTTTTTTATGTTGGTTTTTCTCTTCTCTTCCCTCCCATCCTTTAATTGTTTGCAATTCTGCTTTAGTAGCTCCTGTTATAGGATTGCCCACCCATTCTCAGCACCCTTTTTGCCCCCTAATGCCTGCCATAAAATCATGCTTACCATTTCTATGATGTTATTGAAATCCAAGGTATATGCTGTATCACAAATAGTTTTAGCTTTCCTGAGTATCAAGAATTCCATCTCCCAAATTTTCCACTAATTCCACTAATTTGTATACTTCAAGCTTCCGGTTGATTGGATCAACTCAGGAGTGGCTTATGCCTACTTTTCCTCTCTAATACAATAGTTGGTTGTGGCAGGTGTTCCATTACAAAAACCCAGCTAATGCTTTGGGCAGGGAGGGCATGAAAAAAATGAAAACTCTCACCTTACTTCATAGGACAACCAGTTGTGATTTGGGGGATCTGAATGTTTTTTGCCCCTTTCTTGAGAGAATTGATTGTCAACTTTCTGTCCTTCATATAATTATCAGTTGAAGAGGAATTTTTATCTTATATTCACAGCTGCTAATTTGTTAAGTCTTGGTGAGGAATTTTGTCAAAGCCTTTTTGAAAATCAAAATGAACCTACCTGTTTTTAATTTATTTGTTTGTAGAATGCAAAGTACTATAATCCACTCTTTTGTAAGAGTTGGGAGGCAAAAGTTTAGTAAATGGATTAATAGGAATCATAATTGTGTACAATCATTCTCTGACATCTTTAAATCTATTAACATCTCTTCATGAATAAATATAACATAAAAATATTATATGTAAATTAAATATAAAACTCAAAAACAAAATGCTATATGAAAAAACCTTATTGGTTTAGTTTTACTTTAAACATCTATTTTAATGACTATTTGGGAGAGTCTGTTTGATATTACAAATGTAGATGCCTGAACGTAAATAAGCATATTGAGCATGAGAGTACATTTCTATATTAAATCAGGATATGATCATTATATTCGCATGGGCATTAATGCAAAGAAACTGGTGATGGGCGTTCCATGGTACGGCTATGATTATATATGCTCAAACTTACGTAAGGTAGGAGAAAAACAGTTCATTTCAATGGTTTTGTGGGCATGAATTTCACCCCAGGACTATAAGTTGAACAATGTTAATAACCAGTATGTTTTAGTTTCTCTCATTCTAAAATCTTCTTACAGGAGCTATTGTGTTTAAGCAGAAAACCACAAGAGAAAGCTCCAGAATTAATCAGTGGGGTGGAGTGGAAAAGAGAAATAAAATGTTAAAAGAAAAAAGAATGGTTAGGAGAGCGGCATGGATTTTTTCTCCTTCCTATTATATGTTCAATAAAAAGGGCCACTACTAAAAGAAAGAAATACTGTAAAATAAGAATTGTGGACTTCAGCTCCCGGCTGACTGGGGAATTCTGAGAGTTAGAGTCCACATATCTTAAAGTTGACAAGTTGGACAAATTCTAATCTAAAGTCATATGGGTTTTCGCCTAGAGAAAATAAGAGAAAAATCCCAGTGGTGCTGGTTATATTCACACTCAGGCCCCATAGAAATGATTCAAACACTGCCGAATAAAAGGCTAAAGTGATTGAAGGAACTTCATCAATATTTGAAACTCTGCTTAGGTTGCAGTCTGAAGCATGTGGTTTTGGAATCAGTAAAACCCATTTCTGGGGTAACATTGAAAGACTTGAAGTTCCCTTCTTATCTTAGATAATGATTATTCTTCAAAATACCGATTTTTTAAATAATAATGAACCCAAGCATAATCACCTAATTTTGGAAACTGCGATTTTCTCCTGCATGTGACAAATAAGAATTTATAAAGAGAAGGTTTGCAGTGCCCCTTATTTGACAAATGAATGTGTGTATGAATAACAGAACTCTCTTGAAGTTTACCATAACTACATAATGGAAGTTACCTCCTTTTTCAGGATCACATTTGCTTCTTTGCAAAGAATGTTTTCCCAGGGGCTCCATGCAATAATGTCTCAATGAGACAAGCCCCATACAGAATCATCATGACACTGGAGAAGACTTCTACTTCTGGGATCCTGTGGGATGAGAAACAAAAAGCTCCCTTTTTAGAATACAAGGTAAGTTGTTTTAAGGATGCCTTTGCACAGACAATACACATTTGTAAAAAACAACAACAACATTGAACAGCAAAAATGTATTAGTAGAAAATTTAATGTATTTTTCCTGCTGCAGCTGACTTTCTTTTGTACACTTCAAGTTTCTCTATTTAGATTTTAAAATTCCCACCAGTCTTATGGCTTTATATTTATACACTAAAAGGAAAAGTTACGTATAAATTATGAACAATAGATCACAACTCAGGAAAGAAAGAGAAAGATGGACGTGTAAATAATAAGAAATGGGTCATTTTTTAATTAAAAAAACATGGAGACAATATAGTCAAGATCTCCACAGTCTCTAGTATAACTACATCTTAATTCCTCTTACAGCCAATTTTATCAGTGGCCTTAATCAAAGGAGTTGAGGTTATTAGTGGAAAGAGTATTACTGCACCCTATTTTATACTTCCTGTTCAAAAACACATTCAGGTCCATATGCTTGGCTGAGTGAATTGGTTAACCAGAAAATGTATAAAAAATAACTTTCTGAGTTAATTAAAATTATATTGTTCTTCAGACTATAAACTGAAGCTATTGTTCATAAATTGTTTTAATAATTTATTGTATGATTTCAGAAACTTTCTTATACAGTAGTTTTGATTCAGCCTGCCTTCAAAATGAAACTATGAAGATGCCTATTATTTTCATTTTATAGAGAGCAAAATCAGACTGACGAAGTGATTGAATCTAAAGTAAAAGTATTGCATAAAATGATTCAATGAATCTGTGTCACTACAATCAAGACATTGTGTAGCAATTATCTCTCTTTTCATAGGAATATTAAAATGCAAGACATTCCCTTCCCAAGAAAGCTTTATTTTTCACAAATAATTTAAGCTGGCAAACTCTCCTTCCTCCTATTTCTCCTAATCCTGTGAATTGGATTGGGCTGCGAGAGAGTAAGTGACTGGCTCAACATTATACAGCCAGCTTTCATGCCTAAGGCAGAATCCATTAATTTCACAATAGAAACATGTCTGAAAGCTCTTTTGCTTAGCCTGACTTACCTTGCAGGATTCTTGAGTAAAACTGTGTGACAGTAGCCCTATCAGCTTCATTTTAGTATATTTGATGGATATGTCACAAAGTGGCATTTCTCGTTAGCAGCATTTCTTGACCTGGATAACCCGTTAACACTTTCTCCTTCTTTTGGCTTTTTGTAGGACTCAAAGGGTGCTTTTCACCAACTGTGGTTTGACAGTGTCAAGAGCATTTCTCTGAAAGCAGCCTATGCAAAAGAATATGGTCTGAAGGGCATTGGGATGTGGAATGCAAATTGCCTAGATTACTCAGCAAGTGTTGCAGCTCAACAGCAAACGGAAGCAATGTGGAAAGCCTTGAAAGGCGCATAATTTATGCAAGAGCCAGACTTGAATTCAGACAGCAGTGAACGGTTAATTAAGTTTTTAAATGGGCACAGTAAAAAGCTGTGAAGGCTACTTGCTGTACATTTACCTTGATCCATTATGAGATACGTGCCGCTTTCCTCAGGGTTGAGGTATTTTATTTCTCAATAAGAAAAAGAATTTACATCAACCATTCTAAGCATGCCCTCTAATTCCAGGAAAGGAAAGGGAAAACACATGTCATAAATACAGAAAATAAAGGTTTTTTTATAATTACATAAAAGCTTTTTGCTTAAAGCTTATGACTTATAAAATCAATAATTGGATAGGAAGAGAAGGGAATGAAAAATGGTTGCGTCAATGAACTGTTTTCAATTTACAGTTTGGTTCAGAATATGTTGCTCTGTATACCTAGTGAAGTAGAATGAATTTTTTTTTGAAGCAGCTTTTAATTTTTCAGATTATGTATAATTGTTTTCATTTAATTCTCAGTAATCGTGGCAATTGAAAATGGCAATTATTACTTTTAAAATCAATATATGTTGAGATGTAGGTAGTTCCTCAATAATGATATTGAACTGACCTGAAGCACTATAAATATATTAGAATTCCAGTGAAAATAGAATTATAGTAGTGTGAAATTTACATATAGATGGCTATAAAGTTACTCAAAATAGAAATACCAATTTTAGTTTGTACATTTTATACTTATGGCTTTCGTTTTAAGCTTGAATTGGTTGTTTCCCTTACAGACAATATACACTGCACACTTACATTGTTTTGCCTTTAAGGAGGCAAATAATTTCTGTGGGTTTACATAAGAATCAAAACTCAAACTGTTCATGGTTTGAAAGAAAATTTCAATTTCTTTAAAATATATATAAATACTTAAAGAAAATGTGTCAACTTTTTAAAGAAAAAAAAATTAAAATTTCAGCTTTGGATTTTTAAAAAAATTACAATTGATTTGGCCTTTCAAATATTTTAATGTATTGAGAGCTTATTTTTTATTGGTATTTTCAATCATTCATTAATAACATGAAGATTCTATCCTTTATCCATATTGTACTTCCTTACTCATAACAATACACTAATCGTACCCAGCTTTATGTCTCTTTTCTATCCCAAGCTGGAGGCTATCATAAGACAAAGCAAGCACAGGAGGAAGAACAGGAAGATGGAGGTGTTATTTGTTAAGGAATCCTTCAGGTTCCAGAATTCTCTCCATCTTTAGCTCTGGACAATGGTATTACCCTTGTATAGCAGGTGGAGCTTATGGCTTTACAGTGACAAATTATCTCATGCCTGGATTTCTGCAATTTGCTTCATATGGGACTGCCCCATAGGCTTCAGTTCAGTGGTGGGTTCTGGATTCCGGTTGGAACGGCCCTGACATTACCCACGTGGATGCGCGCAATGCACACGTGCAGCACGCTCATGCGTTGTACTTGCCTGTGACGCTCCAGCTGCTTGGTGGAGCGTCGCGCAGGTGCTGGACGTTTCATGCGCATGCACGGAAGCACCAAAAGCTTAAAGCACAGGTAAGGAGTGCAGGCGGGCGGGTAGGCTCTCCGGAGCACCGTACTGGAGCGGTACCCGGTGCTCTGGGCAGGATCCGGTACGCCCGTACCAGGGCATACCGCCTGCAACCTCCCACTGCTTCAGTTGGTCAAAAATGCAGTAGCCTACATGATGACTGCTAGAATAAAATCAATTTTATACGAGCTGCCCTTGGGTTCTTATGTTTATTCATATTTCTGCCTTTCCTTTAAAACCTCAAGGGGATATTGAAGTCATATATCACCACTATACCAGACTAGCCTTTCATTACCTTCATAATTTAAGATTAAAATAAACGCTCCCCACAATTATAGAGCTTCAACCTTCAATAAGAAATCCCTTATTGAAAGGATTTATTCATTTTAAAATATAGTATACACTAGTATTTAAAGTATTTGGAATGTAAAAGTCAAGTTCCTCTGGGAAGTGTTGTGAAATTTTAATATCCTCTTTATCTTCTTTTGCTCTAAGTAATTAGTACTTTATAAATAGCACATTGGCGCCTAATTCCTTGGTGTAAGGATAGGTTTATAACTTGTCTTTCAGGCTAAAGAACTTGAAGAAAGAGCTTGTCTAGGTTTACCACAATGAGATTTATATTCCAGAAACTTGTTCTCTAAGGAAAGAGATTCTCACAAGAAAAGGTCCCAAATCTAAGTGCCTATTTTTAAAGCAAGCTATTAAATATCCTGTACCTCTAGACTGCTTGGCCTTGTAAAATTGATCCTGTTTCAGTCTTTCCAAAGGAAAACACACTTGCTAATATGGAACAACCACAACAGATTCTGGAGCCAAGGAATATGTGTAGGCTAGTTCATAGTATCTGCCTCTTACAATCCTTCATCTCTTTGTCCTAAAGAACATTAAAGCATTTCCACACATCTATATGAACGAAGTGCCTCATCATTGACAATTGTGATAACACAAAACCCAGACCATTTCTGATACAATGTATGTCATGTTGTTTTTAACAGCAATAGCAGCTTTTGTATCTCTTCAATGTGCTGATGTTGTTTCTGATGTTATAATCACTAAGAAGCTCAAAGCAATGCTGCTGTTAGATGACATTTGCATTGGATGGTATTTTTACCTATTCATATATACAGTCAGTTATACCATTTTACGGTGAATTACGGCAGAGTGTCAATGATCATCTTGTGTTTTGGTAGTATTTCTGTAAAGCTTTGAGAGCTCACTGGACCATATCCCTCCTTCCCTCCCTTTTTCCTGTGACATGGTCACAACAATTCAGAAATAATAATAATAATAATAATAAATAAATATGTTTACCACTAGTTTATTGTTCAGCCCCGAGTCCCTTTGGGGAGAGGGGGCGGTCTAGAAATCAAATAAATTGAAATTGAATTGAAACTTGTTCCTATATCACTTTAATGATGTAATGATTATGTATTAGCCATTAATTTTATAAATCTGTTGCAGGAGGATATACCGTATTTTTCGGAGTACGTTTCCACCCCCAAAAAGAGGGTGAAAATCTGGGTGCGTCTTATACACCAAATACAGCATTTTTGGCCTCCTGAAACCCTGGCCCGTGCATCCCTTTTTTCACAAAAATGGACACAGAGGATTTGGGAAGCCTGCAAAATACTCCTGGAGGCCGGGGAGGGCACAAACGAGTGAAAAGTAGGCTCATTTTTTGAGGGGGGGATGTTTTTGCCCTTCCCAGCCCCCAGGAACACTTTACAGGCCTCCCAAACTCTCTGCATGCCCCATTTTTCACAAAAAATGGGGCGTGCAGAGGGTTTGGGAGGCTTGTAGAGTGCTCCTTGAGGCCGGGGAGGGCAAAAACTTTTTTTTTTAATTTACCTCTTCAAAATCTTGATGCGTCTTATACTTGGTGCATTCTATAGTCTGAAAAATACAGTAATTTTGTTAATTCAGGATTAGTAAAATCGTTGAGACTAGAACACACATTTATTAGTCAATTTTGAAACATCAAGGGAAAGCCCTAATTTTTCTGTTACAAGCAAAAACTTCAAACATTTTAATATTAGAATATAACTGAAGAAAAAAAATCATTTCTCTGGCTTCATTTTATAGTAGTTGGAAACTGGCAGTCTTGATTGTCTGAAAGTGCCTTTAACCCTGAGAGCACAAGAAGAAAAAATGTTTGGTATGAGATAAAAGCAATCAATTCTCTCTATACCAAACTGGCATCTGGATGGAGGAAATTAAATGTCGCCTTTCAAGAATCCAAATAGAATTTTGCTACCTACATTAAAAGTTCATGATCCCACTCTTACTACTTTGCAGGATAATCAGCACCTACACAAACATATATCGTATTTTTCAGAGTATAAAACGCACCGGAATATAAGACGCACCAAGATTTTGAAGAGGCAAATTAAAAAAAAATGTTTGCACTCTGCAGACCTCCCAAAAATGGCCTGTTTTTTTCAAAAAAGGGGCATGAATAGCTTTTAGGAGGCTTGTAGGGTGTTCCTGGGGGGTGCCCCCCCAAAACAAGCAAAAAATGGCCCACGGTTTTGCAAAAACAGGCCCATTTTTTGTCAAAAAAAGGGCATGCATAGCCTTTAGGAGGCTTATAGAGTGTTCCTGGGGGTGGGGGCAAAAATGAGCAAACGCGGCCTGTTTTCCAGTCATTTCTGCCCTCCCCAGCCCCCAGGAGCACCCTGGAAGCCTCCTAAAGGCTATGTACAGCCATTTTGGTGAAGGGGCGGGGTTTCGGGAGGCAAAACATGCTGTATTCAATGTATAAGGCGCACACAGATTTTCAGCCTCTCTTTTGAGGGAAAAAGATGAGTCTTATACTCTGAAAAATACAGTATGTAAAGGTCTATAAAAACAGGAGAGTTATGTTTGCCCAGGTCAACTTCCCATATTCACAGATTCTGAGTAGTTAACATTTGTTCATACAGCTATACCAGGAACCAAAACTGAAAACACACGTTTACTGTTTATAGTTATTGGTTTTTGTACAGTAATAAAAATGTATTGGTATACATGACAATTAATACAAGCATCAAATGAATGTGGTTTACAGTAAAAAAAAAAAAGCAAACAAAAAAACCTGAAACGAGATTGTGAATTAACAAAATTATTTATTTGCAAAACCTTAGATTTGCAATGAGAAGAAAAATACTCAGTAATAATTCTATCTTTGGATAGTTATTGTTCTCAACCCGGGTGTGCTATAGTTATAGCAAACTATTCTGTTAAATAGATAAAAGTCCTTCTACCCCAAGAGATGATAGACAATAGAGGATAAGGGCTTGAAATCAATCTAGGCATTCTTTACCATTTCCCAGGATGTACTCCTTCTAAATATTTAACTGTGAGGCTTTCTCCCTCCATCAACAATGCTGCTGCAATGGATGCAACTGGGGTTCTTCCCTCCGAGCTTGTTATTGCTGGTTTGCAGTACTATTGCCACATCAGAATAGAACCAATGTGTCAAGCCCGAATTGTATTTGGGTGTGGGATTATTGTACCTTTGGGTAGTCTAATTTGAATTCAGTTTGGCATAGTTTAGAGCTGAAGGGGGATAGTGCCTTCAGTCAAAACAGCATACAATAGTTAGCTGACACAATGAGTGAGTGGTTTAGCAGTGAATAGCTTTTCATTACATACAAGCTTTGTTATGTTTAATCAAAATTTAATCAAAACTAGGTTTTGAATAGTTGCAGACTGAAGAATTTCATTAAAAAGGTTAACTAAAATATTTGCTTTCCAGACAGAAATCTTAAAGATGACTGAACCTTCTTGTGCACCAGTTCTGCCTTCAGCGCTTGTAAATCAGAAGTTGCTTGTTTTTTCATCTACAAAAGATCCAGAGATTATGACAGGAAGAATTAAATTACAACTATTATTTTATAGATAACAGTCAACTTTTATGTGGTTTGACAAGTGCAATCTTGGTCTTCAAACTTTCTAGCCTAACCAGTTATAGTGCAATGCATTCTGAGACATGTTAATGCTTCAGGTGATGGTGGATCTTAATATACATAAGGCATCATGTTTGATTTAACATAAATGGGAAATTGGCTAAAGAAACATTAAATTATGATTATTATGATTATAAAGATTATAAAGATTATAAACATTAAATTATTATTATAAAGATGTTGTTATGACATGACGGGAATTCTGGGAGATGAAGTCCATACATCTTCAAGTTGCCACAGTTGAGAAACACTGCTGTAGATTGTACTACACATTTCCAATAGATTTCTATTCATATCATTTTTCTATCTATGGCAAATGCCTAAAATTATTATGATTGTATAATTTGTACAGTAGCATAAATGTGTAACATACTAAAAGAGAGTACAGAGAAGAGCAACAAAGATTAAGGGACTGGAGACTAAAACAAAGAACGGTTGCTGGAATTGGGTATGTCTAGTTTAATGAAAAGAAGGACTAGGGAATTACATGATAGCAATGTCCCAATATCTAAGGGGTTGCCATAAAAAGAGGGAGTCAGCCTAGTCTCCAAAGCACTTGAAGGCAACACAAGAAGTAATGGATGGAAACTAATCAAGGAAAGAAACCAACCTAAACTAAAGAGAAATTTCCCGACAGAACAATTAATCAGTGGAACGAATTCTGGATCTGCTCCAGAAGTGAGTGCTTCAACCCTGGGAGTTTTTAAGAGGAGATTGGAAATGGTGTAGGGTTTCCTGCCTGAGCAGTGGGTTGAACTAGGAGACTTCCAAAGTCCCTTCCAACTAGGGTTAGATGAAAATGTTCTGAGAACCAAAACAAAGTATCTAATGTGGAACAGTGATAAGTCACCTGAAGGATCATTGTTAAATGTAGCTAAAGAAGTATGCGTGTGCAGAGTCCATCACTTTGGTGATTTTGGTAACCAAAACAAACAAGCAACCCTCTCCCCCACAACTGTAATGAAGATTTCTTAACTGAACTGGAGTATGTATACCTTGGAAATCAGCCCATCCTTCATTCTCAAAATATGTGTCAACGACTACTACTATTTTCCTTGATTTCCAATTGTGTAACACTTGGCATATTAAAGGTCAGTGTTAAAAAAAAAACCTTTGATTTGTTACTGGCTTCACTGACTGTGTGTGTGTGTATATGTGTACAGGTGCAAGCACACATGTAATAAATTAGTACAGTACCTTGATTTCTATGACAAGCTTCATTTTGGCATTGTCTAACTTTCTCTTTAGCTGTTCAATTTCCCGCTCCAGGGTTGTAATCTGGATTATTACATTATTCTAGCAAACAAACAACCCCCCAAATTAATTTAGAATATAACTACATATATAAACAACACACTTATTCCGTGATATAACTGTTACTTAGTAATATAAGTTAAACTGATGCCTAGGGGATCTCCAGGAGTTTTTTTTTAAATATATATTAAGTTCTTTCGCACTGAACACCTGTATGTTATCTTTCTTCAGAAGAATATAACTACTATGATGGTATCTCACATAACTGGTCAGATGATGGATTGACCATAGAGCAGAGCAATGCTTTCACACATTGACTAGATCAGTATTTGAAAGTTTGTTTTGCTATTGCCAGCCTAGATTTACCCAGTTAAAAATGGATTTGACTGTCCCTTGTAAAATTGTCATTATTAAAAAAATTGAGAAAATAAGAGAAAATATAATCCTGCAAAGATGAGAACGCCCACTAATAATCTTACTGCCACATTCTATACCAGGTATAGCTTTTGAGTTGCGTCCAAAAACTGCCCCAAGTTGTGTGCATCCATCTGTGAAGTTCCCAAGAGATGACCTAATTAATTTACGAGCCTCGAGACAAAGTTGAAACAAAACACATTCATTTATTAGGATCAACATCTTGGCTTCATCTTCTGTGGAGCCTAAACTTAATCCCACTTAATGGCGTCTGAACTTTACCCCTGTGTCCCCTCCCCTGTGCCTGAAGTCATCAATCACATTTGCCAACAAGATGTTATGGCGGGGTTCTGGACATGCGCATTCACATCCCAGCTACAAGAATATGAGACTTTACTCTAGCCAAAAGTATGCATGGAATTCTCCTTCCTTCTCAAGTTGATAGTAGTCATCGAAACACTTAGACGTTGACACCAGCTAGGTGTTGGTTAAGGCATGAATTACTAACCCTAATGTTTTGGTGCAGATATGGATATAAAAGATGCGACAGCCAAGCTGGGCAAAGACAATCGTGCCCACAGCCTCTATTTTCTATTTAAGGAGAAGCTGTAGTCCAAGCAGACCTCAACTTGCACGCCGACATCTTTACAAGCAGCATAACTTCAATTAGGATAACCCCAAGATCAATGTTTCTAGAAATTAATTTTTATATAGCACTTTATTTAATCTGAGCTTAGTTTGCTCTTTCCAGACTGTAAGTCTCTAGATATCAATTTAAGCTTTCAATAATACCCATGGCTTGACCTGTGATGGCATCATCAGCATACTGATTACAACTCACTACAAACCAATAAATGATCTCCCCTCCCCAAATTCATATAGTTATTAAATAGAAAGGGGGAAAGCAGCCAATTCTGAGGAACCACAGAGTCAACCAAAGCCCTGAATGCTGCTCCCCCATATCTATAAATCGAAACTGTCCATTCAGGTAAAAGTGGAATCAACGCAAAACAGTTTCATTCTCCCAGCCTTCATAGGCAGTCTATAGTCAGTGCTATAGAAGGCCATTGAGAAGTTCTATTGTACCAGAGCAGGTACTTCCTTCATTGTTAGTTTCTGAGAATGCTATCAATTGGTGTGTCACAACTGAGTCTGAATCTTAACTTTTAGGAGACTAGATAATGTCTTTCCTGAAGATTCTCTGAAGCTGAGCCATATCTTTCTGAATAACTTCAAAAAACAAAAATAATTGTTCTTGTTTAATTATTATTGTACAATTATATTTGTGTTCTCTTATTTATTTGTATATTCTCATGGTGGTGTTTCCTTTAAAAGTTATACTAGCTCTGGTAAGTGTGTGCTTTAGACTTCTGTGATTGTTGTGTCTGTGCTCTTAATATTTATTGAAGATATTAATCTTCATTTTGGATGAAATTTTTGTCCTTGGATGAAAGATGTAACAAATACATTTGGCAAGGACAACTTAGACAAATTAACCAAATTGTCTTGATATTAGGAAGTCATGATTCACATGGGAAGTATTTAATTAATTTTAAACTTTATTCTCATGAATTTTATTGTTAAACTAGGAAGAAAAACAATCTTACGTGTACCATATTATAATGAGAGAATGAGGATTTAAATCATTTTAGCAACTTGTAACACTAATTCAGCTCAAGGGAAAAGAACCTGCAAAATATTCTTCATTCTTGGCAATAGAATTTTCTTTTTATTAATTACGACATATTCATAGTAATTTATGTTAAACCATTATTAGAACATAAATATCGTCATTATATAACTTGAGTTAAATTTTTGCACAACTTCAGCTTTAGGCATTTTTAATATATATTAGCAATCAGTCTGTTTAAAACTGCCTTAATGTTCCAACATTTGCTGTACTGATTGACAAAACTTTGTTTTTATGGACAAGGAAACTTTTTTAAAAAAATTACCTTTGAATTAGTGGTTTGTGTTAAATTATTTCGTTTTTTCTTGGTGTCTCTAGCTTCCAGCTGCCTCATTAATTTTTGATGGTGTAGTTCTAAATTTTCCTGTAATTTATTTAAAGCTTCCTCTGAGAAAACTGTGACCTTCTTCATTTCAAAATATTTTTTTTTCCAGTAATCACGGACTGCAAGATGAAAACAACAAAACCTACAGCATATATTCATCAGAAAAGGATTCCATGCAATTCAGTAATTTATTCTAAATGAATGTATATAGATTGCAGGTAAAGAATCAGTGAAGTATTTATTTGATTCAGCAATGACAAGTTTAAAAATATTTTTATGAAACTTAAACCTGATGTTGGACAACATTCAGTTTTTATAGTAGTTGGTCAATGAAAAAATTGGATCTATCACACTTGAACATACCATGGCATCTCCTGAGCTTGTGTTGTTCAATCAGGTTTTTTACTTTTTTAACCAGTTCCTCTCTAGTGTTTTCCAGGTGTCTTCTTTCTATTTTAATATGTTTCAGTTGCTTACGTAATTGATTTCCTGAGGAAGAAGAAATCCCATATTTATCATATTTGCAAAAGTTAAAAATGAGAACAATTCTGAATAAAATTGAAGTAAAAATATGCCATTCTTCTATTGGTTAACAGAGAGTTGATCCACTACAATAAAATGAAATGAACTCAACCAAAGAATGATTTAGTGTTTGGTGCTGGGTTGAAAAGATAAATATCAGTGTATTTTCATTTGAAGCCATTGTCTGCTATGTGGGATCTACATAAACAGATTACAGTAAGCAGATAATATGGAAGAATGATGAGAGTGTCCAAGCCTCTGTACTCTATCAAGAATTTCTTCCCATATTTTGAATCATGAATTAAAGATGAAAAAAACTATATATTTGACCACTGCAAGAACAAATGGAAGAACACTGGAAAAGATAAACTTTTGATGATATTAGGTTAAATTAAAACTGGAGAATATGCTGCAATATAGAATAGAAAAACAGAGTTGGAAGGTACCTTGGAGGTCTTCTAATCCAACCCCCTGCTAAATCAGGAAACCCTACACCACTTCAGACAAATGGTTATCCAATCTCTCCTTAAAAACTTCCAGTGTTGGACCATTCACAACTTCTGGAGGCAACTTCTGTTCCACTGATTAATTGTTCCAACTGTCAGGAAATTTCTCCTTAGTTCTAAGTTGCTTCTCTCCTTGATTAGTTTTCACCCATTGCTTCTTGTCCTGCCTTCAAGTGCTTTGGAGAATAGCTTGACTCCCATTTCTTTGTGGCAGCCCCTGAGATATTGGAACACTGCTATCATGTCACCCCAAGTCCTTCTTTTCATCAGACTAGACATACCTGGTTCCAGCAACTGTTCTTTATGTTTTAGCTTCCAGTCCTCTATTCATCTTTGTTGCTCTTCCCTGCACTCGTTCTAGAGTCTCAATATCTTTTTTACATCATGGGTACCAAGACTTGATGCAATATTTCAAGTGTGGCCTTACCAAGGCATTATAAAGTGGTATTAACACTTCATGTGATCTTTTGGCAGCTGCAGCACACTGCTGGCTCATATTTAAGTGATTGTCCAGTAGGACGCCAAGAGCCCTTCACCGTTACTACTACTGAGCGAGGTACCACCTATACTGTACCTGTGGATTTTGGTTTTCTTGACTAAATGTAGAACCTTACTTTTTTCACCATTGAATTTCATTTTGTTAGACATCACCCAATGTTCAAGTCTGTCAAGATCCTTTGGTATCAACCTTCTTTTGCAATATACATTGCAACAAAACTGGTAATACGTATCCATAATAGAAGTTTAGCCAAACTCCAAAAGGAATGGTTCTTTTAGGTACAATATATTACACAGCAAGGCAATTTTAGACCTTTGGATTATAGAACTTAAGCAGAAGCTAGCAACAGATTTAAGTGTTCAGTATAAAGTATAGATATCTGAATTATGGTCAGCATTTGGGAAGAATATATTACTAGCGACTCCTTTTATGTTTTCAATATGTACATAGTTATTCTTCAGTTTTCTCCTATTTTGTTTTTCCCTTTTATTCATTTTTAACAATAAAAATGTTTAAAAAACTATAAAGGATGAAAAATATATATATATATGCTAGTCTTGTTGTATTCGGGTTTTTTCCCGTGTAAGTTTGAGATTATCTTGGCAAACTTTCAGCAAGGTCTCACTCGCCATCTTCAGTCTGGGTTTTAGGCTTATGTCATATCCCTCTTCACCCAAGTGCCTATAAAAGAAGCCTTGACAGCTATCCAGAACAAACACAACCCCCCCTAAACACATCCTGGACCTGACCAACCACTGCCTAACCAACATGTACTTCATCCATAATGGACAAAGATACAAACAGATAGAAGGAGCACCCATGGGATCACCCCTCTAACCCGTCATTGCAAACTTATACATGGAACATTTTGAAACTAACACCTTAGATAAATCTGACCCAAACTCTGGCTTAGATATGTTGATGACACTTTCGTGATTTGATCAAAAGGGAAAGAAAAACTGGACAACTTCCAGTTTTCTCAACAGCCTACACCCCAAAATACAATTCACATGGAAATAGAAGCAAACAACCAACTTCCCTTTCTGGATGTTCTAATCTACAAAAAACCCAATGGCTCCCTAGGACACACCATCTACTGGAAAAAAACACACACCAATCGCTACTTAAACGCACAATCCCATCACCACCCTGCACAGATCAACTCTGTAGCAAAGACCCTCATCTCCAGAACCAAACGCCTAGCAGACAAAGACCACCTGAAAACTGAATTACACACTCTCACAAACCTATTAATCTCCAATGGATTCCAAAGAAAAACAATTACCAACCTAATCCAAAGGGAGACTCCCCCCAAAAACCGAGATACAGAACAGGACAACGGCATCGCCCTCCTCCCTTATATCAAAGGCACCACAGATAAAATCAGCAAAATTCTCCACAAACACAATATCAAGACAGCCTTCAACACTGACCAAAAAATAGCCAACACCTTAAGAAACCCCAAGGACAAAATCCAGCTAGAAAACCAAGGAGTCTACGAAATACCATGCAAAATCTGCCCTGCAACATACTGTACATAGAACAAACAAATAGGAGAATAAATGCACGCATCGCAGAACACAAGAACGCAGTAAGAAGAAAAGAAAAAACGTCCTCCCTTTTTCAGCACCTTAAAGCTACAGGACATGAAATTAATTTTGAAGGAACCAGGTTAATCTCCAAAACAGAAGGAACCAGGTTAATCTTATTCAACAAGAGAATAATTATAGAAGCTATCGAAATAGAAAAACACCCCCACAACATGAATAAACGTGATGATACCCCCCGCCTACCAGACATCTGGAAACCAGCCCTAGTCAACAAACGAGCCCCACCCACCACCCAGGCCATTACAACACGAAACAACAATAGACACATAGCCAGCACCAATCTACCAATCATGATACAACCACACAACCAATCATTCCACTTACTGAAACAAAGCCAGCACTCCACACACCCTCACCAAGATCTATAGAAAGACGGCAGCTCCGATCACACTTTAAGCCCAAAACCCAGCCTGAAGATGGCGAGTGAGACCTCGCTGAAACGTTGCCAAGACAATCTTAATCTTATACGGGAAAAGACCTGAATACAACAAGACCAGCATACCTACACACGTGAAAATCTACGAAAACATATTTGTAGCTAAACTGTATGCAAAGTAATGAAGACTTGAAAAACATGTTTAAAGGATGCCTAAACTGATAAAAATAATAATACTCCTAGAATGTCTCTTGGACAATCTCTCTGAAGAACACACTTTTATTTTTGAAAAAAATAATAGAAACTATGTAAGAGTCATTTATTGCTAATCTTATACAGATAACTATCTAAATGTAAACACAAGGAATGCAAAATGCTACCCTATTTCCCCGAAAATAAAACCTCCCCAGATAATGTGCCCAATTGGGCTTTTGAGCACATGCGCTAAAATAAGCCCTCCCCCCAAATATTGCAACACAGCAGCAGCCATAAGGTGACCACGCTCTCCACCTCCTGCACCTCAAAAATAATAAGACCTCCCTGAAAATAAGGCCAAGTGCTTATTTCAGGGGTCAAAAGAAAATAAGACCCTGTCTTATTTTAGGGGAAACACAGTACCCATTCACAAGAGGTAATTACTGTTGGCCTTAGAGGAGGAAGAGGAGGTGACAACTTCAGGGAGAAAAACAAACAACCCAGTTAATGGTGATTGTCATCAGTGGACACAGAATGAGGACCAGTTGGTGGGAGAAAGGAAGAGAGGGTAAAGAAAAAACAACAACAACTATGTAGACTGAGTACAATGCTTCCAATCCTGAATAGACATACTCCAAGTAATATTCTTTTTACAGCAATTGCATGTGGGTTGCAAAAGTCCACAGCACCACAAGAGGGCAGCAAACTTTGTCATATATAGTTCTCATCAGAAATTTTACATTCAACTATCCTGTGCTTGGTAGATATGGAGATAGTGCTAGACAAATTCTATACCTGGAAAAAAAACCATTTAGCCCTTTCCAGAAATCACCTAGACTAAAAGAAGGCATGAATTACACTATCTGAATTATTGCCTTAAAAAATGGTTGACAATCACAAATGACCCTTTAGAGCAGTGGACCTCAACCTTCCTAATGCCGTGACCCTTTAATACAGTTCCTCATGTTGTGGTGACCCCCAACCATAACATTATTTTGTTTCCCATATTTTTTTGAAAATATGTTATTTCCGATAGTCTTATGCGACCCCTGTAAAAGGGTCGTTCGCAACCCACAGGTTGAGAACCACTGCTTTAGAGGCTTTTTGATTATGTTTAGTAGACGTGTGAATACTGTACACACCATTGCTTTCGTTGCCTTCAAGCAAACCTGATCTCTTTCTTTAAAGGTAAGAGGGCAAAGTCTCTACGATCCCTGCTGCTGAAACCTTTTGTGAAACCCCTAATCTCATGAGAGGTCTTGGACAGATTTCCTCACCTTCTGTTGGAAAATCTTTGTGAGGAAGTTGAGCTCTATTTACTGAGACAGCCAGAAGAGGTGGAGTAGGAGGGGAAAGATAGTGACTAGGATATGCAGAGTCATTTAGGTTATTCCCATCAGCCTAGGATCAAATAAAAATGTATCAATGTTCAGTTTTATCTTTACGATCTAAGAACTCCGGGGCTGAAAAAATCATACACGTACAAAAAGAAACAAGATGGGCCTTTATGACAATCTTAACAGATGAGCCAAACCATAGGAAGCATTATTAAATGACTTTGCCTGAGGATGTCTAGAGCCAGCCCTGAGATCATGTGTATCTTGCATTACAGAAAACTTTTTCATTTGAATCATCTCTCAAACATTAAGAGTGCCTAATCTACTTTAGATTTTGAATGTAGTCCAAAGGGTTTTAGTCCTAAGCAAACAGATATAGGCTCATTCTGTCCTTATCTGATACTTTATTATATCTTGTATACTTTATTATATATTGTATACCTCTATTATATACAGAAAGAGACAGTACTCGCTGCTTGTAATGTATGTCCTACTTCAAAAACAATACAAAATTGGCTAGATATGAAATGATTAATCACACAAATTATATGTAATTTTAGTAAACTTTAATAAATCTTAAATCAAAATTAATTCATCCAAAGAGACAGAAATGTGTTAACAAACCATTTTAACCAACTCAGCTAGACTCCCCTGAGAACATACCTGATTATTCTGCATAGCAGCAGTCTTGGTAATTCCAGGATGTTGTTGGCTGCAGATGAAATCAAGGTAACAGCTACATTAGAAATAAACCTTTGATTAAACTTGTTGGGGTTACAAGTTGCTTTGATTGAGTTATTAATCTGAAAATTAGGATAGTGAAATCAGACGGGAAGAGCCTTTTGGTGACAAACTGGATTAACAGCAAGTATTCTAAAGTGCACTAACCTCACACACAGGAAATTAAGCTAGGTGAATTAGTTCTGATACTTAATTATACTTATCTGAAAGTTAATTAAAGAGCTAGCTTTTTCCATTATTGAATATGTTAGAAGTTCTTAATGTGACTTCAATGATTGACATTGAATACTGTCAGCAGAAATAGTATATTTATTTCCTTACCTCCTCTTCTTGGGTGAGTATGTTATGTCTCGGGCTTCCAAGGATTTTGAGATTCCAGAATCAGCAGTAGTAGTATGCCTTCCATTTCCAATCCCTGTCAAATTCCCTCCATTTTCTGCATTTGTGTCCAACATGAGAGAAGCCTCTTCTGCATCAAAAGTCAAAATATTACCTTGCCTGTACATGAATGTGTATGCAAATATACAAATAGCGGAATGCAGAACTTTTACTTTTGACAATTGCCAACTAACAGCCATAATACAGAGCAACATTGGCTACTTTTTGGTAGTCATCAAAACAAAAATACTTCCAATATTTTGAATAAATGAGATCCCAAACTCCACATATTTTCTGAATTTGGATGCTTTTGCAGATACAGTTAAGATCTCATCAGATACATGCTATCCACACTATCCACATCCAAAGATCACAAACATACTGTGGTGTTGTATGCTCCCTACCTAATTACATCGATTGTCTTATAGTTTTCTGTCTTAGTTGTGACATGAACCAGACAGCTCTGGTTAGTTCTAAACCCCAAACTACAAAACGCAATCTCAACTCTCAGATTGAAAGTTAAATGTAATCACATTTTTCTCTGTTTTGATATCGCTGCAAGCAATAATTGGAGAAGAGAGAACTGTGGCTATTTCCGGTCCTCTAAGCAGCAATTTTTTAAAATTAGATGTGGTATTTTACAGGCATTTTACAAGAGAACTAGACTAACATTAATATTTTCCTCTTGATTGTATGATGTTGCTCTCAGCTTGTTTCCAGTTCATGATTTAAGAAATCATCTATAATTAGTTTGTATACCAGTAGTTGGCCCCCCTTAATTTAACACTCCTGCAGTGCAACTTCAAAATGTGTAATATAATACTTTGCTCTCTGTGAACTTACATGTGAAGTAAAATGAAATGACTACACAAAGCATGTTTGGGGCAAACTGGAAGGTGCTGGCATAGCCCCTCCATTCTGGTCTTCAATCAGACCACTAGATGGCCATTTCCACCCCTAGATTCTCCCTTCCAATAAGTGCTATGCAACCATTCTCAAAAGCCTATTTTTTAATCAAATCTATGAGCTTCCAGCCAGATGTATGAGGGGGGGAAGAGGAAGGGGGGGGGAGAACAGATGTCTCCCATTTGAGGAAGAAGAGGGAACATATTTTGTTCTTGAATTAATGTGATTTCTACATCCCCCTTGACCACTTTTTCATGGCAGTGTTTGCCTCCTTTCTTTCCAAACTATGTCTGCCCTGTATTTTTCTAAGATAATGTAAAAAACAAAATCCCCCAAACCCCTAATATAAGAAAATTGCAGAGATACATTTATAATTGGGATTTACCCCCCTATATGTTCCTTTATTTCACTTTCTTTTGAATTAGAAGGATATCCAAATGAGATACAGGAACAGAGGCAGGCAAACCGGTCTATAGAAGCCCAACAGGAAATCCCCAAACTGTGAAACTGGGTAATAACAATGAACCAATCCCATCTATACTATAGTATTTCAATTGATGGATATTTTCCTAATATTAGTGATAAGTTGAAAAGAGTGGTAGCAAAGCCAGAGGAGAAAACAACTTTATGTATCATATCTAGTACACTTCAAAAATCAGACATGGTTTGGCAGAGAGTTATAATAAGCACAATGAAGGTAGGATAGAATGAATGATCTGGACAACCAATGTTATGATGGCATTGTTTTCTGCCAAATCAAAAAAGGATGGTTTAACTCAATGACACATAAAATAAACATTAAGTGTGAACCTGATCCCCAACCTGGTATAAGATGAGGTCCTACAGTCCCTCCAAAAAGCATCTACTAACTACAATGCACTTATCCATCTGAAGTAAAAAGCTGGTTGCGGCCTGCTTTTGAGATCATTTTTCACCGGGAAACTTCCTGAAGGTTCCTGAAGGCTTTGGAGGACGAAAAACGCCCCTATGGACAAATCAGAAGTCACTTCCAGTTTGCTCGTAGGGTCGTTTTTTACCTTCCGGAGCCTTCAGGCTTCCCTGAAGGGCTAAAACCGGCCCTATGAGCAAACCAGAAGCCCATTCCCAAACTTCCGGTTTGCCCATAGGGCTGGTTTTTGAGGGGGTGGGGAGGCTGTTTTCGCCCTCCCCATGCTCCTATAAAGCCTCTGGAGCCTGGGGAGGGCAAAAAAAAGCACGCCAAAAACGGGGGGGGGGGGGAGCGCTGGTCATGCACACATGCGTGCTGGGGTCGTGCACATAGCATTATGGGTATGGCACGCCCATGCATGACCCCCCCTGTGCTCGGGGGGGGGGGTTGACATGCGAGCCAAAAAAGATTTGCCATCACTGCAATAAGGTATACCTTTTGTTTTCTGTGAGATGTGACTTAATGGAAACTGGTTGTTTTCCTCCTTTTCATGGTTCTGATCTATCTTTGGAGATGCAACTGTCTTTCTGTATTTTTCATCCTTTCCTGGAATATTTTGCCTTTCTGGGATTGAAGAATCAGTCTTTTTCTGATACATTTTCACTGGTGCTGATTTCTTTGCAGGGTACTGTTTTGATGGAGCAGATTCTGTTTTGTCAATGTTACAACTGATTTTGCCTGAAAATGACACAATGATATATTAATATATATAGATTGACATACACAGTATTGTAAACTTCAGAAATCACTTTTTATTTTCTAATATAGAAAGTATATTTATTTATAATTTAAAGAAGACATGATATTAATAAAATGTAAGACAAATCTTTTAGATATCCTATTTTCTAGAATATATGTTAGAAACATACCAGATCAGATTAACAAACAGACAAATATATGTTTACAAATATATGTATATATGTTTATGTTTCTTTTGGCATGTTCTCATCATACACTACATAGTAATAATAATAACAGGCAAGAAAGACCAAAATCCAATATGCTTATGTAACATGGAAGAGATGTTGGACACTGCCATAAGTTATTATAAATTATATAAACATAAGGCAATCCAAAAGTTCCATTGCTCACTAATTGATATGTTGCTAGAAAATCCTTAGATACCCAATGTTCCAAGAACTCATCTTAATCAATTATCTCTGTACGACAAATGTAACAATACAGAATTTTAGGAATTGAAACCAAAGAAAGCAGAACAGGAAATATTGCTATAGATTTAATAGCAAAACTAGATATATCTTGTTTGAAAAATTACAATGACTCTTCTTCCCATTAGTGCAAAACAACATTCATTACCTTACTTTTAATTTGACTTTTATAGTTTTCTATTTAAATTCTAAAGTCTCACCTTTCCTTTGTTGTGAACTACATTTTCCTTGAATACTTTCATTCTTTTCTTGCTCAGAGCTTTGCTTTTTATGTAGAGCTGGAAAAGTTTCCTTTTCATTCCACTCACCAAGACCAGCTTTTTCCCAAGTTTGACTGAGATTGTTTTTGAAGGAGCTATCCAACATTGCTGAGTTTGGATAAATATCAGCATTTGGAGAAATTAAACTATGTGGTCTTTCATATGATACAGATGTAAGCACATATTCTGGATTATTATGGTGTTTCTCTGGAGTGGATGACAAAGATGAATAAATATTTTCTATTCCTGGTAACAAATAAAGTTCTGGATGAAATGCCTGCAGTGTGGAATATGGTAGAAAATAAATAAGAACTAATTTTAGTTTTCTTCTTAAAACTGAAATAATAATATACTGTACATACATACGGAGGAGCAAATGATTTCAGCTTCAGTTCCATCTCTTGTTTTGCTTTCACCTTGAAAGATCACAAGAAAGACAATATTATCGAAATGCTTTCAATCATCCCATCACCTTTATTTATAGAAATAGGGAAAAATTCCAATTTCACATGAATAAAAATACAATTTTGCCTCATTCTTCTGAAGTTCTGTAAAACTCCCAACATGTACCAGGAACAACGGTTTTGTAGCAGACATCTTTTCTTCTCCAGTAAATCATGTCCCAATCATAAAACATTAGTGGTTTAAATGTCATATTCAAGAGTTAGCAAAAAATCATAGATGATGTAAAGGATATTTGTATACGATTGTATTTGTTTGCTTAGAGAGACTTTTTTGTATTATTCCATTATTCTATTGATTTTTAATTTTAATTTTCATAACATTTTTTTCTTCTCAATGTGATTGTCTTATACATTGTTTAAAATGTAAGTTTAAGTGAGTTTTTAATATTGATTGTCAATTGTAATTAACACTAGCTATAATTGACATCAGTGAAGAAGACTGCATTATTAAATACAAACCTCTCTGTTCATGAGGCTAACTGCAAAGCTGTAACAATTATTCCTGAGAAGTCAGACATAGTACAGCAGTTAGAAATGATTTCATTGCTGATACTGCAGTGAATGAGGTTGCAACTGGATTTCCTTCCTCGTATAATCCAGTGCGTACCAGTAACCGGTGTTGCTTCTGTGCTTGTTTTGAACTTGTTACCATAAATCACAGGCGTCAGTTAGACAAATGAAAATTTAGTCAAGGTTTATAATTAGGCAAGTGAAAAGGAGAACTGAATATGATTTGTTGTGACAGTTTTATCGATTGTTACCAGGACCACCATCAGAGTCAGATCTTTCAAGCAGTTTTTAAGCGAGATGGATAAAATATTATTGCACATTTATTGTTCATGTGGAATAACCTGAAAAGCATGTGGCAGATCAGGCAATTTAAGGACACATATCATGTTTCCCACAGCTAAGATTAGGAAAAAAAAACCTGGTAAAAAACAACAGTGGCAGGAAATAGCAAAAGCACCCAAATGTCCTTATCAGTGAATGCTCTAGTTATTCAAAAGAGAAGTAACATTTAACTATTTGGTTTCAGAATTATTACCACTACTGCATCAGTAATTGAAAACAAAGCACTACCTATATGTTTTTAGAATCTCTCAGCATCTTAATTAAATTAAATGCACCAGTATATACTACCCAAATCCCTGTGACTTTGGCTATAGGAAGCTTAAATAACCTTTCAGCTTCTCTCATGGAAGTTTTTACTATTCACAGAAAAGCAGCCTTTTAAATGGGAACAAATCTTTAGCTCACTTTAGGTTTCTCATTTCCTCTGCAAACTAGTTAGAACTTCTAAATTGATAGGTTGCTCTTGGAGTTATATTATGCAACCTTATAGAATTTTAGTATGTACGTTTTGATACTCATTTTGATGAGAGATGCCTCATGTGCAGTTCCTTTCCCCAAGCAATAGTTCATCAGGCTTATTCTGAATCTCCCTTTAAAACATTATTCATTTTTTTTTAAAAAAACCATCATTCTATTATTGAACATATTTTCTTTAAAATCCATGAAAATGGCTACTGTTCAGAAATCCCCCCTTTCTTAAGACTTCTCTGAACTATTAGCAAAGAAATACGCTGCCTCATAGCTATAAAATAAATCATTTTAAATTATATTGGCTTCTCCATTGCTCCTGCTGCTTTGTTGTATAGTTTCATTTGGAAATGCTTATTTTTCCCCGTGATTATTATAGGCCACAGAAATATATAAATATCTAAATATTTCAAATAGAGAAAAGTTTATAAATTGTTATTTACACAGTGGTTGGCAATTGCCTATGGGCATTCTAATCCATGAAATTCAGGCAGAATAAAAGGACTTGTTATTTGCTGCCAAGATTAGTTTCAGATGTCCTTTACAGGAGGCCTGCACCGTCGTTAATAAAATGTCAGAATATATTTATTGTGTCACACAGTGCTATTCAGAAGTCATTACCCCAATATCATATTATTAATTTTGTTCCTAGGTGAGATTCTTGGCTATATTATACATGTTGATAATCCTGTAGGATAATTAGCAAGAAGCATGAAGTACTTACCACCACAAGTTTCTCTCCAATGCATTTTAGAAAGACATACTTATCTATAACTGCATCTTCACCTAGGTACTCTCCAAGGTTTTCTCTTAATGTTTTCAATGTCATATGAGGTGACACCCTAGATTAGAATATCAGATTTTATTGTTGTATTAATAGGGATATAAGATAATGCTTATGTTGTACAGTATTTAGTTTTAGAGAGGTGGGAATAGAAAGAGAATAAAACATAGAAGGCACTTCAATGTTAGAATTGAGATATTAACTCTTATTGTGGAACTGGTACTTTTAGCAGCATTGAAGATTGCAGTGCAATTTCATTAAGTCTTGTTCACTTTTATTGAAATAATGAAAAGAAAATATAAAATATAAATATAATACTATTATTATACTATTGCATCTCACCTTATAAATCCAGCTGAAAATAATTTGCTAATAACTTCTATAGAAACTGTATTCAATTTGAAATTCCATACTTCTTCTGGAACATAAAATACATGCAGCTCTAAAAGCTAAAATATATATAAAAAGAAACTGTTTAGTAATTAGCATGGGCAATTTTAATAATGGAGTTTACATTTGACAATATATGTCAATGATTTATTCTTAGGCAAAATGGTGCAAATTATGAGAATCATGCCATAAATGGACATATAATTTTTGGAACTTACTGTTTAAATATTTCTCTCAATCCAAAAATCATATGCAAAAATGAACACTTTTGACAAGTTGCATATAAAAAGTGTACCTCTTGTAAAACTTGTAAAAAAGGTTATATGTTGAAATTGTATACAAAGATGTATATTGGGATGACAGTAAATAAACTATTCTGACAGAGATAAACATTTATGTGCAAATATGGGCCGCATAACAGTAACAGAGTTGGAAGGCACCTTGGAGATTATCTAGTGCAACTCCATGCTCAGGCACGAGATCTGTACTAGGGATTCGAATCGCCGACCTTTCTGATCGACAAGCTCAGTGTCTTAACCACTGAGCCACCTAGTTTCATGATACTGTTGTGAGCAACTTGGAACTAGAATCACTTGCATTTATTTTGATTTGGATGTCATAATGCTTACAGACCTTGTGGATGAATATTTGATCTCTTTTGTCCAATTAGAAAGGAGAATTTAAACCTGAAATAGAGCAAGACCTTTGACTAGATGAGACCAATTTGATTCCCATCTTTCTAGGTTATAAAAGAAGCAAAAGGTGAATGATATGAATAGACCACCTATCCAACACTTTCCAACAAAATAGATACCCAAACAACTTTATCAAAAAGTACCTGATCACTTAACCCTGGTAGGCTGACCAGCACAACCTACACAAGCTATGAAAAGGATGACACTACCATAGGCCGAAATAACCAAGACTAATTACCCATATAAGCAGGGACCACCAAACAATCAAACAAACAAAAACAAAACCCTTAATCAAGGACTACCAAGGAGAAAAATACATGCCCACCAAAGGGTAAGCTAAACAGGAAACCTCATATTCATTAGCACTGATGTTGTCACCTTATTAATTAAATGTCTGCAAAGAAATAACAACGCTCAGAGACCACCAAGGACTTCAGAGGTATTTGATTAAAAAAAAAAAACTCCTTGAGCTCTGTCAAGTTGGATAATTCCTAGCCATTGTCCCTATATTCCATTTTTGGACAAAATGCTGTAATTTTGCTGATGTTCAAGGTCCAGTTTAATCTTTCTAGATTATCTCAATTGCCAACCTAAATTCAGTCTATCTTTTGTCTTTTGGCAGAAAAGTGACAAGGAAAAAGCATCTCAGCTGGTTTTGACTAATTTCTTACCAATTTTCCTAACGATATGAAGTTCCACAGATGTAGGGAATAAAAAACTATTAATAATTGATAGTTTGTTTTATCCTTCAGGTTTCCCAGATACAAACTGTGCAAGGGTTTCAATTTTAGAACCCTTGCTTTCATGTAGATTCTTACTAGCAATCAAGGATTCTGATTTAAAAGTAGTGCTTATACTCTGAAGCTGTACAAACAATTAATAATAACTGTTGCATTTTGGTCTAACTGAAATGTCAAAATTGTCTCTGTGGCAGACACATGTACATCACACAGTAGTCCAAATAAGACTGGACTGCATCCCATTCCTAATGAAGTGATACCACTGTCATCTGATCAAATGTGATTATATATCCCTGTAAAGGAGGTGCAGATGTTCCTGAGATAAATCATTCCTAAATATGCTTTTTCTTGTTTAAGCAAATTATCATCACTGAAGTATTTTGATATCATTCAGAAGATGACACAGGGAAAGAGTTAGAAGCTCCACTCTTCCATTCGTTCAATCCTTTAAAAATATGCATTTTCCTTAGACTTGAAACTGGTATCACTAGAAATTTTATTGCCTGTATTCAGGTCCCTTATCAGGGATAGGAAATCTGTGGTCAAAGTGTTGATGAACATCAAATCTAAGAATCCTTTCACCGATCATGCTAGGAGGGAATATTGCAAATTGTGGACCAACTGTATTAGAACAATCATACAATCTCTATTCCTTATGTGGGTGTTACTTTTCCTGCATAATTTCTTTACTTAATATTAAATTAGGAAAACACAGGTTTGACATTCCTGAGAAGCAATTCCTCTTTTTAGTATATTTGCATTATAATTACTGCTACTAATGCCGGGTCAAATCCAGGAATAGGGTAACTGTTCACAGTGTGGTACTAGAGAACCTGACACTTATATTTTGGTCTCTATTAGTCAAAGAACACTGGAATAATTGCTGTGTGTACCTAGTAGCAGGTGCAACCATATTAATTGAATTATTTCTGACTGCAGAATCATTACCCTGTATTTAAAGTTAAAATGGTGCCAAATAAAAGAACAGGTATGAAACCAATCGTTCTTGCACTCTCGATGGAAGAAAATTATAGTAATAACTTGAGTAAAAATGATAAAATCTTGATCACTGCCTTTGTCTGTAATTAGCATAACTAAATACTAATGTTTTGAAATATTAATTATAATTTAAATTTAACCTATATGTAACACCATTTTTGACATTGAAAGGATTGGAAGCTCTAACAGATCTAACAAGTTTTTAAATATATTTTTATTTTTATCAACCAACAATGGAAAATATTGCAGTATAACATACATAAAATTTATCAGTGATTATTACAATCCATTATTTCTTACCTCTGAAGTGCGTGGTCTGTTTTGATTGGACAGCATATTCCTTGATGTCATTTCTGATTTATACAGAATTTTGGATATTGTTTTTTTTAAATCACATATTGAATTCCAAGTATTATTTAACACTGTAATCATAAATCCTATAGGTATTTAAGTTACAATATTCCACATTTTAGAATTGTTTCCATATCCTGCAAATTTGGATATAAAACAGAGACAGCTTCAGGGTAGAAAAAACTTTTGTTTCTTGTTAACTGAAAGGAGCCGAACATTTGCTAATGTAGGAATTGAACCACCTTTGAGGTGACCACTCCCTCTGTGTAAGTAAAATCACCTTAGTAACATGATGAAGTACCTAGCCAGGACTGTGCACCTGTGATTTGCTGCAGTAATTCAAGTCTGCTTTACTTGTAATGGTTACATCAAGGTATGTGTTTCAACAAGTATTCCATAATCTGGGCACTGCACTTTAGGGAATGGAAAGGCTTGATCAGAACTCTATGTAAACGTCTACTCAGTACTATGAAGAATTAAGGGTCTTGCTCCTTGTTTTCTGTTCTTTCCCTTCAATAACAGCAGTAATTATATCTAGTTTAATTCACATTGACTAAAATATATACTTGACCAGACAGGAATGAATACCAACCAACCTTAAACACAATATTGTGGTTCATTACAGCATGTTCATGTATATATTTATATAATACCCGACAAAATCTTGCAGACTCTAAATAGTGTTGAAAGGAAAACTCATCTGATTCAGTTCCAGTTTCAATAAACTCTTTATCTCCTTAAGTGCTGGCATCTGCTGTGGGTTATTAGGAAAGGCTGGGGGCTGCTTTCTGCCTCTAAAAACATGTTTCTCCATTTCTCCTTTAGGGAAATATGATATTCTATCTAATATTTACCAACATATTTCATTCTTCTGGGGGGGAGTGGGGGCTTCCCACAACAGCTTTCAGGAATACAATAACAATTAAAATATCATGGTTAGTATTCAGATGCTTGCATATATATATTATTAAAAACATATGCAGTAAACCAAAATCCCAAACACTATCTGGAAGTCCTCTTTTCAAATGATTTGAGAAAGCAGTTTGGGTAGGAACTAAGCCAATCTCTTTATGAGAGGACATTCTAATCTAGAGGAGTGGTGCTGCTACTGGGAAAATTATGGTGACAATTCTAAGTCTAGCCTGCCTCATCATCGTATCAAAATGAGAATTTACCAGCTGTTTACTCAGCAAGACTTAATTCATGAGGCTAATTCTAATGGACAAAAGCAGTCCTGAAAAAAAAAAACGTGGTGCTAAGCTTTGGGCCTTATAGGTTCAAACCAGCACCTTAAATTGGAAGTTTATAGTGGAAGCCAGTGTAGGATTCAAAGTGAAGGTGTAATATATGCTACTTGTAGAGTCACCAAGCCAACCTTTCCTCTCTCACCAAGTAGAACCATTCATTGAAGGAGCAGAACCACTACACAACAGTACCACCAATTCCCAATTACTGTAGTCAGTCAAGAAGTGTATCAAGGTCACTAATAATGAAGGCCACTGAAAGATCTAAAAGAACTAAGAGAGGCATATTATCTCATCTAGGTCCCAACAATTATATACTGTCTCAACCAAAACAATCTATACCATTCCCTGACTGACAAGGGGCCAGAAAATCTGTTTCATTTAGGCTTTGCAATTGATTTGTCCTCATTGCCTCAAAAGCCTTTGTTAGTAAAAAAGTGAAGAGACCAGAAAGTAGTTTTCTAACCTCTCTTGATCTAGATTCTAGAATATGTCTTTTAATGAGAGAGTGTACCAAAACCTCTTTTAAAACTAGCGGCAGTGGCTCCTCCTACAATAAGGTACCAACAATTTCCCAAGTATAGGAACTATCCCTCCTCCAAATACTTGAAAAAGGGAAGAGGGGCAACAAATCTGCCTCCATGTAGCAGAGGACATCCTAGACAGCATCCAATCTACTTTCTCAAATCACAAACCAAAAAGGAATATCAGATAACATGGAAGATAATTCCGTACTCACTGGTGCTGCATGCTTCAGGGACTAGGCCAGTGATGGCAAACCTTTTCGGCACTGAGTGCCGAAACTGGAGTGCATGTGTGCACATGCAATTGGCTGGTGTGCATGCGTATGGCGGCCAGCTGCCCTTCTCGGTTCTGGCGCACGCACGTGCCAGAACCTGGAAGAGATCAGCTGACGAATCTCGAATCTAACCAGTCTTCCATCCTTCTGAGGTTGGTAAAATGTGGACCCAGATTATGGGGGCAATATGCAGAGTCTGTAAACCACTTAGAGAGGGTTATAAAGCACTGTGAAACTGTGAAGTGTTATTGCTATTTGGTACCAGCATTCTCAGTTAAGGAATACAAGTAGGAGAATTCAACTACATCCATTCCCAGCTTATAGACTTTTCATAGCCATATCGCTGGTCAATGAAGAGCCAAAATATTCAATTAATCAGCTTAAATTCTTATGAACTTAATGCAAACGATATACAGGCTAGATTTGCTGTGCTAGCTGTAGATTAACTATAATCTTCTGATTAAATCTCAATTACCTAGGTTTGCACAATACACTTAAGCTATTAATTGTATTTACAAGCAACATGGCAACATTCATGCAATTTACAGTAAGCAGAAACCAACTCCATTATGACTTAACATGTTTTGTGAATCATGCTACAAATTTGTTTAAAGCCTGAACTGAATGAAGCTCACAATCTATTGACATAATATAGTTCTGGTCACACACATTTTCTTCATTTTAAAAATTCAATTTAGGGCAGTGGCTATCATGTTTATTAATACTATTGTTAAGTATTTTTGTTATTGCCATTTCTTTCAATTAAATAACTGTTGAGCTGTTTGTCCTCTCAGTAAATCCAAAGATGTATTGTTGATACTATAATTAATAGTACCAGGAAAGACTTGATTCCTGCAAGTGAGGCTATTGTTAAAACTGCCACTTAGGGTAATCTTAAACGTCTGGGATTTTTTAAAAAGTGCACAATGAAGGGGTTTACTTTCACATAAATTTGCACAAGATTATACTGGGCAATGGAAGAGAAATAAATAACAGCCTTGGCATTCATTAATTCTTTAAAACTGAAATTGGTAAAAGTTTAAGTAATTTGCACTAAAACAAAAAAGCGTGCTGACTGAAGAGAGGGAGAGGGGGGGAAAACGAGACGTATTTCTTGAAGTTGTTCCTTATTGAGGTACGTGTAGCAAAATCTTCCTCAAAACCTTGGGCAGTCTTTCACCATTTGGAGAGAGATTGTGGTTTAATAATGTCAGGTTTTGACCCTAAGTGTTAAACGTGTGGAAGGCTGTATGATTCTTATCTATTAGCTTATTGCCTTTAAACTCCATCTCGATGACTTCAAAGAAGAGTCCAGACCTCATCCTTTAAAAGCCGGCTTCACAACCGCTCACCCATCAGGGTACCATGACAGCTTCCCACGTAACAGGAAATTGGTTTGTATCTTCGCTTCACTCTGCTCGCGCCCGAGAGCCGTTGAAAGTGGCGGGAGGCAAAAAAAAAATCAGAGCAGGGCAGGGGAATTAAACAGGGAGGTCCCGTTTTACGGTGAAGCTCAGTTATGCGTCGTTTTACGATGAAGCTGAGCTATACGCGGCCCCCGCTGCGACAGGTGGCAGGATAAAAAGTGGATTACACAGCGGGTGGCGCCTCGCCGCCGGGTTACAGATCAAGCGTTAAGTTAAATATTTAACAAACGTGTTTGAGGAAAATCTTGCTTTTCCTTTGCAGAACAGACTGAACACCGCGGGCCCGTTGGAAATGAAAGTGCAGAGATTATAATAAAACTATTAATATTTGCAGTGGCAGCGGAGCTAACCACCTTAACCATGCATCTCTCCCGGCTGCGTAGACGTCTGTAGTTGTGAAAGGTGGGGGAAATTTAGTACAAACCTACAAATGTAGCCATTTGCAGATTATCGGCGACCGGTTCTAATTTTCCAGTCCCAAGGCTCGAATTTTTGCAGTTGAGACGCGCTTTCCCGCTTTTTCTCGGTCCCAATGCAGCACTCGATCGCATATACCCAAAACCAGCCTCGGGCGACCTAATTGGCGCGCAAATAGAACACCCAGCTGGTTGTTTGCACTGACTGCCGAAGAGGCTGGGGAGAGAAACCATGCACAAACGTTTAAATATGTAGTGTTGCTTGAACGTGAACGAATTTACAGGCTCGCCAACACTAGTGCGATAGCGTTGACTGTCAGAATTGGTGTAACGTGTCCTGTTTGTGCTGGGGGTTGGACTAGATGACCTACAAGATCCCTTCCAACTCTTGTTAAATCTGTTCTGTTCTAAGATTAATATAAAGAAGAGAGCCTACTCCATGCAATTTTTTTGCAGCAGTTCCGTCCCCCAATTCTGACAGTGCAAAGGCCGCCTTTATGTCCGAGGGCGCGCGGGCGACGCCCCAAAGTTACTAGTAAGGAAGCCGGAGAAAGCACGTCGCGCGGCCGCGTCCCACCAGCAGCAGCAAAGACGCGACGACTTTTTTTTCCTGCCGCTCGAGACAGGACTCGAAGCCCCGCCCCGTTCAAGCTTCTCAAACTTAAGTTTTCAACAGGCAACTTCGACTTCCGCTTCGGGCGAGGGGCGGGGGGGGGGCACGCGAGGCCGAGTTTGCGCAGGGAGTCCGCCAGCGCGCGCTGTGCCTGAGTCTCTCACTCACCCCTTTCTCTCTCTTGAGTCTATGGGCGGGGGAGTTTTCCAAGCGCCGGAAACTTGCCCGAAAGTTCCGAGAAGCAGCCCCCCCCCTCCCGCACAGCGATCTGCCCGTTTGCCAGCAGCAGCAGCGGCTCTTTTACGAGCTCAACGTCGCGCGGAGTTGGAGTTGAGTGAGGGAGGAGGCCATGTCCGGCGCCTCCAACGTCGCCGCTATGAAGAAAGTGGTGCAACAGCTGCGGCTCGAGGCTAGCGTGAGCCGCGTGAAGGTGAGCCCCGGAGTGGGGCGGAGACCAGGCCGTCCGCCCGTCGGAGCAGGCTCGGCCGCCATTAGCGCACCTCGGGAAAAGGCTGCGTGGGCGCTCGGTCGCTGAGCCGCCTCAGAGACTTTTACTTCCTTTCTCGGGCCTGAGGAGACCTGAGGAAGAGTGTCCCGGGGCTGGTACAGAGTGCTTTTTCTTTTAAAGTACTACTTAAAGAGGTGGCCCTAGGATTCCTGAGGGACAACACCCTCTTAGAGGCCTCCGCGAAATCGAAATTATTCGTCAAGTTAGGTCGAAAAATAATACAGTATTAAAATCGGGCAGCTTAGGAAAGTAAATGCGTCAGTTTGAAGTTTAATGAAGTAAATGTCGATTAAAAACAACACAAGCAAACAAAAGCTCTTTGGGGTTTCTCCATAATTTTGAAAGGTGGGAAAGGATCAAGAGACAAAGTTGAAGAAACACTGGCCTATGAAACGCCATACAATTTAACTCGGGTTTAAGCAGCCCTAATCATAGTGTGTGCGGCCCCTCCCTGGCAAGCCAGACTTAACCCGGCTGTTACTGATTTTATCATAAATACATTTGGAACTAACCCCCCTCCCCCCAATCGTATTTTCACCCAAGCTGTGGGAGTTGGAGGGAGGGCACCGTGTTGCCGAACTCGGGCCCAGTCGCATTGTCCAGTTTTCCGCTTGGATCAAGTTTTGCTGATTTTGATCCTTTTGCCGGGTTCGTTCAGGGTTTCCCCGTTTAGGTTTGGAGTGCTGTGAAAAAAAGGACGCAGTTTTGTCATCTTGATCTAGAGCTTTTTTTGTTCTTCAGAGGAAAAGAAAAAAATAAACGCCATCTGGCAAACCAACTTGGGACTCCACCCTTGTTGCAAAATGGGGAGTGAGTTATTGGCCAGGAAAAGTTTTCCTTGCTGGGTTTTGTTTTCCAAACCTGAATCAAAACAAACTTTGCTTTATTGGTTAATTAGAAACAATTGATTGTAAAATGCTGCTTGCTACCATCTTCATCATCTTCAGAACCCAAATTGTAACATTTGCTTTCTTCATTAATCAGGAAGACTCATAATAAAATAATATTGCTTGCCAACGCACATTTCTTAAGCATCTGAGACCCTTCAATTCTTTTATAAGAATTCTGAAGAGCAAAAAAATGTATTGTCATATTTGACAATAGACAAACATGAATTTTAATATTGAAAGTTATCTTGTTGAGCAGTTACTGAACTTTTAATATACTTTAGTAAACTGACTAAATTTTCATTTGATGTTCCATCAAGAACAGTATGCTCTGGAACAATGCAGTCTCTGATTATTATACAACACTTGCACTGTAAAAGACTTGATATAAAAGCTGATGATTTTAAAAGGCTGAATCTGGGAGTTATATCAGTTGGCAGAATTTTATGAGATTTTGAAGAATTCTTGCCATTGACAACAAACAGTCTGGTTGTGAAGATGTTTTTGTATGAAGATAGGATTTGACAATCCCAAATGTCAAATATATACTGTTGATAGGACAATTTTGTAATTAATCTACTGTACACATAGTCTGACATCATAATTGAGCCTGGAATTAGAGTCGTAAGTTGTTACAGTCATAAATTGAGGTATCATGTGACTAGATTTGAAGTTACAATTATTTTTCCTATAGTTGTTAACCAAATGCAGCAGTTAACTCAGGGGTGTCAAACAGGATTTCTTCGAGGGCTGGATCAGCATTGTATTTGTTCTCTGCTGGATGGAGGGGGTTGGGGGAGATGAGAGAGATGCCTCCTGCAGCAGTGCTGGCCAAAATGGGGCGTGGGTGGGATGTGCAATCCTTACACCCCATTTTGGCTGCCAGAGGCAGCTGCGGGTGAGTCCTTTGCTATTTCCAGGCCAGCACCACGGGCCAGATCTAACCACCTTTGAGTTTGACACAGCTGAGTTAACTGAATCCATTTTTCCCAATCAGTGTTTTTGTCAATGTCTGGAAATAAACATGAGATGTCTGGAAATAAACATGAGGCAAAAAACATAAATTGTGGTCACATAATCACAGGATACTACAAATGATTGTCAAGGTGAGCCAGTTGGCCAAGTGCTCAAAATGTGATTACATGATCATGGGTGTGTCTGCAGCTGCTGTAACTTCAAAAATTATAACTAGCTCTGGGTAAGTCAGTTGTAACTTTGAATGGTATAAAATTATTGGTTATAAGTTGAGCACACCTGTATAGTGGGGTGGAAAAACACATTTTTAATGTCTGGCCATTTTTGACATTTGATATTAATAAAATCCATTATTACATTATGTAAATGTAGTTTTCTGTTCATAGGTTTCACAAGCTGCAGCTGATCTGAAGCAGTTTTGCCTTCAAAATGCACATCACGATCCTTTATTAACAGGAGTTTCATCAAGTACAAATCCATTCAGACCACAGAAAGTCTGTTCTTTTCTCTGATTTGGTGAGCCACTGGAAACTTTCACTTGTAAAGCTTCAAGTTTAACTACACTTCACTTTACCTAGAGCAGGGGTGGTGACCTCTGGACTCCCCCCCCCCCTCTTGCAACCTTACACAGTTTGCTTGGTCAGAGTTGTAAAAGTAATCAAAAATTATGTTTCTGGAAAAAGGAAATGAACACAAAATAAATAAAGAGGCTTCTTTAAAAAAATAGATTTTCCCCACATTTCCTTTAAAACCTAGAGAACCATAGCCTGACTTATATGTCTCCTAAAAGACATTAAGTGTCAGTTTCTCTAGCCATCCAAAGGTTGCTACCCTTGTCCTCTGGTATAGTAAGTAGTTCATGACTTATTCTTCAGAATATGTCAAACACTTTCCTGTAAGCTGATTTTATACAGGACTTCTGGGAAGTAAGTCCCTCTTTATTCAGCATTTACTTCTTTGTAAGTACCAGATTGTACCATAGGTTTTTACTTAAATTTGTAGTCTAACAAAATATATTTTTATTGAAAGATACATGACCAATATTTCACAATTTATTAAGATTTTGATTACTGAAATAGTCTTTCACAGGAAAGTCTGTTCTTATTGAAAGAGGTAAAAATTCCTGAATGTTCAGCTTAAACTTGCAATAAGTACATGCCAAATACAATAACTACATGCCAACAAGTAGTTGGACATTGCATTCTACTAGGATATTTTTTCTCTAGACAATTCTAAAACCCTGGCATTTCCTGATGATTTCCCAATCAGATGGTATCCAGGTTTAACTGTTTTAGTATCCATCAGACTTGGCTAGGTGCCATCACCTGATATCTATTATGGAAATAGGATATAGGTCAATGATGGTGAACCTTTTTGACACCGAGTGCTACGCTCGTCGGAGCTGCAACCTGGAAGAGGAGTGGCCCAGGGAGCATATGTGCATCGGGGAATGAACTTCCAGTTTCCGTTATGCATGTGTGCAGTGGCCACTGGTCTTCCGGTTTATGGCACGCATGTGCATGTGAAGATCTGCTGGCAGGCATGCATGGGCATGCCAGAAACTAGAAGACCAGCACTTCTGTTTTCCGGCAATGCCGCACACGCGAAGGCCAACTGATAATCATGTGCGCCATGAACCTGGAAGAACGGGGACACCGCACATGTCAGGCAACATGACTCTGTGTGCCACTTCAGGCACATGTGCCATAGGTTTGCCATCACAGATATAGTCACTTGATTGTGACTATTTGTTTAGAATCATAGCTTTGATGATGGCGCTGAAGAAATGGTAGTTATGACCAGGTTCTTGGACAATTGGCTATCTCAGTGGTCATGAGATTGTAATTTGGATATATGGTAACAGGTTCATACTGAAGCAGGAGCAGTTGGAGCTCCCTTCAATCATGTGATTGTCATTTGCTACCTTTACTGACAGCTTCCCCAGAAAGACAATTGGGAAGCTGATAGGGAAGGTCACAAGTCACTGAGGTCAGTCTCCTCCATTTGCGCATCCTTAGTCCCTCTGCTTGCGCTGACCACTTGTGCACCTCTTTCCACATGTCAAAACCCATGCTGTACCTTTGGTTGGTCTTGTAGGTCCACTGACTTTAGCTGTGGGAAGTCAGAAGGTATTTGCCTCAGCTAGCGTCTGTGGGCTTCAGTTAACCATAGCAAACTGGACTGCAGAGATTGCCATCATTAAGTGATGCAGTGATGTTTTACAACATCACTTAGCAATGGAAATTCCAGTCCTAATTGCCATTGTTAAGTCCAGGATTATAGGTAGTTTGAACCCTGGTAGTGGTTTTTATATAATGTGCCCATTTTGTATTTCATGATTCATTGATTTTCTTTTATTGTCCTTTTATGCCATCAATTAACAGTTTTTTGGATGGTATTTTGTCATGTTTAATGAATAAAGTATATTATTATTATTATTATTATTATTATTATTATTATTATTATTATTATTATTATTATTAATAATAATAATAATCCCTCCCATAGGGACTGAACAACAAACATATGAATTTGAGTATTCACTTATTACTGAATAGGACAATAGGACAACAATCTCATGTTTGTGTTTTTTTTTTAAATAAGCCCTTGCTGAATATGAAAGATTAGAATTACATATGAGAGTGTGCTGTTAATGCCTCTATGGAATTTGGTTAAGAGCAATTTAAAAATTATGTGGTCACTAACTACATAAGCCATAACTACCAAGCATGCTTAGCCTGACCTAAAGTAGCATTAGACAACACAACAAACTAAGCATTTCTGGTTTGCTGAAAAGAACCATCGTGGCTGGTAGTTTAATCATCTTTACCATGTCTTCCCCTTCTAATTTGTTCTTTAGTGAAGTAAAAATGAGTATTTCTGTAACAAAGCATGGAATAACTCATTTTCTGTCCCTGTCTCTGAAATACACATGTACACAATAATGGGAAACAAATCTTAGGGGAGTTAGGAGCCCATTTTATGCTGTTTTAATGTCCTCTTTCTTGGTTTGGTAGCCAATAAAGGGAGTAAATAAGTTTAACCACAAAGTAATGTTCACTTCTGTTAGCTTGCATTATAAATGAACATAGCCAGCAACTGATTTATGTGGCTTATTTTAATTTGTTGTGTTGTATTGCAAACTATTAAAATTTTGTCGTACGTTTAAACATTTGAATGTAAGTAGCATACAATTTATCTTGGCTTTGTTCAATGAGTTTATGTATTCTATTTCTTGCAGATCTAACAACTTTTCCTAGCTGATTATGTTGAATATGGAAATGAAACAAGATGGCTTGGAGCCTGTACAGAAACTTTGTATTAATGTGCCAACTTTGAGCTTGTAAGATTGCTATTGTTTCAAACCCCCCTTAAAATCTACCTCTCTAACAAGCTGTATGCTAGTTGCTATACGCTGTATCATGAGGGAATCAATTTTGTATTCAAGCAATAGAGTTGACATGATTTTGAATGTTAGCGTAAAGTATTTGAACTTGTCCTAATACTTTGAACTGTGTATCCAAAGCTTCACTATTGTTCTAAAAATACTGTAAAAGTTAGTGCATTTTGTAAAAATGTTCTTGCTTTTCAAAACAAAATAGCATCTTTATCTAAACAAATTAACGGTTTACAATCAATATAGATTTTGTTCTTTCTACTTTAGTTGTTATATAGTCATAACTAATTTAGAGTAAATTGTATTTGCCTCTAGAAACATCCTAAATTGTGAACATCCTCCTATAAAACAAAATAAATGCCTTGTTATACATTACTTACCAATCTAATACAATTTTGTTTCTTTGTTTTACATCAACCCCGAGTGGCATAAATTAGTCAAAAAGGAAACCAAAATATTAAAATTGATTACTAAATACATAACATAGAACAAGAATATTGTGTAGATTTCTAAAAGTTTTGGAACAAACTGAATAATCTTAAATAACTGACTGCATATAGTTTTTCTTATTTACATTTGCATAATTATCATGCCTGACAAGTCAAAGCAAGATCTGAGTTAACCAAGCTGACTATCAGTTTATATCAGTGCAGAGGTGAGTATCTCATCCATTTGAAACAATTATTCCCTGGAGACCATTGATTTAATTTTTGACCTATCTAAACAGAGTGACTTCTAAGGTATAATTCAGTTTTATATCTTCTTTTTCTTCTTGTGCCATATCCGTCAACAGATGTTGTCTATCATGTTGGTTTTATCCTATTTTATCAACAGACACACAAAAAAGTGCTGTTTTGTTCAAACCAGTCCCTTAGATTTTGAAGCCATGATCATCATCTGCCTGGACCTTTTGTGCCTTCAATCTTTCCTTGGAGGATTAAGTGACGCATGCCGTATATTTCTGGGTGTTGCGTCACATGTCCAAAATATTCTTTCGCTTTTTTATGGTTTTGATTATTTTCCTTGGCTTTCCTAGGCAGCTTAACACCTCATTTCTGATTTTGTCAAGCCAACTTATACGTTAACAGCCACCTGTAAATCAACATTTCAAATGCTTCTAGTCTCTTCAAGTGGCTTTCTGTCAGAGATCAACTCTTCACTCTGTAGAGGATAGAAAAGATGTAGCATCTAACAAGCCTGATTTTCAATCTTAGGCTTATGTCATGACTGCAGAAGACATTTTTCATTTTGAAGAATGCTGTTCGAGCTTTATCCTTGTTTTTACTTCAGTGGTCATATTCCAGCTTTCATGTAAATAGAACTCAAGTACATGATTCTTTCAACTTTTTCTAGTATATTCCTTCCAAAGTTATTGGTAAATTAATGGGTTGTTTTCCGATGACCATGATCTTAGTTTTTGAGATATTCAGGCCGTATTTTTCTGATATTTCTGTGACAAGGATTTGTTGATGAAGAACTCAAGTTTTATATCTAAAATCCTTTTTTTCTTTGTATATCTGGGGACAATTAGTTAAAATTTCATTAAGATGGACACAGAAAATGGGGTGTTCCCTAATTTCTTCTCCCTTTAAAAAAATAAGATTCATTTCCCATTTATTCCTTGTATAGGCACTTGAAGAATATTTCAGTTCCTTATCTAATTTAAAGAAAACTTTAATTAAGCTTACCGAAGATCAAATAAACAAAATCTGTATAGCCATTATATCTGAATTGTACTGTTATTTTTCTGCGTTAATTAACTATGCTTGAACATTCAACAATACATGGTAATAGTATTTGACATGTAAAATGTTTATTTGTGGCAAATAATATATTCAACACAAAACCTGATTTTAACATCCAGTGCTAGATATACTTTAATTCAGAATAAGATATGAAAGAATTAAATTACAAAGCATTATTTCTGAGAAGGCTCCATGACTTCTTAACAAAAGGAGATAGTGGCTGATGCAGTCTACTGTATTCATTCTTATAAATGAAATTTCCTTCGGCTTGTGTCCATTTCACGGCGCTGAAAAACAATAATGTTCATTATAGTTTGCTAAAAAAATACAAATATTTGTGAATTCCTGTAATACAATTCAGATTATGGAGCAATAAGATAATACCAAATTACAAGATTTTTAAGCATGCCTGGAATGAAAGTAATTAGGTTAATATATCACAGCAAACTTAAGCCAGCCTAGGTTTAGTCTGGACCTTTCGAGTTTAGACTTACTTGCCAAGCAAGAATGTCTGTTAATAAAGATTTATTGGATATGATCTTAAGCACATAGGCAGTCGGCAGACTTTTACACACCCTTTTATCTAGGCACATTCCTGTTTTCTGACAACCTTAAAGCATTGAACTCAAATAGAAACCTTTTTAGTATGTCATATAAGTGCAAAAGCTTCATTTATCTCCCACCACACCAGCTTATGTATTTACACAATTCCTATATATTTGTTATGCTTTCGATAACCTGTTTTTGAAACCTTGTTTTTCCAAATACTTGTAAATAAATAATCTTAAAATGCATTGATGTGGGGATACAATACTCCCTTGAAAACAGTATTGTTGTAAATAGGCAAGAAGCTCTGGCTGTATTAAAGGTCATAAACATTCACAGCACTCTGACCTCTGTTCCTTTTTGATTATATTTTGAATATAATTGACCGCTTTTGACAGGTGACTGCATTGTGCACCACAAAAGTACTTTTGAAGGCTAGTGTCTAATATGGACTGGGCATGTGCCAAAAATAACTTATACTGGTAACAAAATTATTCTATTTAGAATGCAATTATTGTAATCTAAGCTTAACATTTTTGAGTGACTTTATTAATGAAATCATTAAGGAAATGTTGATGGGTCAAGTATTTAAAAATATCTCAATTATAATCATAGGTAGTGAGAACATGAGAATAATTCTACTGGATCAGACTGAAGGCCAGCTAGTCAATATTCCATTTCACTGAATGCCCACCAAATACAATTATAGGTAGTACTTGATTTACAGCCATTTGTTTAGTGACTGGAGTTATGAAGGCACTGCAAAAAGTCACTTATGACTGTTTCTCACGTCAACTGTTGCAGTATTTTTATAGTCACAGGATCAAAATTTGGTCACTTAGTGACCAAAGTGTTTAGGGAAGTTGCAGTGTAGTGGTGTCCAGTGATTGCTATTTTTGGCTTCCCAGTCAGCTTCCAGCAAGCAGAATCAATGGGGGAAGCTGGATTCACTTAACAACTGTGATGTTAATGAGCATAGACTTTTTTTTTTTGCAAAACTTGATGCAACTTTTTAAACTGCTTGTGTTCTAGTCTAGTTGTGTTTCCTATGTGGTTTACTTGAGAGGGCTGACAATATCTATGTCAACTTGCAAATAAGAAATCAAGCAGCCCTCAACTGCCACTCACATGCACCTAATGTATATAGGCAGATTGCCCGCATGTCTGCAAGCAGCATCCACTATTGGTCACACATGTAACACTTGGTAAGAAATTCTTCAACTGAAAATTTTAGCTGAATAGCAGTATATAAAATTCTGCAATGTTTTGTTGAGGAATAATACCTTGTGAATCCATTCATATTCCCCAAACTTGGAGTCAAAAGTTCCTTTTTGAAGAGACCTTAATTTTAGGGTAAAACGTGGGCCTAGTTCTTGAATGGCCACTTTTTTCTCATTTTTGAAGATGTATCTGTTAAAGGCAATACACAGCATTAACAAAGCTGTCATACAAAAATAACTTGTAGCATAAATGTTCAAATACTTCCTTACCTATGAAATCTGAAAAATATATAATCACGCTGATTGTGAAATGTAGCTACTTGTCTGCCAACAAAGTGAGGATCATGAGGAAAGAGAGAAGCCAACATGCGACCAATGGAATGGCCCAAACGTGTTGTAAAGTTATTCAGGATTACTTCAGGCTGATGTTCTGTGGGATTTTTTCCTTTTCGCTAAAAGAAAACATTGTATTAAATATTAACATTAACAAGCAGAGAAATTGACCATTGGAGTAAACTCACCTTTATTTCTTTTCGTAAACGAACACTGCTCATCTTAAAGTGAGCAGTTGGACCTTCAGGCAAATGACTTAATACAAGCCCATCTATTTCAAGTATGTTAAGATATAAATAAACATGTGAATATAACTAATGCAATTTATGCAGAAAATTTTTTCCCCAGAAAATCCATACTGTAAAACAATATTTTTTGTACTTTGTACTTCATGTCCAGCTTCAGTTTTAATAAACATGCTATACAGAAACAAGTACTAAATCCCTTCTCTTCCAATCCAACCATAAATCTGCTGCTCTAATAGAGATGTGTATACAAATAACATTGCATAGTTTTCATGAAGGATACTTGGTATTTTACGATCTTCATTAATAACAATCAAATCTGTAAAATCCCTTGAAATACACTGTGGAATAATTTTTTTTAAAGCCAGTCCTCTTCTATAATAAACATGTGAATTTGGAATACAGGTGGCTAGCTGTTCACAGAATCTCACAGTTCTCTGCCAAAACAGAAAAAAATTCAAGTATAATTCAAAACCTGTAAGAAATATTTACCCTCCCTGTCACTGATGAACTTAAAAAAATAAAAATTCAATGCCTATTTAAACTTAAAACTTTTAAGTTTACCAATGACTGATTATATCAATCAACTTTGGTTATAATACAGCATCCAATTTAAAGCAACAGTGACTGATTGCTATATAATTACATGTTTACTATTCATTGTATCTTACTCTCACAAATTATTTTACAAAGCAGTAAATTACAGCTAATATAATCCACAATCCATATTTTAAGTATAAGTATAATCTTTATTGTCATTGTACTAAATACAACAAAATTGGTTAAGTATATTCATCAATCAAAGCAAAATATTATCAATCTTAAAAAATAATTTACCCCACGAGGTCTGTCAGATGTAGTGATAAGAATTTTTGGAACAGTTTGCCTGTTGAAGTAAGGAGCAAATTCATCTATAGCATCATCTAAAGTAACCTGGGAATATATAATAATGACATTTGTATGTGAGACAATCTTAAACATACTCTTGCATCAAGCTCTTAAATACAGGATTGCATTAAATACAGTAGTGTAGGCTTTAGGCTTTTTATTAGCGATGTTTGAAAAATTGGAATTTAAGCTTCTTTGTCTAGGGCAGCATCATCTGTCAGCAAGTTTCTAATCTTTACATTATATATGTAATTATAATTACATATATGAGATTTTAAATATGGCTCATTTGCAAGAAATTTTTCAGATAGAAAAAAAGATTTTTTTGGAAAGAAGAGTCTGAAGAATTAAACGTTGAAGGAATGGATGCATGAACTTCAAATAACCATCCTGCAACTGTTAGGTTACAGAAAAGTGAAAATGTGTGCCCAAATTCATTGCCTAATTATTTATCTAGCATTTATTTCCTTTAAAATGCTTACAGAAAACTACCTCTTCATCATTTGGATCAACCGTGGTTTCATCATATACACGCTGGTTTTCAATGGTTTTTGGTTCTGGTTTTGGTGGTGCCTATAAAATAGAAGTTGAGACCTGAAATTGATGAATTTCATATTGAACAACTGTTCCATTTAAAGACTATTGATGTAGTTTAGTAATAGCATCAAAAATATTTTTAAAAATGTAGACAATTTGAGCTATCAGCTGAAAGATGTATGAATTATAGAACAAAATAAATGGAAAACAACAGATTACCCAATTGGTAGTCAAAGTTTCAGAGTGGTAGTGCAGTACAAATATTAAGTTCTTGAAAAGGGCAAAATCCTTGCTAGGGATCATTAAAGGAACTGAAAATAAAAGTAGCACTATTATTAATGCCTTTAAAGAAATCAGTATTGCAACTATAGTTAACATTACAATTCTAATTATGACATCACAAAGAATATGTAAACCAGAGAATGCTGCAAAAAGTTGGATTTTGGTCTTATAAAAAAAGAAATAACTGAGCAACATTCAGATTTTAAAGAAAGTAGATTAGAAAAAATGTCTTTCTCTCTTACAGTACAGAGACTGAAAAATATAACTTAATTCAAAAGAAAAAGTCATTCTTGACATAGCCAGACATAAATTGGAATTTATGATTACAGCATACAGAGGTGAAGGTGGAAGAGAAGGCTATCATTGATTACCAACCAAGACAGTTATGCATAACATTTAGTAATAGATGAGTAGATGAGCCAATTCACAGGAAACATGAAATTGTATTCTGCTTGTGGGCTCCCCCCTCCCAAGTAACAGAATGAAGTGCAAGAGCAAGTTACAACTGATCTGATTGTATCTGAACTCTTTTACTCACTCCTCCTCTTTACCTTATCTCCAAGGGCTTCCCGCTCCTTCTTCTTCTTTTTCTTAAGGGCTAATTTTTCCTGTAGGAGTAAGGAAGTTGAACAAAAAGAAATTAATCACATGTCAGCACACAGAAGAAAACCTACCATGCATCGCTTTAACAAATTTCCAAGTCTGGGTGCTCAATATTCTTCTCATGCGTCTGAGGATAACAATTTGCTTATCAATCTCTGAGCCCCTACCGAGCAAAGACTCGAAGGGCTCCATTTCTCTTATTTTATTAACATCTGCCCACCCTTCCCAATTAATAAAACGACTACCAACCACCCACCCTCCTTACTAATGAGCAAGCTGGTGCTTAAACGCGAAAGCGACTCAAAGCTCTGCGACCCCACACCTTCTTCTGCTGTTGCTTCCAGCGCAGGAACATGAAGTGGCGCCGCTGCTTGTTCTTAATTTCGGAGACGCTAAAAGTTGGCGGGAAGGCAGCCTGGCTGGGTTCCGCGGGGTTTCCATGAGCCTTCTCGCCATAAACAACCTCGCTCGTTGCGTCAGCATGAGGTCTCCCCTGTATAGGTTTTCCCTCCTCAGAGCCGGCCGCCATGCCGTCGCTTCAATAGTTGATCTTTCACCTCTTCGTTCTCTTCCGGGTTATCCAGAGTTCCGCCGTTTGCCTAGTGCGCATGTGCAATCTTTTCCAATTCCCCCCCTCTCCCCGCCCGATTTGAGACCTGTGTGGTGAAACGTTTGTTTAACCAAATACTCCTAGTATAATATAATCTCGATCTTGATTTGTATGTTCCTTCTTTTTAAATTAAGGCAAACATTTTCTATGTCTTTCAGGCAACTCGCCAAAAAAAAAACCAAAAAAAACCCTCAAACCAAAACCCACCAGCCAGAAGTTCGAGATGTGCATGCGCATGCTCAAAGCGTCCTCATAGTTGCCGAAAATGGACAAGACAGGCTTGGAAGATAATTTGCGCATGTGCGAAATTACCAAGAGAAGAAGCTGTATGTTGAAAGGGAATTCGGGTTTTTCGTGTATCTGTGAATTTCTGATGTGTGGGAAATGAGCCCTGACGTTGGAAGTTATACTTGTCACTGCTTTGGGGATGATTTTAAGGATGATCTATCGATTGTGCACCATTTTGGTCATTATTGACTCTTAGTGAGCACATCGGTTTTCTTAATGATAGTCTGTCCTAACCTTTTTGTCTTCCAATGATTCACCCATAGTCCCCGTAACGGAGTCTGCCCATCTTGCTGCTAGTCATGCTCTTTCTTCCATCTTCCCAGCATTAAAGCTGTCTATAGAAAGCTGGGTGTTCAGATAAAGTGTCTTAAAATAGGATGATTTGAGCCTAGTTGTGCCTTGAGTGAGAACTCTGTTTAATAACCCATTTGTTACTTTTCTTCGCCGTCCATAGTATTCTTGGGAGTCTTCTCCAACAGCAAAGTTCAAAGGCATCAAAATGGTGTGCTACAATATTTAAATTCAGAATGAAATAAGACATTGATCAAAAAATGTTTAATGTTCTATTTTCAAAATCTTGCTTATGCAGTAAGCCACCAGCCAGGTTATAGCAATAGCATTTAGATTCATATACTGCTTCACAGTGCTTTATGGCTCTCTGTAAGCGGTTTACAAAGTCAGCATATTTCCCCCAACAATCTGGGTCCTCATTTTACTGACCTCGGAAGGTTGGAAGGATGAGTCAATCTTGAGCTTGGTGAGATTTGAACTGCCAAATTGCAGGCAGCCAGCAGTCAGCAAAGTAGCCTGTAATACTGCATTCTAACCACTGCGCCACCATGGCTCTTCTCAGAGTAAAGAGTTTCTCCTAATTGAATGGTTCCTCAATGGGAATTGTGTCTTCTCATTTTCAAAGTAGGGAGATATCACACATTTGCAAGTTTTATCACTTGAAAGCCATTATCTTACACCAGTATTGATGACTGTAGATGTTTTTAAGCAGCAGATATTTGAATTGCACTCAGTAACTCAGCTATGAGAAAGTACTCTCACAGACAAAATTGTTTAATATCTTGTCTCTCAGTCAGCATTTTTTTACCAGAAGACCAGTCCGTCTGCATATCTGGGAAATGAATTTAGTCCTGGCATCCTATCAGATGATTGACTTGTAAGATAAAGGCTCTTAAACCTTCTCTGTATCTTAAGCAGAGCATCAAATTAAAGGCAATAAAAGAAACATAATATTGTTTTGCAAAATGAGGCATGCTTTTGAAGCATGCTTTATCTGAACAGAAGCTCAGCCCCAAAACCATAAATGCTAATTTTCAAACCAGAAATTCATCAGGTAATAATGGAAGGTCATTTGAGAGCATCTTATTAATCTTACGATTTAATCATCTGAATTGAAATCCATAACCAGCATCTTTAAGCATTCAGCTAATATGATTCTGAAACATTCTAAAACATTTTTTAAAAATCTCAGACCATATTTTCCCCCCTATTATTTTGGTTTTTCTTTTTTTAAGGTTTAAACTGTGTTTAGACAGAACCAAAATACAGGAAATCCCGATACTTATTCTTCTCTTATATGAAAGGATCCTGAGAAATATACTTCAGTGAAAGGATGGATAAAAATTGCTTTAAAAGTTCTCAGCATTCCTGTCAAGCAACAGTTTTTTCTCAATTTTTGGGATATGCCATCTGGATTCTAAAAGGTGAAACACAAACATTATTTGGAGGTTTGTTACTTTTCATAAACGTTTATGAAAATTATGAAATACAAATGAAAATAAAGATAATAGGAACACAAGAAAGATGTAGGTACAGAGTTTGTTATTTTCAAGAGACCAAAAATGGCCCAGATATTTATTCTGATCTTGAAACAAATAATCTGGTATTCTCAGGGACGTGCGGTCATTGGAGGCAGGGGAGGCAGAGCCTCACCTCTCATCATGAAATAATAATATATAATAATAATATCCACAAGGGAGTTTCATATATATAAGAGGAAGAGGAGGGAGGAGGAGGAGCGCGCGCGGGGTGGTGCCAGCTGGGCAACCGGCGGAGGCAGGAGGGTTCTCGGAAGCGCCAATAACCTTCCTGCCTCCGCTGTACTTTGCACGCTCCTCGCGACTGCAATAGACATCCAGAAGTGGCAGGGGCTTGATGACGTCGCCACAGCTGCCATGCGCGGACGGACGGAGGTAGCGAGAGTGGCGCCGAGGCAGTCCGGCAGACGAGCGACCGAGGATCAGGCTGCCTGATCCTCCATCTCTCGCTCGCTCGTCTGCCGGACCCCTCGACGCCACTCTGGTTACCTCCGTCTGGCCGCGCCCAGCAGCGACGTCGGCGATGTCATCAAGACAAAGTGGCTTTGGAGGCAAAGTGCTTTTCAGTGCTTTTCTGTGCGTCTGGTGTTTAGGTAGATAGCCGGATGTCCTAAACGCCAGACACACAGAAAAGCAGCTGCTGTTGGGGATCGCGGAACGCGAGCCGGCGAAGCGGGCTCAGGAAGGCGGGGAATGGGATCATGTGTGCTTGAGGCTGAGGCAGCCTTAGGCTCCAGCACACGTGGTCCCATTCCCCGCCTTCCTGATGACGTCACCAGCCTCACCAGCCGTAAACCTCACCGCACATCACTGGATATTCTCTCAATCTGTTTTATCCATAAACTCCAACCAGATTCTCCAGTTATCTTTATACTAGCAATAGAACAAAGTCCTATTATGCAGGAGGGCAGCAAATTTTCTTTAAGGTTGCAGAATTTTAAGATGGCAGAGCAGAGAGTTTTATTTACCAGTCGCTTATTGCCAAAACAAGGATCTTGTATTATTGGCACCATAAATTAGGTGGAATATCATTTTGATACCATAGTCAGTCTGCATGAACTTGAACATTCCTGGTCCTCCTTTTAAGATTGGAAGAGAGCAAGCTAACATGCTGTGAGCAGAAATAATTTTACTATAGGATGTTCTTCTGTTTTTATGCAGGCTTGAGTAGACTATCAAAACATCACAGAAGGCAGAATTGCATTTCATTGTTACCAAGACAACTTATTTACGTGACAAGGAAATCACCAGGAGCGACTTTAAAAGAGAACAAAACAAAGCCCTTTATTTATCTGCATGTTAGTTCTAGTTTTTCCTATATTGTTATCACCAAGATGAAACATATCAGGTGTCACAAAACATCTGGAATGTGCAATTCAGGAAAAGCCAGAAGTATTAATAAATGTAATGGTTGCAAATTGGTCTGTCATGAGAGTCCTGAGGTAGAAAAGTGTGGAATTGCTAACAATTACGCTAATTACGACTCCGAAATCAGGATGACTTGAAAAGTGCAATATGTGAAATTGTCAGTGTCTCTCTTTTCGCATATGATTGGCTATTCTGATTATGCCTAATTTATTCAGAGAACAAAAGGAACATTGAACGAAGCTTCTGAAACAATTTATCATCATTAAGTGCTCACTAAAAATTGTACCACCACTCCCAAATTTGTCACCTGCTTTATAGGCAATTTGATCTGGAGAGATATGATGTCCAATTCCTTTCTAGTTTGCACATCTTCACCTATTGTAGCAATGGTTGGAGTGAGATTGGATGGCTGAATGTGTTAGATTGGGTAATGGATAGGCACACACAGGCTACACGGTATCAACGGTAACAACAGCTCTTTATTAAGTACAACAAGTGAGAACAATCCAGCAAAGGTTGAGTCTGACAGCAGCCCCTTTATAGGGAGCTGTCAGACCCTTCGACCAATAGGATTAAACCTCTGTTCCCGCTGGAACAGAGGACCTTGGTGGAAACCACTGTAGTTAGAACAAGTATCTTAACACCCCTCCTCTCTTGGATGGAACAATCCTACTTGTTATGTAGTCACGCAGGTAGGCGGGCTTTTGGGTAGCTCTGCCTGACCTGCATGGTTCAGTCGGAGGGGTTTCCTTGGACAGGTCGGACAGACCTGTTTACTCCGCAGCTCTGCTTGGTGGAAGCTCCTGGAACCTTTCACAGGCAGCGGCTGGAGCTTCTAGAGCCGGTTCGCTCGGAGATCGCTGCAGGCCTGCAACATAACCAGATAAGTTTTCGGGTACCCTCGGGCTTGAGCTGGCCGTGGAAGGAGTGAGTGTTTGCTCCGTTTGGGTAGGACTTTGGCTAACTCGTGCAGCAGTTACCTCTGGTTGTCTAAGAGTGGAGTTGGAGAGGCGGCCACGGAGTTGGTCAATATGCCTTCTCCAATTCCTACCGTCCTTGAGCTTTAGGAGGTAAGAGCGAGGGCCGGTGATGCCTATCACTGTGGCAGGAATCCACAGAGTTCCCCCAGGGTAGTTGTGGGCGTATACCAAATCCCCTATGCTAAATGTCCGAATCTTGCTTGCGGAATCTGGGGCCGATGAGGCAGAATAATTGGGGTGTAACCAGTCTAAGTGGGAACTTAGCCAGCGACCCATGAGAAGCTCGGAGGGGCTTCTCCCTGTAGTGGCACTGGGTGTGATGTGTTGAATTAGCAAATAGTGGTCAACCCGTGTTTGCCAATCTCCCAGGCCCATCTTAGAGAGGGCCTCTTTTGCAGATCTCACCATTCTCTCTGCCTGACCATTGGAGGCCAGATGGAATGGCGCGACAAGGACATGCCTTGATTCCCTGAGCTGCTAGGAAGGTCTCAAATTGCATGGCCTTAAATTGGGGCCCGTTGTCAGAGACCAAGACGTTGGGCAGGCCGTGTGTGGAGAAAAGTCTCCGTAGCACCTTAATGACTGCTTCTGCCATGGTGGAGGACTACCTCTAACCATTTCGAGTAGGCGTCCACAACTATGAGAAATGTCTGGCCGTGAACTGGGCCAGCAAAGACAATGTGCACCCTAGACCATGGTGCTTGAGGTCGCTCCCACTCCTTAGCAGGTGCCTCTAGGGGAGCTGGTCTGGACTTCTGGCACGGTGTGCAGGTAGCCACCCATTCTTTGATCTCCCTGTCCATGTTAGGTCACCACACGTAACTCCTAGCCAAAGACTTCATCCTGACAATTCCAGGATGCCCTACGTGTAAAGCCTCTAATACTGCAATGTGCAGTTTGGTTAGAACAACGACCTGGCCCCCCCACAATAAACAGCCATTTACAACCGATAACTCATCACGTTTGGCAAAATACATTTTGAAATCAGCCCCAACAGGCAACTTGGGCCACCCCCTCCACACCCAGTTCAAAATTTGTTTGATGGTGGAGTCCTTTGCAGAGTGACGGGCAACGTCACTGGACGAGACAGGCCCAGTCTCAAGGCAGTCAATGAGGAGGACTGGCGTCTCAGGGGTAGGGTCAGCGAGAAGTTCAGGCAGCGGGCAGCGGCTAGGAGTGTCAACGTGCCCCAAAGTGGAGCCTGGTCGGTGAATGAGACGATAGGAGTAGGCAGTTAGGAAGATGGTCCATCTGGTCATGCGAAGTGGTAATGATACTGGGGTAGGTTGGTCCCCAGCCAGTAAGCCCAACAACGGCTTGTGGTCCATAACCAGTTCGAAGTCACGGCCATATAGATGCTCATGGAACCTCTCTACTCCGGCCACTGCAGCCAAAGCCTCACGGTCCAGCTGGCTGTAATTCCGCCTGCGGCAGACAAGGTCCTGGAGTAAATTGCAATAGGGGCTTCGGTTCCGTTGGGCATGTGATGGCTGAGGACGGCGCTGACGCCGAATGGGGAATGTGAGATATTTTCACATTAGGAATTTTAGCATTCCTGAAATGTCATGCTTTGATAATTGACTGTCAATTCAAATCTGCTGTTTCTGCCTAGTCCATGTGGTTGGTAAAATCATCTTTTTTTACACTGTATTGCATTAGGATGATTGGGAACTGGGATAAAGGAAAGAAAGGGAAAGCAAAGGAGGACCTGGTCCCAATTAATGGTGCATATGCTGATAAATTAAAGCCAGTAGTGAATGAAAAGTGAAAAAGGCACAACTATATCACTAAATGTGCCCACATTGTGGCAATTCCCAAAACCCTATTTGCCTTTGAGATTGCAAAGCAGCATCTTATACAATTGTCGTTTAAGACAGAAAAACTAATTTTAATCTGAGACGTAAAATGATGACAGAAGACTGAATTCTTGGTTGGGAACCTGATAAAACCAGCACTGTATGATTCAGGAAGATTTGGTTTGCTCTGGTCAGATTGTAGTGGTTAAAAGATGCCTGTAGATGTCTGGTCCAGAAGCCAGGCGTCTCCGAGTCCTCTTTTAGGTACAAAAACCAGCTGGGTGACTTTGCCCCAGTCATTTTCTCTCAGCCTTGGGAAGAGACGAGTAAGCCACTTCTGCAAATGTTGCCAAGAAAACCATAGTCACCAGGATTCAGGGTTGACTCAATGGGCCATGGCTACCAATGAGATTATACTCAGAGATTAAAAGATTCAACATTAACCACAATGGAGGAATGTTTGGTAAAGCTGAGTTATTTTGCTGAAATGGACAATTTTATCTTTTTTGATTACAGCAAAGACATCATTTACAGTACATTTACTGCTGACTGGAAGTCTCTTATGGGCTTTGTATGAAAAATGGAAAAAATGAACTTTTGATTTGTGATCTTGATGATTAGATGGGATTGATCATGGAGAGAAGAGTGATATATAACTTTAGAAAGAGGGGTTAAAAATATTTGTACTTATAATTGTTGTGAAGAATATCGGAAGCCATTTATTTATACTTTTCTCCTTTCTATTTTTCTTTAACTTTTTTCTTTTTGCACTTTTATCATTTTTGGTCGTTTCATTTTCTTTTTTCTTCCTTTGTTTCAGTAACTTTAGCATTTGTCTTCTTTCTAAAAGTTTTAATAATTATTATACTATGCGTATAAATAAGGGGTCCGAGTTTGTCCAAGTTGTCAACTTGGCAAACTTGACATAGCTGGCTGGAGAATTCTGGGAGTTGAAGTCCACAGGTCTTTAAATTGCCAAGTTTAAAGACCTCTGGTATAAATGGACTATGCTACAACAAAGTATAATGGTGCTAATTTTCCCTGAAAATGTGGAAAAGTCATATCTGTATACCAGGGATATTTGTCTTATTTAGGAAGACCTTTAGAACAAGAAAGCTGAGGTTACAAAAGTTTCTGTTCCTTTCCAACCCATCCATGCGACTAAGAAGAGGAAGACTCCCTTCTTAGGCCTGGAAAGAAACACAACCTCTTGGGGCTCAAAAGAACAGGAATTCTTCATTTGTTGTATTGCATATGGGAGACAGTGAGTGGGTGGGGGGATGGTTGTGCCTTCAACACTGTAACACCATAGTGCACCAATATTTGCTTGTACAGCTTTTAAATATTCCCTTGTTGACATATTGGTAGTGCACCTCTGGGAAATCTGACTCGACTGGCATGGTTTGTTTAAGCTGCCTCCTCCTGTATATGCTCTTATCAGTAGCATCCTGCAACAGGAATACATCAGTTGCAATATAGATATTTGGAGCATTATTTTCTTCCACAGCAATATTTCTAAGTATTGTAAGCTTGGGGAGAATTACATAGCAAGTATTTTTTTTGGTCAGATAATCTCTTTTAGAGGTAGCTGGGCAAGGGTTAATTCCAGAGGTGAAATTCATTTTTTTTTACTACCGGTTCTGTGGGCATGACTTGGTGGGCGTGGCAGGGGAAGGATACTGCAAAATCCCCATTCCCTCCCCACTCTGGAGCCAGCCAAAGGGAGTATTTGCCGGTTCTCCAAACTACTCCAAATTTCTGCTACCAGTTCTCCAGAACCTGTCAGAACCTTCTGAATTGCACCCCAGGTTAATTCCTTCCATATCCAGGGTGAGACCCTCACTTCAGGTTGAAGCTTGGGAGAGATGGCAGACTCCATCTCCCATGTGCTATTGGAAACCTAGCTTTTGCTATCACCCACCGTGTCATCTCATTGGCTAATTAGAGTGTGTCAAATTTTTCACCATTCACTTTCCAAACATTAGGAGTGTTTAAAAGTTGTGACATGCCTTGGGGATTGTAAAGGTATTTTAGAGATTTTAATATAATTTAGGTGTGCTAGGCAAGCATGTCATAAATATCATAACTTTTTAACATTTTGTTTGTTTCATTGGCTATGGCTGTGGTTCCCCATCTAATACAGGCACTGCTGCAGACCCTAGTGCTAATTGGGCAGTGTCCTTCAGAGAGAAATATGCAGCCTAGCCCTGTATTCCAGTCCAATGCAACAGCTGTATTCTCATCACTCACACCACTGCCTTTTAACCTTGGATCCAGTAGATTTGCAGCAGCAAGTATTGGATGGCAACTAAACTCTTCACGTTTCTTAACAACATCTTTCACTTTACTTTTTTTAGCAGTTGTAAGTGGAGACGCACTTAGGTTTTCAAAAACAGATGTTTTTATCATAGCCATGTGGTTAGGAATTTCTAACACAAGTGCAGTGTCTAATTCAGATGCACGGATTGCTGAAAAATTGATGTTAACATCTGTTGGGAGTTCTGCAGCTGAACCCAAAACACGTCCTCATCAAGCACAGTGTTCCTTATATTTCTGGGAATTTTAAGATCCTCAATTATTACTGTTGCTGGAAGAGCTTCTTTGTTTTTTAGTAAACCTTTGAAGGAGATTTCCCACTCCATCCCAATATGTTTAACTACAAAGCTTCAGTGTCACTATTTTATTCTGTGCATTTTTTTCCTTTTTGCTTCTATGTGAAGACTGCAGTGAGAACATGAATAGCTTGTACCTATTTGATAACATCTTTAACTCTTCTATAAATCCTTTGAAGGGTGTCCAGTTTCATGAAGTCACTAAGAAGTACGTTTAGTCCATGAGATGCACATCTTATTGTAGTAATACGTGGATACTTGTCTATTATGTTTTCCCATGCCGCTTTCATTTTGTTTGCATTGTCCATCAACAATACCATATCATAGATACATACATTATTTAGCATTGGAAAAGAACATATTCCACACACCTTTTGTTTCAATTTTTCCAGTTATTTTTCCAGGCCTTCCCATCTCTAATCTGCAGCGAATGACTCTTCATGCAGAAAGAATACCTTGTTCAAAATCAGTAAAAGAGAATAGCACCTGAAACAGAATTGCTGTGGTCAAGTGGACTTTTTGGAAACTCCAGAAAATTCTTCTTTCCTTAGTGAACTGAAGCAATTCTGTGGGAATGAGTTTCTCCAGGTCTTCAGACATGTACAACTCCTACACAAACAACCACACCACATATATTCTTGTGTTGGAAAAAAAAGTCCAAATTGATGCAAGAGAAAGAACAAAACTTGTCATTTTCAGTACAACCGGTGTCTTAGAAGCTTTTTTCCCCTCACTCTCACACATTTAATTACTAACACTTAAACCTAAGCTAATTACGCAAAAGAAAAGGATTTACCGCCTTTCTAAAAAGTTACTAAATCTAGAAGACACCTGAAGAAATTGTTGGCTTACTGTAGGTCAGGGCTGTCAAACTCCCAGCCTACTGGCCGGATGCATCTCACACTGGCCACGCCCATGTCTGGTTTAGTGAAGGGGGAAAACTTTTGATATGTCATGTGACGCTGCCTTGATGACATGAGTTAGAAAACCCTAGGTCTTTGGCTAGACTTACATTTTATAGCCATTTTCAAGACAATTTCTCCACTATTGTTGCTTTCCCCAAGGGCTCAAACCTGATTCTCTTTAAGTAATGCTTTGCACTAATGTGGGGATTGGCTGTAGGTCTGATTGATATTCATAATGTTGTCTTTTGAGGAGCTGAGTCAGGTGTGGTTTTTTTTTTTTTTTTTTGGAGTGCTGTGTGTTTTTTGGAAATGGCAGCAAAACTTACCAAATCTGCACCTTTATCCCAAAGGAGCTTTTTAAGGAGGCAACTGGACTTTGCGTTTTTCTTTGAAGGATGTTTATCTCAAAGTGCATAGCATTTGAATGGTGTGGGAGTATGAAGGGATTTCCAGTCAGTGGTGGCAAATGGCGGCAAACGGTAGGAAACAGTGACGGTGGCGATTGGCAGTGGGGCACATGGTGGTGATGACAGTGGCGATAGGTGGCGGTAGCAACAGGCGGCCGCGATCCCTGTCGCCTATAACAGCTGATCAATGGTATTCCGGGAGGCCAAACCAACCGCCAATCAGCTGCTCGGCAGTGAAGGCTCCAGCATTCCCCACTGGCAGAAGCAGCTCAGCTTAGTTGACCGATGGTGGGCGCAACGGGGCGGAGCCCTGACAAGCCACATGCTGGGACTGCGATAACGTGCTGAAGCTGACCAGGCCATTTGCCGTTTGCCAGATGAATACTGGATGGATGCTGGAAGGCAGAGGCAGATTTCCCCCCCCCTTCTTTTCTTCCTCTAAAGCTAATGCATGTTTTATGGTCTGGTGCATCTTATAGTGCGAAAAATACAGTACTTAATGCTCTATTTCTCAAAATACTAATTGTGGAGTAGGTTAGATAGTTCTTTCCAGGTTTTGCAGATATTAGGAATAAGCCATGAGAACCAAGAGATGAGCCATGCATTTAGAAACATAGATAACATAAATCAGCTGTTACTTAGTTCAGTCTCCAGGATGCTTCAATAAAAGTAGTTCATGCAATTATCTAAGCCTTAGTTAAATGCAGTCAGATGGTATTAAGATGTTTGTATCCCCCCAGTCCTGGTATGTATAATGTACATTTTGCCTGCTGTCGTAAGCAGTGTTTGCTGCTCTCCAAGTTATTCCTGTTATCTGTAATTGGAATTCCACATTCATTGCATCTGAGCAATGTGTGGATGATTAGACCTTCACACTTTTTGATGTGATTTCATGTATTCATAATTACTTTTCTCTCTATTAGTTTTTTTCTTTTGTCTTCCTTGCATCACACAAAATGCAGAGCACGTATAGAACATGAAATGTAAATTCTGTTAAATGATTGTAGTAATTTATGGACTTGGGTGTCAACAGTAGAAGAATTCAAAGGATCTGCTGTTAATCCTCACCCTCTTTTGTTGTTGTTCAAGAAGCACTCTTGAATAGAATAATTGCAGGAGTCTTTTCATGTTGAAGGTAATGCAAACTCATGAACATAATTTGATGACACAACAATGAGGCCACTAAAGACTCCTCGCCATAATGGAAATAGGCAGAGATAAAATTAGCCATCCCATTCAGGGAACTTATGTAATAAGGAATTAAAGGAAATGAGAATTAAATTAAAGCCGCATAGAGGACTGGTGTGTCTCCTAGTAATTCAGATAGAATGTCCCATCTTTGAAGTTACAGTCCTGAGTAGAAAAGGCAAAACCTTTGCAGCAAATGAACCTCCCAGCAGGAAACAACTAGTATATAAATAACACAAATTCAAGGATAATTTGAGTCTGGGAAAGGCCCTATTCTCCTCCTTCAATGATATGGAATTAAGAAACTGCAATATATGGCAAAAGGAAGTTCCAAAGAGAAAGGGAAATTATGTGCAAGTGTATATTTAGGGTTCCACCTTGTTTGTTTATCAGTGTTCAACTTTATAGGGCTTACTGTAGATACAATGGAAATGACATTATCTGGACTGCCCATCACATTCATGGAATAAATCAGTGGTTCTCAACCTGTGGTCTGTGGACACCTGGGAGGGGGGGGACGCCACGATGTTGTCACAGGGGCCCCATGACGGCTGGAAGAAAGATTATGATTTAAATCTTCAATTAAGTCTTGGTGGTCCGTGGCCATGGTCGGTGGCCACAAAAGTTATTTTAAGGGAGTCCATGGGGAAGAAAAGGTTGAGAATCACTAGAATCAGGCAATGTAATTGCAGGAGAAAAGTTTTCTATGGAACTACTCCAAACTTTCATTCCCTTAAGGACTCTTGGAATAAAATTCATGAGATATTCCATTTGCTGTAGCCCTCTTATCTCTTCCACACCATGTGTACATATTGAGACTACTTTAGATATAAAGAGCTGCTCCCAGAATGCCACCATTCCCTAATAAAGTTAGAAGTTATTTCTCCATTCTCCTTCAACTGATCATGGCTATGAAGAGTCCCACAAGAAGGTTGTTTCCAAAATCACCCTCTTCTTTATTTCTTAATCATATGAAAAAATTAGAAAAAGAACCCTTCATCTCACACCTTGGCCTGTGTGTTTTGCATCATTTGGGGGGACGTATACATTTGACACTTGATACAATGGACTATCCCTGACTCTGTCTGCCTTTTCCTTTTTTTGTTTTACCAGCTTGTTTCTTCTCCAGTTGTTAATTCTTCAGCATTCTGCTTCTTCAAAACACCTTTCAGTTTTTCAGTTGTGTACTCCAAAGTACCAATGCAGATAAAAGGCCTATTTTTGCAAAATGATTATGTGAACTGATCAATTTCTATAATTCAGAATGTATTTTCAATATATTTATTTTGAAAAAGTGCCTGCAAAACAGGGGCGGTAGATCACAGATAACTTTATTTATTGATTTCTTTGTCATCAGTTGCTGTCTGATGTTTCTAGTTCTTTCCCAACTCTTCTTGTCCAAATGATTAACTTTAGCAAATTTATAAACTTGCCTATTAAGCAGATTGCATGCTGAAAATTATTCATTCAAATTCGCTTTGAAGTTGTAAAATGATTGTATGAAGGAGGAATGAATATATCAAGAAGGAGAAGGCTGAGAAAGGCAGGATGGAATATCTTCAAAAAGAGAGGTGAGAAGTTCAGAAGAGAAGAGATGGTGTATGGAGCAGTGGACGGATATGGTGGAAACAAGGTGAGTTTACAAGAATAGACAAATATGGAGAGGAATAATGCTGATTTAGCTATATTTTTCTTAAATAATGCTTTTAATTTCTTTGACTTAACATTTTTTCCTCCCTTTCTGTGCCATGTATAATGCAGGCATGGTCGTTTGATGTAAATTTCAATAATCAACTTTAATAATAATTTTGTCAAGCTTAGAGAATGAGTGACACAAGACCTGGGAGTTAATCAGCTTGTGTATTTCACTATCCCTGTCCCAATGTGAAACTTGTGGATTCCATGCAAAGTGTTCTATTTATTTATTAATTAAATTTTTATGCTCTCCATTTCTCCTATAAGGTGACTCTTAAAAAAAAATTAACATGTTAGGTTGGGGCTTTGAAGTTTGGGCACTAGAGGGAACCAGAAAGAACTAAAGATTGCAATTTAAAAGAGTAGAACACTTCACATTTGACTTACTAATACAGAGTGAAGCAAAATACTTTAACATTGGACATATTGAAGGCGATTTGTGAATGATGGAGCCAGACGTTAACTACAGAATATCTGCCATTAGAGATAGACTGTGTTTAAAAGATGTTATGGAAGACATATAATTTTTAGCAGACAAGACTGATTTGAAAGTGGATTTTAAAATGATACAGCTACAAGAACAGAATAGAAAGAGACGCTACACTGGATATGCAAATCAAACCAGCTGATGTCTTAATAGTTAAAAGAGATATCCAAATAATAAATCAAAAGAGTCATGTAGATAATTTTCCTATAGTGAATTTACAAAAAAAGCCCTTGAAAGAATTCATGAGAAGGAACAAAGAAAAAAAATGAAAAGAGATCAAATTGCAGCACATTATTTAAAGGGATTAAAGACTTAAAAAAAAATTAACAAAGGAGGGAATGCAAAGTTTATTTATATGTTATGTTATCTTTGGTAACCCTTACTGAACTGTTGCTAACTGGGACTGAATAGAGTAACAAGGCTTTAAGGATTTGTTTATACTTAAGACATAGGATATGGGAAAAAGGGATTATTCGTTTTATTTTTTGAGAGAACAAATTGCCAAAATAGTTTATACTTGTTCTGATAAAAGTTATACTGTTCTTTTCTGTACTACATTCTAATTTTTCTTTCTTTTCTATTTTTCCTTATTTTCTGTCCTTTTAATATTTTTTGTTCTTCTAATTTTTAGATTTTATCCTTTTAATTGTAGTGTTTAATAAAATTATTATTAAAAAAGGAAATAGCTATATGTAAGGGCTTTCAGGCTGGTAATATTAGTTGTAAAAAGAATTGTACAATAATAGTTGATACAAAATGAATAAGCATTAGCAGTGCGATATGGTTGAAAAGACGCACAAATGTTAATTTAAGCTGTATTGACACAAATATGTTTACTAATCCTAGCATGTATAATTCTCCTGTATTCAAACCCCACCTCAAATCTTGTGCTCAGTTCATACCACTACACTTTAAGAAAGATTGAGAGAGATTAGAAAATGGATGAGAGAAAAGTAATGAGGATGATCAGTAGACTATGAACTAAGTCAGTGGTGGGATTCAAAAATGTTTACTACCGGTTCTGTGGCTGTGGCTTGGTGGGCGTGGCAGGAGAAGGATACTGCAAAATCTCCTTTCCCTCCTGATCAGCTAGGATGGGGTTGTACTTCCCAAGAGACTAGTTTCTTTTTCCTTTTCTTTTTGTGTCACTAGTGTAAACGATAAATAGTAGTGCCCCTAGTGTGTATCATTTATATTTAATCCTGCTTGTACTAAAATTACATTTTTAAAAATTAGGCAAGAGTTATTTGGCCTAAGGATAGATTAGATTGGACCTAAACAGGCGTCATTCCTACTTTGCATTGGTGAATTTCTTAAATGACTTTATTACAGATACGCATGCTGAGATGTACACTGAGAAGCAGCTTTTTGTACTTATTAGTGAAACCCAATCAGTATCCCTGCCAGGAAGTTATGTAGTACCTGCCAAGGTCCTGATCAGCCACTAACAGTTTCTTGGTGAAGTAAGGTTTCCACCAAAATAACCTTACACACAGGGTTTGTGAGTAAACTGGTCTCACAAGCTTAGGGAAGCCGTGCTAAGAAAGCATTAATTATTGTACAAAATTGACGCCAGGCTTCTAATTATTTCTTTCAAATGCAACCACTGTGTAGCATCACTAAGGGTTTGCTTTTATATTTTTAATCTAGCCAGTAAGTGTTGCTGGCTACGCCTACCACGTAGAAGGAAGCAGGGCCTTGATTATGATAGGATTGAAAAGAGCCACTATGACATGCTTTTTGGACCATCGTTTGCCCCATAGGGACATAGTAAGGATGAAAAATGTGGGTGTGTTTTTCCTGTATTAATGGCAGTGGTTTTTTTTTCTCCCATAGCATTTTCCCATAAGTGCAAGATTCACTGCCCAAGCCTGACATTGTGGGCCAAGTGTGACTGACCCAAAAGTTATCCAGCAGGCTTTCATGACTAAGGTGGAACCAGAACTCACAGGCTCCTGGTTTCTCCTGGTGACTTAACCACTAGACTAAAGCGGTATTAATGGTAATGTATTGACTGTTAATTTAAGGACTTCTATACTGCTTTCAAAGGTGGCTCAGTGGCTAAGACGCTGAGCTTGTTGATCAAAAAGGTTGGCAGTTTGGCGGTTTGAATCCCTAGCGCTGCGTAACGGAGTGAGCTCCCATTACCTGTCCCAGCTTCTGCCAACCTAGCAGTCTGAAAGCATGTAAAAATGCAAGTAGAAAAATAGGGACCAGCTTTGGTGGGAAGATAACAGCGTCCCGTACACCTTCGCTGTTTAGTCATGTTGGCCATATGACCATGGAGTTGTCTTTGGATAGCTCTGGCTCTTTGGCTTTGAAACAGAGATGAGCACCATGGCCTAGAGTCAGGAACAATTAGCACATATGTGCAAGGAGAACCTTTACCTTTACCTCATATTGCCTTCGTGGTTGCTTCCTAGTCCCTTGAAAGATCTTTGAAGCCAGCCCTGCATTTTTCTCCACTTCTCCCAACCTCAAAAGGCTGAGGACAGAGAATCAATATCTCTCTATCTGACCAATGAGAGAGACTCTTAAGAGAGAAGTGCACTGGTTTCACTGCAGTTTCAAATGCCAATTTTAGTTTCAACCCCTGAACTGATGCAGTTCCTGGAGTAATAAAAATCTGCCTTTCCCGTACAAATGAGAAGGAAAATCATCAGCTAGTACTCACCTCCATTCATGTTTTCAGGACCCGTTGAATGCATTTTTTGACCATTTGCCCCCCAAATCTGAATAACAATAATTTTTACATATTAAAAAAAAATCAAATCTTCTCTGCAAGGAAACATCTTTAACCCGAATACTTCTATTTCTCTCAAACAACCAGTGCAAAGTGTGAAAAGGAACAATTTTTAGCAATGGGAAAAGAGTTTGCCCCAACCTTGGCCAAATGCTAAGAATCCTACGGTTGGATGCTAAAGAAGAGAAAACAAGTGCTTTTGCACATAGCCCCACAGTTGCAGACTAGTAAACCAGCTCAGCCATCCAGTGGTGACAATGAAACAAGACCACATGGAAGCAGCAGGGATCCAGGAAGATCCAGTGCCAAAGCCCCATCAGGAAAACATGCTACCAATATTTTGTAAAAATAAACTATTTATTTAATTTATATGACACCCATCTTTCTTTCCCAAGTAACTGTGAGCTCTGGACAACAGAAATCCTTTGCAATGCGTACAGTATCAAATCCGGTATTCTCAGTTTCTGATTATATGAATTTAGATGCATACATAAATACACATCAGGATATAGAATGTGCTTTATCTGCCTGCTTCTGGCTGTCTTTGATGGACTGAGCAATATAGCAATATGTATCACCGTCAATTTGAACGTTTTGAATGTTTTTATATATTTGTTTTTGTAGTGTTGTAAGCTATCAGGAATCACTTGGATAGTGAGATGGGTAGCATTTATATTTAATAAATAAATAAACGGCCACCCATCACTATTAAATTTGCTTATTTATTTATAGAAATTGCTATTCCAGGATGGATAAGCCAATTACCAAAAAAGGGCTCAAGTGAGAGGTATAGAGGAGGTATGTTAGAAGAGAACAAATGACACAGGCAATAGCATGTTGTTGCAATGAAAGCTCCTTTGTTATATGCATTGTGATGTTGCACGGATTTAGAATAGAATAACAGAGTTGGAAGGGACCTTGGAGGTCTTCTAGTCCAACCCCCTGTTTAGGCAGGAAACCCTACACCACTTCAGACAAATGGTTATCCAACGTTTTCTTTAAAACTTCCAGCGTTGGAGCATTCACAACTTCTAGAGTCAACTTGTTCCATTCTAACTGTCAGGAAATTTCTCCTCAGTTCTAAGTGGCTTCTCTCCTTGATTAGTTTCCACCCCTTGCTTCTTGTCTTACCCTCAGGTACTTTGGAACATAGCCTGACTCCCTCTTCTTTGTGGCCCCTGAGATATTGGAACATTGCTATCATGTCTCTCCTAGTCCTTCTTTTCATCAGACTAGATATACCCAATTCCAACAACCGTTCTTTATATGTTTTAGCCTCCAATCACCTAATCATCTTTGTTGCTCTTCTCTGCACTCTTTCTAGCCTCCACATCTTTTTTACATTGTGATGACCAAAACTGGTTGCAGCATTCCGAGGGTGGCTTAGCAAGGCATTATAAAGTGGTATTAACACTTCATGTGATCTTGATTCTATCCCTCTGTTTATGCAGCCTAGAACTGTGTTGGCTTTTTTGGCAGCTGCTGCACACTGCTGGCTCATATTTAAATGGTTGTCCACTAGGACTCCAAGATCCCTTTCACAGTTACTACTACAGAGTAAGGTATCATCTATACTGTACCTGTGCATTCCGTTTTTGTTGCCTAAATGTAGAACTTTACTTTTTTTCACCATTGAATTTCATTTTGTTAGGTAGCGCCCAATGTTCAAGTTTGTCAAGTTCCTTCTGTATTTTAAGCCTATCTTCTGGAGTGTTGGCTATTCCTGCTAGCTTGGTGTCATCTATGAATTTGATGAGTTCCCCATCTATCCACTTTTATCCAAATGGTAGACCTTATATCTCAACTGAATAAGGTACTTCCATTATTTCAATTAAATCCAGATGGGAAAAAAATGCTGAAGGTAAATTAATCACTCCAGTGTCCGCTGCTCTCATGGAACTTTTTGCCCATGTTCCAGGCACATACTTAATTGTGTGAATAAAGACAATATTGCTCTAAACATACCCAATCATGTCCTGGCTCATAAGAACTGCTGGTGATGAGATTAATTAATTAATAATTTCCTTCTCAGAAAAGACCTACAGAGGATTGGTAAAAGTGAAGGTTCATTTCTATGGCTGGGTTGATGTTTGCCTCCCCTTACAGGGGAATGGAGAAAAATATACAGAAAGGGAGGATGTGAGGTTTCCGAAAGATGCCCTAATTAATTCATGAGCCTTGAGCCAAGTTTCAAAAGAAATCCAGTCATTTATTAGGAACACCACTTCAGCAATACCTCATTGCAGTCAGATCTGATCTCATTTTAATTATGGCTGAACTTTACCCCTGTTTCCTCCCTCCCCTCAGTCTGTGTCATAAACCACATTCACCAATGAGGTGCATGCCTCATAAGCCCGCTGTAGTAATCTGAGATCCGACTCTAGCCGAAGATATGTGTGGAATGTGCTCTACCTCTTTCCTTACCATGACAACTTTATGAGTTAACATTCGGCTCCACTCGCTTTCCGAAAGTGACCTGTGCAAAGCAAAACAGATAGGAGACATCTCCTTTCCATAGTCATATAGTCTCTGATTGCATCACCGAAGATTTTCTTCATTTGCTTGGAGAATAATTAGAAAAGAAATTGAAATAGAAAATGACAGTAAGGAATACATGCAGAGCCTGGTTTCTGGAATACTGTGCGACAGTTTTATCAATATTCGCCATAGCAAGAGATATTTTCTTGTCTAACAAATGTCTTAACTCTCTGTATTCTTGTTTCTACTCTCCCCTTGTATTACATATGTGTGCATTGGGAAGCCTAAGACCAGCTGCATATGCTTGGCTGAGGATTATATGACCAGAAAAAGTGGGGAGCAGTCATTCACATTCTGAACTACTGCCCAATTGCCCTCCCCAAAAGAGTGGCTTTATTCTTAGTTGTATAACTGAGCTGGACATGGTCCATTTTGAAAACCACTTTGTCTTTTGCCAGTTTCTCCCCTATTCTGAATTTGATCTGCTTCTGTTCAGTTTTGGAGAGCTATCCTGCAGATGGACAATCAGACAGAGTCTGAAGCCAATGCAAATTCAGCTATTATTTGTGTGCTTTCACAAGTAGGCAGCTGTGACCCACTTGACCAATACAAGGGGATGTGTTCTGAGAACACAACGTGTTGGGCTTCCTCCTTACTGGGCTGCCAAGGAATATGACTGCAAGCAGTAATGGTGGCTAGTCTATCCCCCTGAATGATGACACAGCAGCCTTTTACCTGGTGATCATATTAAGAGAACTTTTCTGGCAGATAAAAGATAGTACATATATAACACACTAACACAATCACTCTCTCCAAGACAATGGTACACATACATATAGAAAATAAAATGGGTTTGATTTTAAATGAGAGGAGAACCAATTTTTGCTTCTCCTGTTCAGAAACTGGATCCACTGAAGAGTTGTTGTCACGCCTGTAGTTATGTTCCTTTTAGGATCTTTGGCTTGCCACGCTTTCTATTATTTCACTGTGCTGTTTCATTAGTATAGTAGTTGGGAGGGGGGAATAGAAAGGAGTAGAATTGTGGAATGTGTTGTTATTCTTTTCTAGAAGCCCAAGGTCATCTTTTGTCTCCGCGCCTCTGCACCTGACTGGAACCAGCTGGGTGGAGATGCCAGCATGGCCAAAGAAGATTGGACCATGTGATGGATTTATGGGGGTGGGGATAAGATCATGAACTTTCAACTGGGTGGAATCCCAGGAAGCTTTAGATTTGGGATTCCACAGATGTGCCAACATGTCTGTCTTATTAAATTGGAACTTTAAGGATAGTTTTGTCTTGGACTCTGATTTAATTCTGCATGATATTTGGAACGCTGAGAGTTGTGACACCCTTTTTGTGTGCTGATTTATAATTCTGATCTGGTTATTAGATCTGTAGACTGGGAATGATGAGGCTGACTCTCCTCCAACACAGAAGATACCAAGCTACAAATATAACCTTAGTGAAAATCATTTTGTGCTCAATGTAACACAGCTATAAAAGGCATTAAATGATACCCCAAACAGGAATTTGAACACCCCAAAAGAAGAAAAATAATTGGTCTTTTGTGTGGTTTCAAGTTCTATCTCAAATTAATTCATTGTGCCATCTAAAACAGAATCGTAGAACACAGGATGCTCCTGGCTAATGATCTCTCATGATGCAAGTTGGGAATCCATTCCCACCCCCTGAATTTAGGTTTGGGGTGATAGCCGGATAGCTCATCTCCTTTCGATCCTCCTACAATTAATGGAAGTATTTGTGGATAGCCACTTCTTTTCCAAAATGAAAAAAACACTGTGGCTCAACCTACTTGAAGGCTACACCCCATTGACTTTTGTTGCTGTGCAAACAATAGCAGTTTGATTTACAGATGGGGACGGGTGATAATTCCTCTTTATATATATATATGTATCATGCTTTAAAGTTTAACCTGTTTATTTATGCTGATCAAGCTGCTGTTAAGAATCTAAGAGACGAAAAAGCCATTCTCAAGGGCAGGTCTGTACAGCTTTCTACATTGATTCATGGACTGAGACAGTAATTCTATGCTGATGAGCTACAGAACAATCCAATTGTCTAATTCTTCCATAGTCATTCTCATTTCAATTTCCCCCCTCATTTTTTCCAGAGGATACTGGAACAGAGATGCCATTGTACAATTCCAGAATCATGGATTGACACTCCTCTAATGGGATCATAAGCCAAACCAAATCTTAGCCAACTGGGCAAAGAAGAAAGCTCTAAGAAGAAAGCTCAGCCAGGTTCAGGATCTGTTGGAATTGGGTCATCTTATAGTAGATTATCCACAAACTTTTTCTTACTGAGGCAGCATGCAAATAGATTGATGAATAAATAAAATAAACACATAAATAAGCCACATACAAGAACAGCTGTCCCTCAATCTAATAACCTGTATCTTATTTACTTCTGTCACAGACTTCAAAACAAATATCTAAGCATCAGGGCTGGAGTGTATAGCTGTCAGAAAACAAGATGAGGCTAGTCCAATAATGTGGGGCTTGGGCAGAGCCAGTTGTACTTCACTTATTTACTGTGCTTGTCTGCCACCCAATCTGAGCAGACTCAGAGCAGTGTACAGTGCAATACAGGTAGTCCTCAACTTACGATCAAAATTGAGCCCAAAATTTATGTTGCGAAGTGAGAAATTTGCTAAGTGAGTTTTGCCCCATTTTACAACTTTTCTTGCCACATTTGTTGAGCAAATCACTGCAGTTATTAAATTAGTAACACAGTTGTTAAGAGAATCTGGCTTCCCCATTGACTTTGCTTGTCAGAAGGTTGCAAAAGGGGATCCTATGAGCCTGGGACACTGTGATCATTATAAATATGAACTAATTGCCAATGAGGAGCCAATGTCGCGGCGAGACAACATGCAATCTTAATGCTCTGAGATCGCAGTCAATACTTTTGCCACTGGATGGTCCAAACTGACCTAAACCGTCCTGCAGAGACGGTGAACAGGAAGAATATGTCTTGCTGATCTCAGGGACATCTTAAAATCCCTGATCCAAGAGAAGTTCTTCAAGCTGGCAACAAAAAATCTAGCCATTAGTCTGATGAAGTCGGGGCGGCTCCAAAACGGAAGGATACGGAAAGAGAAAGTGTTTCCAGCTGGTGAGGAATTTTTACCGTTTTAAAAGAGACTGCCTATAAAAAACTTAAAATTAATTAAAATTGGAGAATAGAAGAAATAAGCAGCAGAATTAAATTTGGAATGGTTTTGGACAGTGGATTATCTTACTTTTTAAATGCTATCTTCATGGATGGAATTAATGCAAGGCTTTTAAAACAAATGGATTAAGTTTTCTTCTATTTTTTTTCTTTTACTATTCTTTGTAACCTATGGACTAAAATTCTCCTCTTTCATTACTGTGGGTGTTCTTCTAACTCATTCAAGAATCGGACTTTTTAAAACTTGAAATACAAAAAAGATACAAAAAGAAAAAGAAAATTGCAATATTGCAACAATAACACTGCTACTCGGAGGCTGGAGGTTTATGTATTGGAAACAAAATACTTTTACTTTTCTCACTGATTATCCTGGCTTGGCACTTCAAGGTCTCACTGCTTGTTTATAGAAGTGATAAGAAGAAAAGCATACAGATGCTCCTTTGAAGTATATCTTTAACCAGAGAAAGGTGAAAATAAAACGTTATTGTGAATCTATGCTTAATCTTGTTAAAACCTTCTAAGCTAGAGCAGCAGTGTTTGTTAGCTGGAGATAATGGCACAATTTCAACAGCACAAAGAAGTTTTAAGTCTGCAAAATATATTCTCAGAAATACAGAAATTATCAAACACACATGAGAGGATAGAGAAAAAGTTGGAAGACATAGTGCATCTAACAGCAAAATATGATGAAGAAATTGAAGGTGTTTATCAAGTGAGAAAAGTGGCGGTTAAAATCCTAAAAATCGAAGAGGAAAATGAATACAAAGAAATTAAAATTGCTGATATTTATGGTGATTGGTTTGTCTCTGAAAAGAGAAAGAGTGGAATACTGAAAGAGGATTTAAATGGAGGGGAAATCTACCCTAGATGACAAGATATAGAAGAAGAAAAAACAAAAGAATTTATGGATTTAAAGAGAGAAATTTTATTAGCAATATCATTGATAACACTACTGACAATTAAAGATAAGCTGATTAAGGAAACAGAAGAAGGGCATCGAAATTATATGATATATTTTATAAGCAAGGAGTTGCTAAGAGGAGTCCATACAAAGTTGATTAAGGAGATGATTAGAGGACTGACACCACAAATGGCAGAAGATATGAGACTGTTTTGCTACTGGAAAGATACAGGTTGATAGATGGAAGAGTATAATTTAAAACTAGTTAAACTTAGTGAAATTTAGTGACAATAGATATAGTTAAATAAATAATTGGTAATGATAATAATGTATACAATGTGTAGTGTTATGATAAGTAATAATGGGATATGAATATTGAATGGTACCCATGAAAGGAAGATTAAAAATCCTTTTGGATTATATATAAAGGTTAATAAAAAAGAACTGTTAGATACAGTTAAGTCTTGATTATTAGCGGGGGAAATGTTATGATACAGGATATAGTTAAATAAAGGAGGGATAATGATAACGTATATATAGACTATGGGTACAACATAAGGAAAGTGGATGTAAATTGTAAACAGTGATTTGGAAAGAATGATTAGAAAACTTTGTTATTAAATATTATGGATGCTTGGCTAGAATAGGACATAAGGATTCAGTGTTATTGGAGGATTTTATAAATAGTAAATGAAATGCCAGTATGTGGTTATGTATTAAATCTTGGTATATTCTATGATGAAGGACGTTTAAACAATTATAGTCAAATGAAAATGGAGGTATGATGATGGTAACATGTATAAATATCTGAGTTAAAATACTTGAGTTAATATGAATTATGTTTGTTGTCTGTGGAAGAGATGCACGAAAGCCTTTTTGTAACCAACTGATACACTTTCTACAGTATGTAAAGAAGAATGTGTTGTGTTAGTTTTGAAAATTAAAAATTAAAACAAAAATTATTTTAAAAAAAACTAAAAATAAATATGAACTAATTGCCAAGCATCCAAATGTAAATCACAGGACCAAGGGGATGCCACAGTGGTCATAAGTGTGAAAAATGATCATAAGTGACTTTTTTTCAGTGCCGTTGTCACTTTGAATGCTCACTAAGCAAATTGTTGTAAGTCAAGGACTACCTGTAGTTATGAAACATAAAAGCACAACCGCAAAATCACAACTAAAATCTGAATAAAAACATGCACGATGCTAGGCTTTCATTTTGTAATCCAAGGAGCAGATCTCGCAGAGCTCAGGTTGACAGCATTTTTAAGAAGGTTAAGTTCATAACACAAGGGCTCCATCTGGATAGGTGCCACTTGGACTACTACGGTAGGAGGAGGCTGTTCTCCAAATGGAGGTTTGCTGTGGAAAAGATCTACCTCTGTGTCCTACCTATCTAGCATAAAGTGGGATGAGCGCATAGGACAAGCCATGCTGAAGAATACATCCTTAAGATACCTAGAAGCCAAGAAATGTCACTCTTGCTTTTCCAGTTGTGAGTTCTACATGCAAGTAACATATGCATGAATATATTCATTTAAGAGTATCTAGAGATAGATGCAAAGGCTCATTCAATCTGAAACAGCCAAAGCCTTTTCATTGCTGCCATGTCTTCAATCACTTTGACCTTTTGCTCTTATGGGTGAGATTCCTATTAGGCTACACAAAACTCTTCCTGGAACTCTTGGCTAATTTGGCAAAAGGATTATTAAGAAGTATGGTTAAGGAGCTCTTTCAACACATGTGTGATATTGAGAAAATGCATACATATTTTTTTTTACTCTTTCACAGATAGGTCAGTGAAAGAAGCTAAATAATACTTCACAGAGCACCAAGCCTTCAGTGGAATTTCTGGATGACCACTAAGAGATACTGCTTCAAAAGACAATTACAGTAAACATTATACACCCATTTATGGCTATTAATATTTTTAAATGAGAATTCATGCAGTCAAGTGCTTTTGCAACCATATTAAAGTTTACTATCTGCATCTGGCTGTAAAACTGTAAAATAAGGTACAATTAACAACATTTCAAAGAAATAAAATTCACAAGGGAAGAAGGAAATCCAGAGATGGGTTGCTGCCAGTTTGGCCCATTTCGGCTGAACCAGTAGTGGAACCGGCAGCAACCCAGGTCTGACACGCCCCCAAACTGGTTCTCTGGTGTCTTCTGCCATTGCCGGCATGGTTCTGTGGACCTGACCCGCCCCCGAGTGGAGGACCTGGTAGTCGCATGGAATAGTGCGACTACCAGGGCCCTAGACCGGGTGGCGCCTTTGCGGCCTCTCCTGCGGCGACGAACCACCCTGGCACCCTGGTTTACCGAGGAGCTAAGGGTGATGAAACGCCACAAGAGACGCCTAGAGAGTCGTTGGAGATCCTCCCGCTCCGAATTTGACCGAGCACAGGCACGAGCCTATTTGAAGACGTACCTTGTGGCATTAAGAGCGGCCAAACGTCAACATTGCGCCGCTCTTATTGCGTCTGCAGATAACCGCCCTGCCGCCCTGTTTCGGGTGACCCGTTCCCTCTTGTTTGAGAGACCACGGGAAGCCCCACTACAGGGCAGAGCAGAGGAGTTTGGGAATTATCTACAGGACAAAGTCGCTCAAATCCGGATGGGATGGACCCCCTTCAGTGGTTCAGTAGAGACGCCCGCTGCGAGTCTTGAGGGACCGCTTTGGGAGGAGTTTGACTCGGTTGCCATCGAGGATTTGGACAGGTTGCGTGGACGTCTGCGACCCACCACATGTTTATTGGACCCGTGTCCCTCCTGGCTTGTACTGGCATCCTGGGAGGTTACGCGCGACTGGCTCCTGGGCCTGGTGAACGCCTCGTTGGGTGAGGGGTCTCTACCGGCCGCCTTGAAAGAGGCGGTGGTGAGGCCCCTGCTCAAGAAGCCTTCCCTGGACCCAACGGACCTAGTCAATTATCGTCCAGTCTCCAACCTTCCTTTTTTAGCGAAGGTTGTAGAGAGTGTGGTAGCACAGCAGTTCCCACGTCACCTGGAGGAAAATGATTATCTAGACCCGCGCCAGTCCGGCTTCCGACCCGGGCACAGCACGGAGACGGCCTTGGTCGCATTGGTTGATGATCTCTGGAGGGCCAGAGATAGGGGTTGTTCCTCTATCCTGGTCCTATTAGATCTCTCGGCGGCGTTCGATACCATCGACCATGGTATCCTGTTGCACCGGCTAGAGGGGCTGGGAGTCAGGGGCACCGTTTTACGGTGGTTTGGCTCCTACCTCTCTGGTCGGACGCAACGTGTGTTGACAGGGGAGCAGAGTTCGACCCGGAGGCCACTCACATGTGGAGTGCCACAGGGATCGGTGCTCTCGCCTCTCCTGTTCAACACATATATGAAACCGTTGGGCGAGATCATCCGTGGTTTTGGAGTGGGATATCATCTGTATGCTGATGACACTCAGCTATACATTTCCACTCCGAACCACCCCAATGAGGCCGTCGAAATGATGTCCCGGTGTCTGGAGGCCGTACGGGTCTGGATGGATGGCAACCGACTAAAACTCAACCCTTCCAAGACGGAGTGGCTGTGGCTTCCGGCCTCCCGGTTCAACCAGGTGCTTCCATCTCTGGCCATCGGGGGCGTCCAACTAGCCCCCATGGAACAGGTGCGCAATTTGGGCGTCCTCCTGGATGCCCGGCTGTCCATGGACAACCATGTAACAGCCGTGGCAAGGGGGGCGTTCCATCAGGTCCGCCTGATGCGCCAATTGCGCCCCTTATTGGACCGGGATGCCCTACGCACAGTCACCCATGCGCTAGTGACGTCTCGCCTGGATTACTGCAATGCTCTCTACATGGGGCTTCCCTTGAGATGCACTCGGAGACTACAGTTGGTCCAGAACGCGGCCGCGCGGGTGATTATGGGGAGGACTAGATACTCCCCTGTAACACCTCTCCTGCGCGAGCTGCACTGGCTGCCTGTGGTCTACCGAGTGCGTTTCAAGGTTTTGATTATGATCTTTAAAGCGCTCCATGGCACAGGGCCTAGTTATATGCAGGATCGCATCCTGCCCCACACATCCCTACGACCAATTCGCGCACACAGAGAGGGACTTCTCCGGGTGCCGTCCGCCAAACAGTGTCGGGGGGCGACACCCAGGAGCAGAGCCTTCTCTGTGATGGGCCCAGCCCTGTGGAATGACCTCCCCCGCGACATCAGGATTACTTCCGACCTCCGCTCCTTCCGTGTACAGCTGAAGACCCACCTCTTTCAATTATCCGGCCTGGCTCAATCGCAATCGTAATCTTCCCATTCCTCCAAACTGTTTTTAAACTGTCCGTAAATATTAATTTTTTGGGTTTTTACAATTGGGGTATTTTAAAGCTGATTTTTAACTGTCTATTGATGTAATTTGTTTCCTCCTCCGTGTATGTATGTGTGTTGTATATGTATGTACGTTTGGTGTTGTTGTTTATGCTCCATTGTACGCCGCCCCGAGTCCTACTTGGAAAGGGAGCGGCTAATAAATCCAAATTTATTATTATTATTATTATTATGCGCAGAACAGTTTTTAGTCAAATATGCATGCGCAAGGAATGTGCGGCTGGCGCGCATGCAGCAAACTGGTACTAACCAGTTTAGGAACCCACCCCTGATCAAATCCTATGAGAAACTGAGAACAAGAAAATGGGGGAGGGGTAAATAAAATGCCAACACCTGTTGGTGCACCCCAACAAGTTCTACCACCTTCACTGGCTGCAAACTGGCAAAAATTAGAAGGGCACTATTGCCATTATACCTCCTCCCTGCCTTTTCTTTTAATAAGAAAAAAGAATCAATTACAGAAATTATTTGTTGCAATGATTCACTGGATGCTTTTGTATCAGCAAACTGCAAAATCATCTGTACTGTAGCTGCCTCAGCTGGATGTTTTGCTCTAGTTTTCTTGATGTGATTGTTTTCAAGAAAAGAACATTTTTAAAATGCACATTCATTCCCAAAGAAGGACAAGAGACAGGATTAAGAACGGTGGTGCTGATTGAAGTAAGATAACTTAATTATAGGATGATTGGCACATCATTTTCAGACTAGATTAATATTTCAGAAGAATATTGGCAGACCAATCAGACTGAGTAATTATTTGACATGAGTTCAAGATGGCAACAAGATATTGTTGGCAACACACACTATCATATTGCCAACTTCCTGTCTCCATGTCTGTATGTCTTGATTCTAGCTACTATTTAAAATAATGCGACAAAAAAAATCTTTGGAGAAAAAAAATAAATGGACTAATTGTTATCATAAATGGGTTTTTGGTCCAGCTGAAGAATTGTGTATTTAATACTGTAAATGATGAGAGGAATTTGCACATTTATCTAATAATTTGGTAGGTAACTACAGTATGCAATATCTTTTTTGATAAACTTGCATAGAGAGAGCACTTGGTTAGTGTGGGTTGTTTTTCATTATACTTGTGTTTCTAATTTGCCATCAGTTGCTCTGCTGATGTAAATATCTTCTTCTAGAGTTTCTTCTATGTTTTATATGCTCCATTGTACGCCGCCCCGAGTCCTACTTGGAAAGGGAGCGGCTAATAAATTCAAATTATTATTATTATTATTATTAATATCCAGTTTTGGTGATTTTGGCAGTGTGGGCAGCTGGAAAATGAAGTCAGCATCCCCATAAAGCTCATCTGCGGAAGGAAGCATGAAGTGCTCCAAAATCTCCTGGTAGACAGTTGTGTTGACTCTAGTCTTAATGAAGCACAGTGGTCCAAAGTCCTGTTGCTCAGTGATCCAAAGTCCTATTTTCTGATGAGAGCAACTTTTGCCAAAAGCACCAAAAACTGGTTCAATGACCGTGGGATTACTGTGCTTCATTGGCCTCTCTATTCTTCCTCCATACTCTGGGTCCTTGGTTTCCAAATAGAGATGCAAAAGGTGCTCTCATCAGAAAATAGGATGGGCCACTGCATTCACTCTTATAACATTGACCCATAGCTTAAAATTATTGTGACAGTTTTTTGACTGTACATGAGACAGCAGCGCACCAGTCTCTGGTCTAGATGTATATTGCCAATTCATGTTAAATTAGAATGTTGTCTGTACATTTTAAGCAAACATGCCTCCACCACCTTCATTATCTTCTTCATCACTATCATCATCATCTCTGAAGTCCTATTACCATAAATCTACCAAATATCATCATCATCATCCTAGCCATTGTGTATCTACTGCAGGATGAAGGCTTCTTCCGCGTGTTTCCAATCAATACAGTCTTGAGCTTTCCTTTGCCACTTGGGCCCGCAATACTTTATATATCACTAACATTTTCATTCCTGTAACCTTCAACTGGGTCAAATGGTACATCGTAGAGTGACAGTACCTTAAATATACTAACCTACAGAATGCATCCAAATTCTGGGTCTGTGAACTCTGATTCCCATGGAATTTAAATTTGGCAATTTTATAAAATTTTATAAAATTTAAATTAAAAAAAAAAGCTGTGAGGGTCAAGCTGCAACTGAATCCTGGGAAGACTGAGTGGTTTTGGTTCTGGTACAGTGCTACTTTTGGTGCTGGATGAGAGAATTATTTTCCCCAAACAGACCTTGTGTGCAATCTAGGGGTTCTCTTATACTCACAACTCCAGCTTGAGAAACAGGTGGTGGCCATGGCTAGAAGGGCCTTTGCTCCACTTCCTACTGTGTGTCAGTTGCACCCATTCTTAGATCAAAGGACTCGCAGTCACTCATGCCCTACTCACATCCTGGTTGGATTACTGCAGTGCACTTTCTATGAGGCTGCCCTTGAAGATTATCCAAATGTTTTAGCTGGTGAAGAATGCAACAGTGTGGGTAGTTATGTGGGTTTCTAAAAGAACATACATTACACCTCTGCTCCATGAGTTGCATTGGTTATGAGTCTGTTTCTAAGTCCAATTCAAGGTGCTGTTTTTGACCTTTAAAGCACTCCATGGCATAGGACTGTTTATTTGAGAAACTGCCTTTCCCTGATTACATCTGGCTATTCCATCAGATCCAGCAGAGAGGATATGGCATGGATTTTATAAAATTTATAAAAAAATATATCATAAAGCAGATAATACAAAATGTCACAAAACATTTCCTATGCTCATGTTTGACTGTGCTCCACATGAGCTATTTTTAAGGCAGGTATACCTCTGAACGTATCCCAGATAGCACACTAGAAATTAGATCACTGTAGAAGGCATTGAAGAATCTGGTAAGAAAATATCTGTAAAAGGCTCACCCAACAGGGCATGGGTTGTTTAATATTGGGATATTGATAGCTATTGATAGCAAACTTCCATTGTTCAAATACAAGTGAATTTATTCCATTGCCTAACAAATTCCTTTGTTGTCTCGCATATTTTCCTTCATTAACATTTCTGCCTGAGGCAGGAAAACATTCAGTTCTAGCATTAAGTAAACTCTGCAGTACTGACATCTGTTAGGCCAACCCCTCAACCATTGCTCCACCTCCACATATTATGAAGATGACACCTTGTATAAAGCACTAGCAGCAACAGTTTGCAGCCAGCTGTAGGTCTGAGATCTTCTTGCTTTCCTGCACCATCTCCAAGAGTCAAAAAATGCAGAGACCTATTGGATGTCCAACTACTGTAAGTTTAAGTTACCTTCTTCTTCTTCTTCTTCTTCTTCTTCTTCTTCTTCTTCTTCTTCTTCTTCTTCTTCTTCTTCTTCTTCTTCTTCTTCTTCTTCTTCTTCTTCTTCGTCTTCTTCTCCTTCTCCCTCTCCTTCTCCTCCTCCTCCTCCTCCTCCTCCTCCTTATGCAGTAGACAACGTAGACAATCTAAGTGTAGAGTTACGTTTCTATACATTTCTGGAATTGTCCTAGCATCCTAATTCCAAACCCATTGCCTGGGTCAAAATGCCTGGGGAAACCACATAGATTATAAACAGGAATAACAAACAAGTAAGCAAGCAAGGATTTAGGACAGAGTAATTCTAAATAAAAGATGATGTTATTTCGAGGCAGCTTTCAATTTACAAATCCTGTAGCACCAGGCACCCAGAAATACAAAAAATGTAATTTGTGCTCTTCAATGAATAAAGTTTTTATAGAAGAAATTTTTGGAAGAAGGATGAGAGTTCACTCATATATGCTTAGCTATAAGTCCCCATTACAGTGAGAATCAACCCTGTATTTCACACTAGACTGCAATTTATTAAGTACCTATTCTGTCAAAATGTGCACTTGTAAACCTATTTTTATATGGCACTCTATAGTATTTCTTGTATACATTCTGTGTTTCTGTTTGATGATTATTTCAGATGGTATAGATCAGGTTGGATTACTTTGAAATACAGACTGAACAAAATCCTTGAGCAAACCTAGTAATTTTTAAGCTATTATTATTATGACCCACCTGTTTTGGAATACTGTCTTTCAAGTTTCAGGGAAATCTGTGAGATTAAAATTCACAGGGAGTCATACAACTGGATTCTGCTTTCTTATCATTAACATCCTTTCTGCATTTTTCCCAGCAAAAAACATTTATATAATATTTAGATTTAAACACCAGATGTTTTTTTAAAATAACATTTTGACTGAATTTTTACTTCATAATTACAAATGGCAGAAAGATAACAACAACGAATTGGAAAATCTAAAAAAAAAAAAAAGATGCAGTTTACGTTTCTTAAATAATTCCTGAAGAAAAGTTGGTTTACCTATGAAAGAGGAAAATCTCTATTGCTATATAAAGAGAAAAAGGATCATACGGTGTCAAATGTGGCATGTAATTATTCTTACAATAAAATCAGTTGCTGAGCATGTTGCTATCAGGATGAAATACTGGATTATTTTAATTGGTGTTTTTTCCAAATGATCTTAGCAATGAGTATAAGAAAATTAAAAATATTTTTTTTAAAAAAGATTCTTGCTTCCCTTATCACATCAGGGAAGTTATTCTGGATCCATATTCTTTGATCCTCCTGAATATATTTTGTGACTGAAACCACATATACTTTGTTTACTTTTCACCCAGATAACTATCCCTTAATGTCTGCTAAGTATTTTGCTAAAGCTGCTGAAAGTTAAACATCATTTGTTCTGGATTCTTGGTTTTTAAATAAGTTTAGCAGAGAAAAAATTAGGCATTCTGAATTATAGCTATTTTCAGTTATTTATTGTTTGCAGTTTTTCTATTAAGCACTCATCTGCTCAGTGCTTCTCTGAAAATAATGTACATGACAAGGTCTGATTATCTTGTCTTGTGATGGCATTTTCATTAACAGCCAAATGATACTAGTTGCAGTGACTAATCATATGTATTCAGGGTTATATATCACTGATTTCAGATAGAAAACATAATTTATTTCATAAAAATGGAAACGGATGTCATAGTACTCCCTGGCAGTTATAGGCCAAATAAAAACACTGAATGTTAAACATTGTTATCTCTGTTCAAGAAAAATGTCCTTTTTTGGCTTCTGTGGTATGAATGTTTGTTCATGTGTATGTTATATTTTTTTTAAAAAACCTCGTCTCCTCTTTTGAGGGAAGGTAGTTGAGAAGCTGGTGCACAACAGCTCCAGAGGGCCTTGGATGAAGTGGATTATCTGGATCCTTTTCAGTCAGGATTCAGACCTGGGTTTGGAATGGGCATGGCACTAGTCACACTTTGGGATGATCTCAGGCAAGGGCAGGATGGTGTTTATCCATCCTCTCCCTACTTGACCTCTCAGCAGCTTTCAATGCCATTAACCATACTATCATTCTGGATCAACTCAGAGGATTGGAGGTGGGCAGCACGATTTCACCTTCTTCTTTTTTGGATCAATTCCAGCCCGTGCTGTAATGGGGAAGGGGAGAAATCTTGCCCTCAGCCCTTATTGTGAAAGTGCAGGCGATGGTGCTCTCTCTATGCTTCTATTTATAATGGAAATGAGGCCATTGGGCAAGCTTGTCCATTGCCATTGGGTGAGGTATCATCAATAGCAAAGGTGGTATTCTGCCAGTTCACCCCGGTTCGGGCGAACTGGTAGTGGTGGTGGCGGGAGGCTCCGCCCATCCATCATCACAGATGCTCTGCATGCACAGAAGTGCCCAGCACGTGCTCCCAGTTCCAAACCGGTAGCAAAGGTAAGAGAAAACCATTACTGATCAATAGGCAGAAATATCCAAGTATACATCTCTATCCCTGGTAAATTAAATGATGCTCTTAATCTCTTATCCTAATGCCTAAAAGCTGTGAGGGTTAAGCTGCAACTGAATCTTGGGAAGACTGAGTGGTTTTGGTTCTGGGACAGTGCTACTTTTGGTGCTGGATGGGTGAATTATTTTCCCCAAACAGACCTTGTGTGCAATCTAGGGGTTCTCTTATACTCACAACTCCAGCTTGAGAAACAGGTGGTGGCCATGGCTAGAAGAGCCTTTGCTCCACTTCCTACTGTGTGTCAGTTGCACCCATTCTTAGATCAAAGGACTCGCAGTCACTCATGCCCTACTCACATCCTGGTTGGACTACTGCAGTGCACTTTCTATGAGGCTGCCCTTGAAGATTATCCAAATGTTTTAGCTGGTGAAGAATGCAACAGTGTGGGTAGTTATGTGGGTTTCTAAAAGAACATACATTACACCTCTGCTCCATGAGTTGCATTGGTTATGAGTCTGTTTCTAAGTCCAATTCAAGGTGCTGTTTTTGACCTTTAAAGCACTCCATGGCATAGGACTGTTTATTTGAGAAACTGCCTCTCCTTGATTACATCTGGCTATTCCATCAGATCCAGGAGAGAGGACATGGCATGGATCCTATTGACTAGGAAGCTTCCTTTGGCAATCTTAGGAAGGGGCCTTTTTCTGCTGTGCCCACCCTCCCACCCCACTGAATGGAACATTCTTTCTGCCAAAATGAGCTTGGCCTTATCCATTTTAAGTCCCCGAATATCTGGTTATGCCATCAAGCCTGGGGACCCCAGTATACTGGCAAAATAGTGAGATGGCTCCAATGTAATTAGCACACATGTGCAATATATAAACATACATATTTTATAATTTTAATAGCAATATTAATGTTTGTTTGTATACATTGTTTTTAGTTTTGTTGCATGCTTCTCAGAGTCACTTGTCTGAGAGATGGATGATAGGTGGCCACACCAATATGATGAATAATAGAGTGGGGGTGGGGAAGGGAGGGAGAGAGAAGATATAGACAGACGTAGACAAAGATACACAAACACACACACACATACACACACATATATACACAAAATTCTTAATTGTATTTGGGCCTTGGAATCCCACTTTGGGATCTCAAAAACAAATGTGACTAAGTTTTAAATAATTGTATTTCAGTTGTGTAGCCTACACAGGAGCACAGTTGATATTTGTCTCCACTCTAGATGACCCTGGTTATATCTAAAGTGATAATGTTAGACTTATAATTAGATATATAACTACAAATCCTTGCAAATATCAGCCTTCTCATACATTATTTACTTTCGCCCTTTCCATACAAGGCCAAGATGCAAGAATATTTGTGTGTGAATCTGTATACTGTCATTTTACAAGGAAGGAAATTGTGTCTCATTCATAAATGGCAACCATTGTGCCAACCTAGTGAATTACAACTCTTTACACTTCCCAGTAAGCATGCTTAACTACTATACCACATTGTCATTTAGGGTTTCTAATATCCCATTTTTAACTATATGTTAATGGGAATAAATCATATTAATTTCAGTGGCACTTGGTGTCTGATAATGAGAATTGCAAGCTTAAGCAGCAGTATCATTATTTAAATATATATGCTATTTACGCGAGATCAGTTCTTTCCTGGAAACCTGGCTTCATGGTCCTGTTAATCTAAAATATTGCTTTGAATATGGAGAAAAAGCATATAACCAACTGTAATAATTCAACATGATAAATTTCTCCCATTTCCTTGTTCAACATTTAGCATTCTGTCAACTGATTAGTTCATGAAATCTGGTAATACACTGTTAAAAAATGGTTTGTTCTGAGGTAATATGTTGATTGAACCCTGTCATAGGATTTGTAAACCATGAATTATGTTTTGTGTATGGTGAAAAGCTAGGTAATCTAGATGTCATTACACAAATTGTGGTTTAGCAGAATTAGTGACTCAGTAATGCTGAAACACTGTTAGTGGTACTTAGGTCAGGCTAACATATCTGAGAAGTAACATCAAAGCTATCACCAGACAGCATCAAAGGTGATAGGAAACCCCAATTCTGCTGCCATCTTGTAGTTATCTGGATTTTGGCAGTTCAGTATTGTGGACAACAGATTATAATTTTCCCAAATTCATAGATAAACCAGCAGAATGGGGAAAGTTCCAGCAGCAACAAAGAGTCAAGTCTAGACATGAAATGAATTCTTCTCTTTAACCAAAACAAGGCAATTTGGTCAGCAAAGTTCAGGCCTCTATTATAAATGTGTATAAAGAACAACAAATAAGAATTCTGTTAAATGTCTTCTTCATCTTACCTTCACTTATGGGGAAAAAATTACATTTCCAATGACACACAATGTTCTACAAGCACAGAATTGTCTTCAGATTTATAATCATTTAATTAACTGGTTAATTAATAACCAGTCTTCCAGTAATTATAATAGTCTGCTTTGTCATTGTTGCAATGTACTTGGTGGTTATTTGAAGGGCTGAAAGGTATACCTTTAAATTATTATTATGGTTTTGGTTGCTTAGTCAGCCAGATGTTTAGCTTAGATTTGGCATTTTTATCCATATACCAAATTCTTTCCAAGAATCTGGGTTAGAGAAATATTGTTTTTGATGGGGTTAAAGTTATTGACATGTAAGATGTTCCAAGTAAACCTGCCTTTTGCAATTGATGGAGAATGATGATTTGGTCAACGCTGATGGTGTTCAAGCAGAAGTCGATTGCTCCCGGTTTGGCCCAGATCGGGTGAACCAGCAGTAGCAGTGGCGGGAAGCTCCATCCACCTGGACGAGAGAGAAAGAGAGGAGGGGGGAGAGAAGAGAGAGAGAGCCCAAACCAGTAGTAAAAAAATTGGCAACCCACCTCTGTGTTCAAGTGGTGTTTCAGATGTTCTGGGATTGCACATAAGACACCAAATACTATTGGTACTATTTTGGCTTTGTTTTGCTACAGGTCATTCTTCTTCTATTTGCACATCTTTGTATTTTGTGATTTTGCTTCAGCTTTTCTGTTTTGCTGTCTCTAGGTACTACAACATCCACTATCCACCCTTTTTTTGTCTTTCTTATCAACATTCATTAAGTCTAGGGCGGTACGTGGCAGCTGCTTCTCTGTTTGAATTCCCAGGACTTTAGCTTCTTCATTTTCTACTTTGCCTATTTTGTGGTCACACCAGTTCTTGCTTACACAACCGAACTAAATGATATTCCTTGCAGATATTCCAAAGCACCATTACTGCTATTTTGTATGTTTTGCTATGTGGTCTACATGATCTTTTTGTAGCAGCTAACTAGGTATTATTATGGTTTGTCACATTACTGTTATTATGTACACAAGAATGTGAAATCACAGCTTCCAGCTCTTTAGCTGATATTGGCCTTCCTACGCTTCACAAAAACCTAGCATGTTGTAATATATTGGCATAGTCCATGTGCAGATCCAAACAGTGTGGACTTTTATAGTTGACAGCTGGAGGGTTTGTCACCTATTTTATTATTATTTATTATTAGGAAATTAACAGACAAGAATAAGAAACAATCCAGCAACAATAATACATGTGGGGTGGTGAATTCTGGGTCTAGGAGTTCTGACATCTTCAATTGCCAAGGTTGAGAAACATAGCTCTAGAGAGTCCAGGAGACACAAAACAGAATTTTCGGCTTAATTAACTTCCTCTTTAAATCATAAGACTGTTTAGCATTTCTTAAACCTGGACCTACTTATTTCTCAAATATGGATAGTTCATTTTTCTTCCATAGTTCATAAATCATAATAGGTGATAAACAGATCTGGTTAAGTTCCATTTACTTTAGAGTCTTATAAAAATAAATAGTTGGTTGCATTTCAAAAACATCTTCTTTAACAATAAATGCATTAATAAAACAGGAGGCCCCTACAGTCCTATGTATCTGCCCTCTTTATACCTCTAATAGGGCAAACACTGCCTGGGCTCTTGCTTGTCATTTTAGCTTAGATCAGCAAAACTTGCATCAACTTGTTTTGACTGCTATAAATAGCCTTGGTCCTGAATGAATCTTCAAAGGCAGAAGTTGGTGGCTACAGATGTTTCAACTTCCTCTTCTAGTTGCAGGTTCTTCAAGCCACCACTGAAGCTATAATCCAGACCTTAATCATGGGTCAATTAGCCATTCATCTGCTTTCTTGAGGAAGTAGCATTCCTGGCGTGCAAGATGGACAGGTTCATCTCTCCTTTCAAGCAACACAGCACTCTTTCCCAGGGCCACAAAGAGCTTGGGGATCATCTGCCAAACTTGAACAGCCAAGATTCATGGAAATGTCAGCATGGCTGAACTGGAGTGGAACTTGGCAAGGAAGAGGAAAAACTTCTCGGGGCTTGTTATTCTGCTATGCCCAAAGCCACTTCTTTCTCTTAACATCCTGTCCTCTATTTTACACAGATAAGATTAAGGTACTATTTTAAAAAAGGGAAAAAATATGTGTCAGTTTAATTTTACCTATCTCGCTCTGTATAATTTTGTGTACATATACATCCATGTTTTCTTCTTTGGCATTCCTAAATTCTCCTAAATGGTTGTGTATACAAACATGAGATAAGTTACACAGACTGTAGCAATACTTTAAAGGAACTGTGCCCTTCCCAGATTCCACAAAAAGATAAACTTGGTTTGTAGTGTTGCAGTTGGATGCTATGTTTGCACATCTGCATACCTTCAAAACACCTTTTGGAGATCAAAGCCAAAGTGCGGCACAGCCCTACATCACAACAACCAACACCTTTCCATGGGTCTCTTGATGTGGTCTTTTTTCTACAATCATATCCGTTTTTTTAAAAGAAATTGTCTCATTGGAAAATACATTTCGAAATTTTCCTCTTCCTCTCTCCTAGCTTTTTAGGAACCTTTCATCAAATTGATACCAGGAGGAGGAGAAATTAGTAGTGTTGGAAGAAATGTCCATCTAGGTGCAGTTTGAAGTGGGAAGAAAGATATTGGAAACATGGAGACTGCTTGAAAAGATGGTTTTAATAGTGGGCAGGACCATATGGTTTGACATCCTGGGCAAAAAGGCACATGGGTGTGTGTGTGAGAGAGAGAGATTTATGCTCTCTATTGGGCTTTGAATTTGAGCTTGTATTCTGATTGGTTGTCAGACTCCCATGGGGCCACACAGGGGTAACTTTGTAGGTTGTCTTTTGAATCCCAAGCTTGGTTGAATCTTACTGTAATGTAAGATAATGTAATGTAATCTTCCCAGGTGCCATGTGGTAAATTCTGTTGCTAGATGTGTAGAGGGCTAATCCTACCTTTGTTGGATCTTGGGTGAGGGTATTTGCTAGACCTAGCTATCTCTTTATCTCTTAAGTGTTGACATCTGCTGTGGGCTATTGAGGAGGGTGGGGGCTATTAAGAGTGAGTCTTCTTCCTGCCTAAAAACACGTTTCTCCATTTCTCATCCAGGGAAATATAATATTCTGTTTTTTTAATATTTCCTAGAATATCTCATTCTTCTAGGAGAGGGGTGGGTGCTAACTTCCTACAGAAAGAAAACAATAGAATGACAATGAACTGCACTCACAGAAAAGAGAGACCAAAATGTCTTTTTTGTATATCATAACCACTGTATATTGTGGTATCCTATTTTTCACAGTGTGGCAAAATGATTAGGTAATTAAAATGTTGGAAGCTGTCAGGGAGCATTGAAGGCCACAAGGGGAGAAGTCAAGGATCAAACAACTCAAAGACTACTCCTCTTTTGTGCAGTCTTGTAAAGTTTTGATAAACAAGCCCTGCATTTGTCAGTCTTTCATCTTTGATATCTTTTCCAACTATATCGGAAGCAAACGTCATCTGTTGAATAAGGATTTACGTAATCCACATGTCATTGATGTAAAAGATATCATAAACAAGACTTAGTGTAGCTGATAAGAGGCCTGCTGCAGGCTTTCTTCTAGTTAATCCCTAGTAGGATATTAATCTTATCTGATTATGAAATATGTAAAAGTGAGAATGATTTCTTGGGAGTGAAGCAGTTATGCTGGTTGGAAGTTTACAGGAGATATACTAGTACTTATAGAAATCATCAGGATAAAAACAGCTGCTATGTCCAAAGGTAAGCTTGAGTTTGGAGAATCTGGGCTGTACAGATAGTCCTCGATTTACAACAGTTTAGTGACTGTTCGAAGTTACAACGGCAGTGAAAAAAGCGACTTTTGACCATTTTTCACACTTATAACTGTTGCAGCATCCCTAAGGTCACATAATCAAAATTCAGTGGATTCCCAGGGGTGTGTGTGTATGTGTGTGTGACTTTTCACCAGCTTTTTATGACTTTCTGACAAGCAAAATCAGTGGGGAAGCCGGTTTCACTTAACATCCGTGTTACTAACTTAACAACTGCTGTGGTTCACTTAACCACTCTAGGAAGAAAGGTCGTAAAATGGGGCAAAACTCCCTTAACAAATGTCTCACTTAACAACATAAATGTTGGGCTCAATTGTGGGGTAACGTAGAGTGTATTAACTGGCCTGAATGCAACAAATACAGCAGTTTAGATCATGATTACCAAGAAGTAGGTTCAGTTTAGTTGGCTTCTCTATGTAAAGTTGAAGGGGATGTGACTTTATCTTCTACCTCAGGAAGCAAAATATCTCTGGCATTCTCCCCCTCTACCACTCCTCATTCTAGCATTCTAGCATTCTAGCTTCCGCTTAGTGAATTGATTTTTATTCAAAACAACACACTAGGGTAGGTCTGTTTTATTTTGTTACTGTTCAGACATAAACATAGATTTAATAATTTATTTATCAACCTGTTTTCAAAACACGTTATGCCATTTCAGTTGTAGATTTTAAGTAGCTTACAATTAGTAAATATTTAGTAATGTCTTACCCTCAGAATAATTTTATTAGGGAAACAAATAGTAGTTTAGCCCAAAGCCTCTCCTAAAACTCATGGGATAATACATTCAAAATTTGGACAAACTGGAATACTCATTCCTGAAGGCAATTCAGAAGAGTGGCCTTTTAACTGACCTCCTGAATATTACAGGTATTCCTCGACAGAGGTGGGTTGCTGCCGGTTCGGCCCAGATCGGTCAAACCGGTAGTAGGGGCAGCAGGAGGCTCTGCCCACCAACTCAGACACTTCTGCACATGCTGGTTGCTTAGTGACCATTGAAAGTCACAATAGACCTCCCCAGGGCTATTTATGCCTTGGATTCAAAGTTTTGATGCCCCCTCCCCCAAGGTCACACGATCACATTTTGGGCACGCAACAACCAGCCCACATTCACGTCCCTTTTCAGAATCCTGTGTGACATGATTGTAATTTATGGATAATGTTAAGGTAATGATTTAATAGCTGACCAGCTGTTGTAAAGCTGTAAACTGAGATGATGAAATGAGAATGAGTCAGCAGAGTTACCGCCAGTTTAAAAAGCTGTCTATATAAGGGAGGTCATGTGAGAGCGTCTTTCTCTCCATGTGTGCCTCTGTGTTATAGTTTTAAGATTAAGATTGATTGTTTGCCTGGTTTTGTTTAGTACGTGTATGTATATGAATATGTATATGAATATGTGTGTATATATGTGTGTGTGCATATGAATATGTGTGTATATGTGTGTGTGTGTGCGCGCACACACACACACCAAGTTTTCCTGAAAATAAGACAGGGTCTTCAGGACCCCTGAAATAAGCGCTTGGCCTTATTTTCGGGGAGGTCTTATTATTTTTGAGGTGCAGGAGGCGGCGAGCGTGATCACCTCATGGCTGTTGCTGTGTTGCAATATTTTTGGGGAGGGCTTATTTTAGCACATGCGCTCAAAAGCCTAATTGGCCGTTGGATTCCTTCAGAAGTTGCACACTATGGAGAAGTTTCAACCTCAACCTCCCTTCCCCTCTTCCCACAGCTAAAGTGGCTTACTTACAAAAACATGGAACTAATAAAACAGTGCTTCCGACCCCAAACCTTTGCCAATGGCTCAGAAGGATACCATGGTTGACGATACTGAAAGCTACTGAGAGATCCAGCTTGATCTCTCAGCTTGAAGTCTGCATTTCCTCTATCTACCCAGGGCCTACGATAGGCCACTTATGAGAGTAACCAATGTGGTTTTCATCCCATGTCTAAACCTGACTTCTAATTGCAAGAGATCCAGTTTAATGAATTTTATCTAAGTCCTCTATAGTTGTTGTCTCACCACTTTCTTCAAACTCACCACTTTCTTCAAGGGAAAGTTAGAGATAAGTCTATGTTGAATGGCTTGAGAGATGAACTCTAGAAAAGGGGTGCACTGATGCTTTTTTACAAGGCAAATGGCACAATTTTTCAGATGCATTCAGTTCCCAAAGCCAGTCCCTGTAGGACAGTCAGTTCTCACACAGTCAGTGAAAAACAATTTGGTAGAAAATCTTCTGATTCTAAAGAACAAAATACAGACAGAGAGATGCCAGCCTATCCAAAAGAGGGGGACAAATAGTCTGTTACATAGGCAAGAAGAAAAATAAAATGCAAGATGTTTAAGCAATGTTTCTGTACATGAGGCTAGTTCTTGAATAACAGCAGTTGCTGAATTTTTGAGTATGGCCTTCTATTGTCTTCATATGTTGGTCATCTATGGCTCCTGGATTTCTTGCAAGCTTGCGGAAATAGTTCCTTCCTTCCTATGGCATGAAACCTGATAGTTAATTTAAGATGCAATCTGGAAAGGATTCAGGGATCCTTGCACATATCCATGAATACAACGAGACTGCCTTTCCCCGTCATTCCAGCCCAGGGTTTTTTCTCCTGCTTAACCCTATTTTCAATAGATCGTAGGAAAGAAGGCGAAAAAACCTCTACATACTCTGACTGCATGGAACAGCTTTCATCAACCATCCCTGAATCATTCAGAGGATTGTTATTCCTATCACAAATATTCTGTATCTAGCTGGGCAACTCCTTACATCCCAGCCAAAGCTACCTACCCAGCTCCAGCAACTAACATCCAGTAGGATTGTCCAAGAAATGTGGAATCTCTCTGAGTAACATTTCTACACTGAGAAACCTCTACACTCTCGATTCTGAAACTAGCAACCATCTCAGACAAGGTTCCTAGTCCTATCTCATTCTTAGTACCCCAGGGGTAGGACTTATTCTTCCTTCTCCATTTTTGCCCAATGACTAGTGGTAGCATTTACAAGATACCCAGCCAAAGTAGCAGCAACCCAAGAAACATAGTGGTTATTATCTATACTCAGTCTGCCAATGATCAACAGACCAACACATTGGTACCATCATATGTGCAGTGGTGGGATTCAACTGGTGTAACAACCGGTTCTCTGAGCGTGCGCTTCCGGTTGGCCCATTTTTCACCTTTCCCCAGGCTCTGGAGCTTTTTTCGAGCCTCCGGGAGGGTAAAAATGGCCTCTCCCAAACTCTGGAGGCCCTCCAGAGGTAAAAAACAGGCCCATTTCTGGACTTCTGGAACTTCCAGAAGACTCATTTTTCGCCCACCCAGAACCTCCATGCGGGTCCCACACTTACCTGGCATGATGAACGGACCATATGGAAACTCTTGTGCAGGGTGGGGTGCAGTGGAGCCAGCTGGTCGTCGGAACTACCAGTTCGACGGAACTACCGCTGGAACTACCAGTTCGGTGAACAATTAAAATTAACATCCAGTTCGCCCAAACCAGTCCAAACCAGCTGAATCCCACCCCTGCATATGTGGCTATGGCAGTGGCTGGACATTTGCAAGGATGGAGGGTGGTTGGGACCATTCTGATCCCCTCCTAAGTCCTTTTCAGCCTTGAACAACCAACCCCAATGACAGGACACAGGGTATCAACTCTAGAACTTTCTAGGTGAAATAACAAAAGAGGCAGTAGTTTCAACTTGCTGGGACATTAACAATGTCAGTGTTCACATCTTTGGTGCCATTTGCTTGGTTTGGTTTGGTCTGCAGCAGTTGCTTCATGAAGATCAATGTTTCTGCAGTTCATGGTTTGGTTTGGTCTGCAGCAGCTGCTTCATGAAGATCAATGTTTCTGCAGTTCATTTGGTGGTGGTAAGCCAAGATCATAGGAGAGACGAGGTCCCCATGGAATAGTTGAATTTAGATTCCAAAAGGGCCAAAATGTAGCTTTCTTTTTAAATCATACTGAAATGAAACCATCCTCAGTTGCAAGCCAGCACGATTGCCCCTAAGGTCTAAATTAGCATTCCTGTCTGAAACCCATTGAAAGGGGAATAGTTGGTTTAAATGTCTTTTAATTATTTCAAAGTATTTCTGATTTTAATATCTCAGTGTTATTGTAATCTGGCTTGGTAATCGGCAATAAATTTTGCTTAATAAATACAAGAGGAAGGAAGAAAGTGATGTCTGCAGTTCATGGTATCTGCCCTTAAAACTGGAACAGCACTATAGCTGGAAAGAATACATTTATGAAACAAGATAGTCCTGTTCAGATTCTACTGTAGTATGATCTCTATTGTAGACCCTTTGAGAACTGTATGCAATGAAATTTCATTTTAATGTATCCCAATTAGTATACATTTAAAGTGACAATAAGCATTAATTCTATAGCAGATAATAAAATCCTTCCTTTTACTTTTCTGTCCTCTTCTAATTTCCTTATTGCCATGTGTGTATTTTCCACAAGACAGGCTCTGGTCACCTCTTGTCTAATAGACAACTGTTATATATAACAGTATTTGCTATCTTAAAGGCTCTTTGGTTCAAATACTGGGTTTAAAAATAACGTACTCCAAGAGGGAGGTCAGTGAATTTTGAAGTTGTTCATCAAAGATTAGTACTTGGACAGGGGGCACTGCAGGGAAATAATTTTCCCTATAGCAGTGAGGTTGTTGCTTACTTTTATTCTTTTGAACCCAAAGAGGCTTAAGACTCTGTCCACTTACACAACTCTCTGAAAATTAACAAAAGAGATTCACACTAAATTTAGTGTGAAAGTAAAATTTGACAAAAAAGAATACTAAATATCATAGTCCGCATGCTCTCCTAACTTTTTTTTAATTTAGCTTCTACAGACTCACCTTTAAAAAGTATGTCCTTTAAAAAAAAAAACCAAAGTAGACTTGTCTTGCATCTTCTTCCTTTCTTTTGTCAGTGCTTTAAGTGAATACTGTTTCTTACAATAAAAGCACTAGCTTATGCAAATCAAGTGGGATTTACGTAAGTCATATCCCAAACAACAATTTTCTATTTGGAATAGTTGAAATTGCCACTAAATTATAGGCAGCAGTGCCAGTTCAGTGATTGGATAGGGATATTGGATATTGGAAATTGGATAAAATATAGCCATCGAGCCCTATTCCTGAGAGGTCGATCAGTCAGAATAGAACTAGAAAGGACCTTGGAGGTCTTCTAGTCCAACTCCCTGCTCAAGAAGGAGACCCTAAACCCATGATGGTGAACCTATGGTATGTGTGCCACAGGTAGCACACAAAGTCATCTCTGCAGGCATGCAAGCTGTCGCCCAGGTCAGCTCCATTGCATATGCGCACGATGTGCCTCCCGCAAGTCAGCTGGTTTTGGGGTCTCTGCTGGGAGATGCGCATACATGCAGGGGGGTGGGGTCACGCATGCACTTGTGTGGGGGTCGCGCATGCATGCACGGGGGTGGGGGGATATGACACCCCTGGCCTGTTTTTGGTCCCAGGAGGCTTCAGGGAGCCCTGCTAGCACCAGAATGGGGGTCATGCATGCATGCATGGGGTGGGGGGACGCGCGGCGGGTCATGCATGCGTGTGCAGGGGTGGGGCCTGCGGGGCGAATTATCTTATGGGTGTCGGCACACGCACACACACTAACGGCACCTGAGTAAAACATGGTTTGCCATCACTGCCCTAAACAGTTTGAGACAAGTGTTGATCACTCTTCCTTAAAACTTCCAGTGATGAAGCATCCATAATTCCTGAAGGCAACTTCTGTTCCACTGGTTAATTGTTCTCACTGTTAGGAAGTTTCTCCTTAATTCCAGATTGCTTCTCTCCTTGATTAGTTTCTATCCATTGTTTCTTGTCTTGCTCTCTGGTGCTTTGGAAAATAGGTTGACACCCTCTTCTTTGTGGCAGCCTCTCAAATACCGGAATATTTCTATCATGTCACCCCTAGTCCTTCTTTTTCCTGGACTAGCCATACCCAGTTCCTGCTACCTTTCTTCATATGTTTTAGCCTCCAGGCCAGTGGTGGGTTTCAAAAATTTTTAGAACCTATTCTATAGGTGTGGCCTCTTTTGTGGGAGTGGCTCGGCGGTCATGTGACCGGGTGGGAGAGGCTCGGCAGTTGTGTGACCGGGTGGGCCTGGCCAAGTTGGAAAATGTGGCGAAACTCACTTAACAACATTCTTGCTTAGCAACCAAAATTTTGGGCTCAATTGTGATCATAGGTTCTCTTCCTTCCTTCCTTCCTTCCTTCCTTCCTTCCTTCCTTCCTTCCTTCCTTCCTTCCTTCCTTCTTTCCTTCTTGTGACTCTCTCCCCCACTTATTTTCTTTCTTTCCCTTCCCTCCTTTCATCGTTCTTATCTTTCTCTCTCCAACTTTATTTCTTTCTCATTCTCTCTCTCTCTCTCTCTCTCTCTCTCTCTCTCTCTCTCTCTCATACACACACACACACACACACACCATTTCCCTCATGTCTGCCACTGACAGCTCTCAAATAGAAGGAAGGACTCCTACCTTGGGAAGGGGTTGGACTAGATTACCTCCATGTTCCCTTGCATCCCTCTATGTTTTCTGTCCCATTTAGTCACAAACAGCCCCAATCACTTTAATAATAATAATAATAATAAATTTGAATTTATTAGCCGCTCCCTTTCCAGGCAGGACTCGGGGCGGCGTACACTAAGACATATATAAACATATGTTGGTCGCAAACTCCACTCACCCTGCGCGTGTCCCGGTCCCACCCAAGGAGGCGAGCTTTGGGGTGGGGGAAAGGGGGGAGTCTGTGGCTCCACATCTCTCAATCTTCTTCCCTGCCTCGGTTCTGCGGGCGAGAGGTGCTGCTGCTGAGGCGGCACAGTGGCGGCAGTGGCGGGGGAGTCAGGGCACTGCCCGCCAAGCAGCACAACCCACAGCTAGCTCAGGAGCAATAGCTGCTGCCGCTGCCAACCACCCCATGTGACCATCGCTCGCTACCATTCAGGCTGGAGGCTGGGTATGCAGAGGGGGTGTGGCAGCAGTGATGGCAGCCGAGCGGGGTCAGCGTTTTTGTGGCGCTGAGGGAAGGAAGGAATGAAGGAGGCTGCAGGTTCATTTGCCCTCGACTATGCAGCCTCCTTTCGTTCTTTGCTACCCGAAAGAGCGAAGTAGGCAGACAGAGAATAAAAGGCGATTGCGTAGCTGAGGCAAAGGAGCCTGCAGCTTCCTTCCTTCATACGTTCGGGAAATGGGGGGGCTTTCTTGCACGCCTTTGGAGAAAGAAAGAAGGCATGCAAGAAAGCCCCCCCCACTGCCTCTCAGAGATGGGGCGATTGGTGAGGCAGCCAATCAGTGAGCAGCAGGCAACGAAAGCATGGTGCTGATGGGTGGGCCAAGCGAGCGAGCAGCGACCGGATGGGCAGGGGGGGAGCGAGCGAGGGGAAGCAGGCGGGAGGGAGCGTTCCGGTACTATGCCACCGGTTGAACAGGTTCCAAAAGTACGCTAAATTTAACGAACGGGTTCTAGCATACCGATGCAAACTGGCTGAAACCCACCCCTGCTCCAGGCCTTTAATCATCCTGGTTGCTCTTCTCTGCACTTTTTCTAGAGTCTCAGCATCTTTTTTATAGTGTGGTGACCAAAACTGGATGCAGTATTCCAGGTGTGGTCTTATTAAGGTTTTATAAAGTGGTACTAATAGTTCATGTAATTTTGATTCTATGATTCTATGTTTAGACAACTAATGATTGGTATTAGCTTTTTTGGCTGCCGCTGCAGACTGCTAGCTCATATTTAAGCAATTGTCCACTTCACTAGGACTCCAAGGTCCCTCTCACAGTTACTGTTTTTGAGCCAAGTTTCACCTAATCTTTACTTGTATCTTTGGTTTATCCTGCCTACATTTAAAACCTTGCTTTTCTCCACATTAAATTTCATTTTGTTGGATAGGGCCCATTGTTCAAATCTTTCAAGATCTTTTGGGGTCCTGAGTTTGTCTTCTAGGATGTTGTCTATGTCCTCTGCAAATTTGATGAAATCCCCTCCTATTCTCTCATTTAAGTCATTTATGAAGATATTGCAAAGTACTGGGCCTAAGATGGAACCTTGTGGTACCCACTGTTTCCTTCCTTCCATGTAGATCAGTGTTTCTCAAACTTGGCGACTTTAAGTCCTGTGGACTTCAACTCCCAGAATCCCCCAGCCAGCATAGCTGGCTGGGGAATTCTGGGAGTTGAAGTCCACAGGACTTAAAGTCGCCAAGTTTGAGAAACACTGATGTAGATGAAGTACCATTAAGGACTACTCACTGAGTACTGTTTGTCATCCAGTTACAAATCCTTCTGGTGGTGATGCTGGGTAGCCCACAATTTTCTAGCTTACCAAGAAGTGAGTTGTGGCCTAGTTTGTCAAATGCCTTATTGAAAACGAAGTACATTACGTCCACAGCATTTTGCTGATCTACTAATTTAATTACTTTATCCTTTAATGTTTTGTGCCAGCTGTAATTTGGCCTGAGTATAAGTATGATATTCTCATAGCTTGCAGATTAACTACAGTGTTCCAAGTCATAGTTTTATGCTCTCCTAAGGTGTCCCAAAGCAGGAGGCCTCGGGTATGATTGTCCTCATAGCAATGAGCAATATGGTGCCTCTTTGCCTTCAAGTCTTTAGAGACCTATTCAAACATGGCATCTGTGCTTAACCGGTTCCTAGCTCTTAACTCAGCATCAGAAAAGCTGATGCAGTGAAGATGAATCAGCATTGGTATAGCCAGTTGAAGGCTATGAAGGGGTACACACAGGGGTGAAATTCAGCAGGTTCTGACAGGTTCTGGAGAAGCGGTAGTGGAAATGTTGAGTAGTTCAGAGAACTGGCCCCAGAGTGGGGAGGGAATGGGGATTTTGCAGTATCCTTCCCTGGCCACACCTACCAAGCCACGCCCACAGAACTGGTAGTAAAACATTTTGAATTTCACCACTGGGTACACACAAGTCTTTACCACTTTAGGAGGTGTTTATATAAGGCAGCTGGGAGAGGGCATATATATATATATCTCCTTGTGTCCGGTATCCATTGCTAAGTTCTCTGTGTAGAGTTAAGAAGAAGATTGATTTCTTGTCAAGTATTTGCTACCACGTATATTTCTATATATGTTGTATATAAACCACTGTTAAGTGTCTTAAGTCTCTGTGTGCTGTGTTTTGCTCCTGGGTTGCCTCCTAGTAGTAGTCACGCTGCAAACGCTCTGACAAAAATCACTGACTTTGATTTAAGTTCACTCCTTAGTAATCTTCAAAGCAGTTTTTATGTCAAATGTAATGAATACAACAACTATATGAATCACAGACAAACCCTGATCAATAGGAAGCCTCTCCCAATTATTATCACTTGTTTTATAATGTAGATGAAAGACTGCTTGTTCTTTCCAGTGGAAATTATAAGCCTTCCCAGGAAATGAAAGAAACCTGGGAATACAGTGCTGTAATTAACAGGGAAATTTTGATATAAAATTTTGTACAAGCAGAAGCTTGATATAAGCAGAAACCCTTCTGTGAGTAGGGGCAGAACAAATACAAGGATACAGGAATATTGATATAATACGACACCAAAAGCGAATTCTGTTGAACTTTTCTTAATAGCAGTGAGAATGCCTAACTTATATTTTACCATCATGATTAACTTTTAATCGTTATAGAGATAAAAAATAACCACAAAAAGTCAATGAAGAAACTGTGATAAACGTAAGCTCATATTGCATCTTCACCTCATTCCTGTACCTTTAATTTCTCTACCAATGTCCAAAAGATGTAATGTTTTCTTATCTTGGGAAAAAACCCAGCATGTAGGAATGATGCCCATTAGAAGTACATGAGACCAGAACAAAGAAAGGAGTCATTCATAGAAGGCCTGGCAGAACATGGTCCTGTGAGAACAATGGGGCTCTATGGAATCACATTATGGGAACTTTTATGAAATTAGGAGCTCTCTCTCTCTATTTCTATTAATTGTGTTTAAGCCTTTCCTCCCATAATTTAGGATTAAAGAGGAGAGGAAGGGGACGGGTTAATCAAGTGTGGGAAGTTAGCACCCACCCCTCTCCTAGAAAAATAAAATATTTTAGGAAATATTGAAAGGGCAGAATATTTCCCCTAAAAGAGAGACAGACACTCAGCCTGCCCCCACCTTTGCAATGGGCCATTAAGGCCAGAGCCAGTCTATTCTACATAACAAAGATCTACCTCCTTCAGGCAGAGCCATACTAGGAATCCAAAAGCCCTTTCATTGCATCATCACCCAGCAAGAGTCAACTAAGCTTGGGACTCAGGACAGTCTACAGAGTTGCCCCTGTATGGCCACATGGGAGTCTGACAACCAATCAGAATACAAGCTCAAATTCAAAGCCCAACAGAGGGCATAAATCTCTCTCTCACCCATGTGCCTTTTTGCCCAGGATCTCAAGCCATGTGGTCCTGTCCACCATTAAAACCATCTTTCCAAACAGTCTCCATGATTCCAGTGTCTTTCTCCCCACTTGAAACGGAACCCAGAAGGCTATTTCTTCCAACACAGGAAAATAGGATTGAACGAAAGGATGAAATAACTTGGCTGTCAGACCTGCAGCCTTCTTTTTTTTTATCTTTGGCCTGCCACACTTTCTATTATTCTACTATGCATTTTCTATTGTGGGAAAATGGGAGGGAGGATTGTATGGAGTTAGATGCTATGTAGCCATAACAAAATTCTGTCTAGAAAGCAAGGTCATACTTTGTCTTTGCACCTCTGCACCTGACTGGAACTGGATGGGTGGAACTGCCAGCATGGCAGTGGAAGATTGGACCATGTGATGGACTTGTGGGTGTGGGGGTAAGATCTTGAACTTTCAACTGGTTGGGGAAAACTAGGAAACTTTCAGATTTGGCTTTTGGATTTCCCAGATGTGCCAACATTGCTCTCTTAATAAATTGGAACTTTGAGCAATACTTTGCCTTGGACTCTGATTTACTTTGGGATGCTATTTGGAACCCTGACATTGGCTCCTAGGCTGCAATGATACATTGGGTTGACCTTAGGAGAGACAAGGAAGAGCCACAGCTAAGACAACAGTCTGATAAATGAAACTGGAGTCTGAAGGAGGAAGGGTGGCAAATGCATTTTAGACAGGATTGTCCCTAGTTTTCAGGAGCATAAAAATGAGAGAAGGATGGGTATTTTCCAACCTGCAAGATTCTGTTAATGTAAGCTTACAATAAGGCTAGAACTAGAACTTCCTAGGTGTGCTTTGTGTGGCCTACAGCAGAAGTCTAATATAGATAGCTAGAAAGCAACTGCTGAAGGTTCCCACCTATTAGTTGCAGTGAAAAAGGCTCAGAAACAGCATTTTCTATACAGACTTTCCTCCTTGGCCCCCCAACAGGAGGGGCCTCCACTGTCCAGGCTTTCCAGAAGCTTGGTAAAACCTTAGCTTCTCTAGACTGCCTTATAGTACTGATTAGTGAAGAGTCACTGTCCCAAAATGGCACATATAATTATTAGTATTGCCAACAATTAATTGTGTTATCATTTTTCAGCTCCTGGCAATTTTCTTCAAAAGAAAGCAAATTTCCCCAGTTTCTTCTAAATCTTAAAATATTTATTGAAAGAAGATAGGAACAATGAAGAGAAATCTCAATACTTCGATTGCTTTCATTTTCCAATCCAGTTTATCATCCAGAGTGTTTTTAGGCAGTGATTTTTTTCCTGTCTTTTACTCACAACCTTTTGTGGACTGGTCTGGAGACTGTTCTCTTAATTGATAATTGAGGAATATGATTTTTTGGGGGGGTCAAACACCAAAAATGCTATTTCATTATTCCTGTTTGTGTTATTTGAATTTTATCTATTTTATCTAGAGCACAAGTAAGATTGAGCCAGTAAATCAGTGATTAAATCAAGAAAGAAAGAAAGAAAGAAAGAAAGAAAGAAAGGAAGGAAGGAAGGAAGGAAGGAAGGAAGGAAGGAAGGAAGAAAAAAAAAGAAAAAAAGAAAGGAAGGAAGGAAAGAGAAAGAAAGAGGAAAGGGTATAGCTAAGGACTTTATTAAAGGGGAAACAAAATTGGTTTTGTATATGGTCACAGCAGCTAGGTTGTTGATTGCGCAACATTGGAAAAAAGATTTTTTACCTACAATTGATCATTGGATTCAGAAGGTGGCGGGGTTCGCCGAAATGGCAAAAATTTCAGCTTTCTTAAAAGCTCAGAAACAGGAGGATTATACACAGGAATGGGCAAAATGGATTGATTATATACAGAATAAATACCAGACTGGGAGGTATTATGTAGCCTTTAGGTAAGAATGTTTAGACTGATAGATGATCAGAGTAAATAATACATGGGATGCTTGGAATTGTTAGAGTGGTGTATAGCGGAAGTCGGGGGGGGGGGTGTTGAATGGGAGGTGGGGGTGGGTTAGGGTGGAGGGTGGGGAAATATATATGCATAATACATTTAGAAGATGGGATTAATGAGATATTGCTACTTTAAGAGAAACCTATATTATGATTTATATATGTTTAATTAATTTAGATGATGGGGTTATTGGGCTATTGTTACTTTAAAAGAGACTTACACTATGATTGTTGGGAGGCGAGGGGGTACAATATTTGATTGAGAAATCTACTTTAAGATGGGGGGAGGGGAGGGGGTAAAGTATTTGGTATAATATTTGAATGAGAAATTTTTTGGGGGGGTTGGGGGGAGGGGAGGGGGCATAGTATCTGTATGTGAATTACACTGTATGGTGGGGGGGTTAAAAGGGGGAAAATTTGTTTGTATAAAACTTTTTCAATAAAAAAAAAAGAAAGAGGAAGGAAGGGATAGATGTTAGTGTAGGTAACCAACTTTTCCCTCTCACCATGAAGGCAAAGACAAGGAAGAAAGGAGGAGTAAGTCACCTGGAGGAAGGGCTGGTTGGGTGATGGTGAGTTTTAGGAATTGTGAGGATCATAGCCATGAAGGATTATGGGGAAATGTTTCTGAGAATCTGGAAGGTGAACAAACAAATGCTCAACCTCATCATCCTAGCTTAAGGCCTGGAGAAAGAGTCACTTTGTAATGTTCTTTTAAAGACCAGACTGAGGTAGTGGTGGTGGGAATATCCAGGGGGGATGCTGTTCCAGAGGGCAGATGCTACGCCAGTGAATTCCCATCCTGCATCCTGTTAGGTGAGATTGCTTCATTGGTGGGGCCAGGAGAGAACCAGCTATGCCAAATCTAGCAGGGCAGATAAAAACCAGAGAGAGCCTCATAAATAATTAGGCTCCATGCCATGTAGGGCTTTAATGGTGACAAGCAAAGAGATCTGGAACAGTGCTACTTATTATGAACAATTACTGTGTGCTATATTTCTCCTTCTCCTTTAAATAGAGGTTGAGAGATTAGTTGCTGATAACATGGGAACACAGGCACTGCTCTCTTTAGCCTCTTTCTGAATTACCTGATTTAGCCCAGGGGAAATTATATGTGGAAAATAGAAAAGGCTTGGTAATTGGTAGTCACGTATGATGGCTTATGATGATTAGTCATTTGTCATTCCGGCCACATGACCACGGAGAGGTCTTCGGACAGCACTGGCTCTTCGGCTTTGAAACAGAGATAAGCACTGCCCCTTAGTCAGGAATGAGTAGCGCGTATGTGTGAGGGGAACCTTTACCTTTGCCTATGGTGACTTAAGTCAGACCTCTTGTATTAAGCTAAAAGTTAGCCTTGCCTAGTATTGCCAGTTGTGACAATCATAAAGCGGATCATCACGTGACCATTTTATAACATTGGTGGTCATTAAGTGAATCCCCATGCTTGTTAAGTGAGCCTGTGAGCCTATTGTTTGCCATGGGACATTTTTGTTGAAAACTGGAAACAAATACCAGTTTTCACCAAAAACATAATAAACTGCGGTTACGTGATCGCGGAGTACTCTAAACAGACACAAATTCAGGCTGGTTGCTGAGTGGCTAAAATGCAGTTGTGGCGGGGGGGGGGGGGTTGATGGTGATCAGAACATTGGAATTGGGTTATAAGTATCTTGGGGGGAAGGGCGTAACTTTGAATGGTCACTAAGCAATTAGTCGTAAATCGAGGACTACCTGTGTATATTCTTGGATTATTTCCCGATGCCTACCTAACTCACTGCATTTTTCTGTATTGTACATTTTAAACGTAAAAATGAAGGAAAAAAGCTGAGAAGAGATAGATGGATTGCCAATGTAGCATGACATTATCTGGATTCACAATAAAATATTGGGAATAGTTAAGGCAAAACAATTGCAATATAAAAGCATTGTATGGCAGCCTTCATGTTGCTGTTTTTTTGCTGTCTTACTGAGTTGTCGTTCTGAATGTTAAAGCTTTTTCTCATCTTTGCTTCATTTGCATCGCTTATCACTTGGCTTTGGTCCCGCACATTAGTTTCAGCTGCCGTAAAGTTTGCCCCAGAGCATCCCCTGTTATGTTTCCTCCACTTCCAAGCTTGATTCTATAAATATGTTCTCAGATCCAGTTCTGCCAGATTTCATATTTCATAGACTTTAGGAACTTAGAAAGAGTATTATTCAGAAGAAAATGATGTGAAGAAAAAAAAATAATTAGTAGGGATTAAGGATTAGCCTGTTTTCAGAGGCTAAAGTAGCAAAAGAAGGTATGCATTACTCAGGATTAACCATGTATTTGACAAGTATTATGAACATGTGGGTAGCTTCCAGGAAGTGAACAGGTCTTTTTTTCTTTAGATGAACTTCAGAAACATGAGGAAGAACTGGAAGTTTGTTTAAGGTATCTCCTTCAAAAAGCCACACCTTTTCACATGGCAGCCATGCCATTTCAAGAAAATACATGTTTCCATTAAGGTGGCATTAAAGAGACAGGACAAGGTATAAGGACCTTGATGCAAATTGCTGGGATCTCCTTAACACAAACATGTATTTTCCTTAAAAAGCACCTTAAAAAAGGTGATACACTTCTATTTCCAGGGTGTGAATCTGAATGCTGCACATCATTAATTGCTATTATTTAAGTCAAAATTCATTATTTCTCTCTCTTTCATATGGTAATTTTATTAAACACGGCAATAAAAAACATAAAAAACTACACAAACTTTAAAAAAATTAAGAATAGAAAGTCAAGAATAGAAAACAATAAAAATATAAATGAAAGGTTTTCTCCTTTATCAGAAACATGAAGAATTTTTGTAACTCATCTTCTTTTAAAATGTGACAAATTATCTCTTCTTGCCATATTTATTTATTAATTAAGTGTTTATGCTGCCCATTTCCCCTATAAGGTGACTCCCATTTCTTATTTATAAACAAATCCTTAACTTCACTTCAACATTCACAGAAGTGGTCAGCAAAGACCCATTAAGACATAACAATGTATCTATTTTTACCTTGATCAAATGAATTTTAACAATCTTGACATTTAATGCCTTCAAATAACATCCTAGAACTGGATTTCTTTTCATTGTTCTTTGTCCCTTTTTATAAAATTCTTCAAAGCTTTAACAAGTCTGTTTGGTAAATCCAATATGGGAGTTATTCAGATCCTTTATTTTATTATTGTATATCCCCTTTAATTATTAAGGCATCAGCTGGTTTCATTTGTATATTGAGAGTAGCATCTATTCCATACCATTTTTGTAGCCTGTCATTTTTCAATGCACTTTAAGATGAGCCTCACTCTTGCCTGGTAAAACTTGTTTGTCTTCCATATCATATCTATATATATGGAAAATTAACTCTTAAAATTAACTTCTGGGTCCATTGTTCAAAAATATCCTTTAATTCCAATGTTAAAATATTTTGCTTCCTTCTGTATCAGTAAACCAAATTTAAGTGTTCTCCTCCTGCAATTGTAATATTTAATTCCTTTTGGTTCCTTTAATGCCCAAACTTCATCCTATTATTTTTTAATTTCAAAACAAAAGCATCATTCCCATGAGATGGATTCATATAAAAAAATTAAAAAACTTATTTAAAATCTATCTAGATCCATTTGTAACTTTCTAAAATCAATGTTCTGATCATCCTTTTGCTGTTTATTCCCAAAATACTTCCCCCCCCAAGTCTTCAAATTTCTATTTAAAATTTATTTTACTAAGGACTCAAGGAAACTCAGGTTCATGAATTAATTAGGGCATGCGAGGTTGAGACAGCGGAGCATGTCCTTCTATTTTGCCCTATGTATAGCGCGGACAGATCTAGGTTACTGTCTCTTCCTGAAATCGTCCCTTCTGGACCTGATGGCTGTGATTTGTTTGTGCATTGCCTTGGGGATGTCTCCTCGTACATCACCTCTCAGGTTTCAAGGTTTTTCTTCAGAGCTGTGACTATTAGAGGAGAAAGCTGTAACCTCCCTTAGTTGGGCTTTTGGTGACTGGCTGCTGTGTCTCTTTTGTAGTGGTCGTGTTTTGGTCTGTGACTGTAAATAAAGTATTAATTAGGGCATCTTTCAGAAACCTGACACTATGCTGTAAAACCTGTCGATACAAAAGTTCCTAACAGCTGAAAAAAAGAAGTTAATAAGCAAATTTCCAAAAGTGATTACAAAAGAAAATATATGAACCCGGTGCCCATAAAGGCACCAATCACGGTTTGAGCAAAAATGGCTTTCCCACATCTCGGAGAGAGCTTTAAACTAGACAGAGATTGCTGTCTTATGGGGAGCCACTGTCTGGAGCACTTGTTGCTAATCTCAGATTCAGGCCCTTCCTTTGCCTATTTACTAGCACTTTATTCTGCTGTGGTGGTCAGCTCTACTTTTAGTGGAAGCATCTCCAGTTTTTCATTTCTTCCCCAATTCCACAAAATTTATTATTTCTCCCCATAGTGGAAAAAAATATACTAAGTGATACGTGTCTGTTTGGCTCACTGCCTAGGAGGTAGCGCATAATGATCAGCTTTAAAGCCTCTACTCCTTATGGTCAGTGGTGTGTTAACCATTAAGCAGACTAAGCACGCGCTTAGGGCAACAGGCCCTAAGCGCACCACAAAGTTGAGAAAGAAAGAAGAACCATTTGTACAGTATGTACAAAGGAGAGGCACCAAGATTTGTCAGTGCTTAGGGCACCAGTGAGCCTTAATCCACCACTGCTTATGGTCCAACTCTACAGTTCTTCAAAGACATGCTTTTTTTCAAATGTAGGGTGTGAGGAGTCTATGGAGGGGCACATGACAACCTATGTGTAACTATATCATAATACAAATGCCCTGGCCTATGTACTTTAGGGGTGCAATTATGTAAGGAGAAACCTATGGGCAATGATGTCATCTCCTGCATGTTGTGATTTTCACATCATCATCTCAGCTTGCTGTGTGGGACTGTCCTCTGTAAAACTCAACACCTGGCCCCTTCTTTTGATCATGTAGGTAGGACCTCTTGGTACAAAACATGTACTTACTTGTAGAACACAGAAGAAATCTGAAGGAATTTCAGAAGTACCAGATGGGATTCATAACTGGCTGACAAACCATACTCAACGAGTAATTCTTAATGGGTCTAAGTCTACATAAAAGTAAGCAGTGGGGTTCCACAAGGTTCCATTTTAGGCCCAGTACTCTTCAATATCTTCATAAACAACGTAGATGAGGGAATAGAAAGGGAATTTACCAAATTTGTAGATGATACTAAGCTAGCAGGAATAGGCAACACCATAGAAGATAGGCTCAAGATCCAGATGGATCTTGCCTGACTTGAACACTGGCTCCTATATAACCAATGAAATTCAATGTAGAGAAAAGTAAAGTCTTACACTTAGGCAAGAAAAACCAAAAGTACACATACAGATTGGGTGAAACTAGGCTTAATAGCAGTGACTGTGAGAGGAATCTTGGAATCCTGAGTGGACAACCAGCTAAATATGAGTCAGCAGTATGCAGCGGCAGCCAAAAAAGCCAATACAATCCTAAACTGCATTAATAAAGGCATACAATCAAGGTCAAGTGAGGTACTAATACCAATCTATAAAGCCTTAGTAAGACCACACCTAGAATACTGCATCCAGTTTTGGTCACAACACTATAAAAAGATGTAAAGACTCTAGAAAAAGTGCAGAGAAGAGCAACCAGGATGATTAGGGGACTGGAGACTAAAACATATGAAGAACAGTTAGGGTTAGGGCTAGGGTTAGGGTTAGGGTTAGGGTTAGGAACTGGGCATGGCTAGTGTAGTGAAGAGAAGGACCAAGGGAGACATGATAGCAGTGTTCTAACATTTGCGGGGCTGCCACAGAAAGGAAGAGGGTCAAGCTATTTTACAAGGCACTTGAAGGCCAGACAAGGAATAATGGATAGAAACTGATCAAGGAGAGATTCAACCTCCCTCCTTTATTTGACTATGTCCTGCATCATATCATTTTCCCCCTAATAATCAAGATTTAACTGAATCTAACTTAATTATTTTTTAATTAACCTTTATATATAATCCATAAGGGTTTCTAATCTTCCTTTCATGGGTACCATTCAATATTCATATCCAGTTATTACTTATCATAACAATGCACATTGTATACATTATTATCATTATCAATTATTTATTTAACTATATCTATTGTCACTAAATTTCACTAAGTTTAGCTAGATTTAAATTATACTCTTCCATCTATCAACCTGTATCTTTCTAGTAGCAAAACAGTCTCATATCTTCTGCCATTTGTACGCTCTGATAATGTGTATATATATATATATATATATATATATATATATATATATATATATATATATATATATATATATATATATATATATATATATATATATATATATATATATATATATATGGGTACAACATAAGGAAATGGGATGTAAATTGTAAACAGTGATTTGGAAAGAATGATTAGAAAACTTTGTTATTAAATATTATGGATGCTTAGCTAGAATAGGACATAAGGATTTAGTGTCATTGGAGGATTTTAGAAATAGTAAATGAAATGCCAGTATGTGGTTATGTATTAAATCTTGGTATATTTTATGATGAAGGACGTTTGAACAATTATAGTCAAATGAAAATGGAGGTATGATGATGGTAACATGTATAAATATCTGAGTTAAAATACTTGAGTTAATATGAATTATGTTTGTGGACTGTGGAAGAGATGCACGAAAGCCTTTTTGTAACTAACTGATACACTTTCTACAGTATGTAAAGAAGGATGTGTTGTGTTTGTTTTGAAAATTAAAAATTAAAAAAAAACTTTTATATATATAAAAAAGGAGAGATTCAACCTAATAAGGAGAAATTTTCTGACAGTGAGAACAATCAAACAATGGACCAGCTTGCCTTCGAAAGTTGTGTGAGCTTTATCACTGGAGGCTTTCAAGAAGAGATTGGACTGCCATTTGTCAGAATGGTGTACGATCTCCTGCTTGGGCGCGGGGTTCGATTAGATGATCTACAAGGTCCCTTCCAACTCTGTTAATCTAAAAAAGTATTTTCCATGAAATATGGAAACCAATGCAACATGGACCGGGAGCATGGACCTGTCTCCAGAATCTGACCAAAGTGGTAACATTGATTGGAACATGCCCTTGCTCAATGACCTTTCCTCAGGATGGTACTTGTTCCTAGCCCTCTTTCTAGTAGAATAGGTAGATGCAAGAAAACCAGTACAGTTGCTACAATTAAGGTTGCCAGGCCATTCTGGTGTTGATATAAACACCAAGTGAAGAAAATATGCTAGAATAAGCAACTTATTTGCCTTCATTGCAAGCTGCCCTGCCCCTGCTATTAGTAAAATTGTCCTTAAACATGAAGCAGGTTATTCAGTTTCAGAGTTTTTGACAGTATGGTAGAACTGCCAGAGAAAGGAAGTAGATCAGTTCAGAGATGATGATTGTTTGAGAACTAAATAGAAATGGTGGAGGTTAAGAAATAGCTATCTCTGATTTTCCTCTCCTGCCCCGCATTTGTGTACCAAGAAGAAAATGAGAGGCTAGAATCCCACATCAGTGAAATACAGTTGAACGTACGTGCAATTCTTAATGCTCTTCTTTACCTCGGGCTTGGAATTGTAATGCATAATTATTTTTTTTCTTTTGATCAAAAGAAACAAGCCCTCTGTGAATCAGTGAGTGTTTTGCAATTAGTCATAATGTAATGGCATGCCTAAATTGTAGAGAAACCTAATTAGATTCCAGTAACCTACATTTCATTTCCTAGATTAGTTCAGGCTAGTTCAAAAGCCACTTTAATTTGCTCGTTATTTTCCCTAAAGAGATCAGTGTTTGAGCTTCATCAGATTTCTGTTCAATGCATCAGGTTCCTCCTGCCCCATACTTGATCTCAAGGGCTTGCCATCTTCATTTCAGTTGCCCAGAGAGGCAGGAGAGAGCCAAATAAGAAATAACAAATACAGGTAGTCCTCAATTTATGACCACAATTGAACCCCAAATTTCTGTTGCTAAGTGAGACATTTGTCAAGTAAAATTTTGCCCCATTTTATGACCTTTCTTGCTACAGTGGTTAAGCGAATCACTGCAGTTAGGTTAGTAGCATGGTTGTTAAACCAATCTGGCTTCCCCATTGATTTTACTTGTCAGAAAAAGGTGATCATATGATCCGGGACACTGTAACCATCATATGAGTCAGTTGCCAAGTATCTGAATTTTTATCCCATGATCATAGTCATAAGTATGAAAAATGGACATAGGTCATTTTTTCCAGAGCCGTTGTAACTTTGAACAATCACTAAATGAACTGTTGTATGTTAAGGACTGCCTGTAATAGACATGTACAACATACTTACAAATCACAAAAGGAAGCATTCATTATTACTAACCTTCCTTGAGATTTGCTGATTACTTATCATAAACTTCACTTCCATTTACAGTCAGCTATCAACAAGGCTCAGTGAAACTACAATAAACAAACTGAAGCAGCCAGTAAGATGCCATACTTAAAAACCAATATGAATTAGAGACAAGGGCAGAGACACAAAGAAATTCCAGGTTAATGTATTCCTTTATATCAGTGTTCCTCAATCTTGACGCCACCTGGGTATGTAAATATCAACAGTCAGAAGTTTCCGAAATGGATATGCTGGGTGGAAATTGAGGAGTTTGAAATCCACATATTTGAAAGATGCCTGATGTGTTGACTTTCATTCCTTCTCCTTCTATGTTTATAACAGGCCATTGAGTTACGTTAAGCGGATAAGTGCTCATTTAAAAAGTTAAAAGTAATAATGCAGCACTTTTTATTGAATTAGTAACTGCTGCCAAAAGAAAATGCATTCTCTTGACATTCCTAGATATCTGTTCTGACCTAGGCTTCCCCAAAAAGCACGAGGTGGAGTCCCAACAAAACCCCTTTTATTAAACGAATGTGATTTCCTCTCCTTCAGATTCAGCAATGCCTGGAAAACAGTCTTTCAAAGGAATATTTATGACTACAGGCCTTATCTATCTTGGAAAGCTGCCATGTAAATATTTTCCAAATGAGGTGCTGTGCAAGGAAAGACTGGGCACAGAGTCTCTGAGATTCACGGACAGATCTTCACACTCCTAAAACGAATCTAACGAACAAACGAATGAATTGTTTCCTGCAAAAGCCCACTCCCCTTTCGTTCCTCTTTTATTTCCTATGAGAGGGGCCAATTACCTTCCACCTGAGACTTTACTCTAACCTGATTTCTGAGTTGTTCTTTTCTTCTAGCAGCTCTGCACATGTGCACACTGGGAACAGGCTCTAGCTGTTCCTCTGCCTTACTGCTGTCTAGCTCTGTAGGCACCTGATCACTGCCAGATGGCCTCAGCCCCGTCTCTGCCTCTGATGCAGAGCCCTCATCCGAGCCTTCTCCAGCCTCCAGGACTGGCCCATGCTCCTCCCCAGTCTCCTCACTGTTCAACTTTGCTGCCAGCTCCACTGGTGGGCCGCAACACTATCATAATCTTTAAAAATACTACTTTTATATATTGAATATGAGCCAACAATTTCCCAGAAAGAAAACAAAAGGAAATAAAAAATTTGCCCACAAACAAATAGCTGGCCTTGGTCTGGATTTGTGATGGTGTCTTGTTCATCCACATATAGAAGTAATTGGTGCTACAGACTGATGCACGTACACGAAGGAACCAGCTCAGTATGTCTTGTTCATCCTGTATTTTCACACCACAAAATGATGTGGTTACCTTTTTCTACCCTCCAGCCTGTGTTTAAATAAGATCTTACAAAACACCTTAAAGGACAATCCTGAAGGAAAAAAAGTTGTGAACCCTTCGTACGAGAAATTAAAGTCCAATCCTATTCAAGATAAGCTTTTACATCACATGATCTTTAATTTTGTTCTCTGTTTTGATACAGTTGGATCAGATGCAATGGTCACTTGCATTTATACCTTTTAACTTGTTGGCTGAATGTGCATTTTAATAATTATGAAGCGTTGTGTTGGCAGATGTTTGTATCTGGTGTTCTAGTAATAGCATCAGATTTGCTCTGAGCGCCTCCAGATTGTTGTTGCTGGTCATCACCATGACCACCACAGTTGGTAAAAGGAAAGCAGGTGAAATTCTTTGGCCTTCAGCCGACCCATCCTTTGATGCTAAGTTGGGCATTTGGGGATAGCTACAGCATAATTAAAGAATAAACCAATTAGCAAAGAATCTGCTCATCCACTTCTGCAGGTATTGTAAAATCAATAACTTTGCTCTCAGCTGAGTAAATGGGTTAATGCTGATTTCAGCCTTTTATTAGCAGTACAGTACCAGGAACTTGGGTTTGGAAACCCTTTTGTGAGTGCAGATCAGAGGTGGTATTCAGCTGGTTCTCTCCGGTTTGGGCAAACTGGTAGCGGCGGCTGTGGGAGGCTCCGCCCCCCCACAACATAATACGCAACCTTCTGTGCATGCTCAGAAGGAAGCGCGTGCACTCAAATTTTCAAACCAGTAGGGAAGGTAAGTGAATCCCACGACTGATGCAGAAGGCATTGAATTTCTCTCCATTTGTGATCAAAAGGCCTTCACTCACAAAACCTTCTTTAATCTTACGATGCTAAAAAAATATATCTGTGATTTCCAAATATATCAGTTGCTTTCATATTCAGATTGCTAAGCAAACAAACAAGAGCAACATAAATGTACGTTTACATTTATTCTAATGCAATTAAACAAAAGATAACAATCTCTCTTGTCTGTTACATATCAAGATGTAATGATATGAGGGAATGACCTTGGGATACAGGGAGAAAAGATGCAGCAAAGCAAACAGACAAATAAAGGGAAACAGCCTACAGTAAGAACATGGGCAAGGCAAGCGGCTCAGAAGAGACCCTCCCTAGTTTCTTGGGATGCAAGGGGGTTGGAAAGGAGAGAAATCTCAGATTTGCAAGATTAATGCAACTTTCCATTAAACTACAATTAGCTCATCTGGCTGTTTCCTCTGAGCTATCTTGCAGGGCTGACATACAGCAATTAATTCTGTCATTATTTACGTATCTATTTCAGTACATCTCAATTTTGAGAAGTTTAAGATGTGTTCCCAAAGCAACAACCTAAACAAGTTACAGAATCCTGTGTTTGCTAAGATCCTTTCTCTGTGGCTTCCTATCATCACGAAAAATATCTTCCACACAACAGGAAAAGGAAAAGATGATTTTTCTGGGCATGTGAATTCTGCATTCTTTGAGCATCTCCAGATAAATTACAGTTACTCAGGAAGAACTAGGCCACCTTAAACTGCTATGCCAACTCAGGAACGATATTACAGGAAGTTTCCATTTTCCTCAGTCCTACATATGATATGCTTGTCAGTTCTCTCCACCCTTCTCTGAGGAGAAATTCCCTTTAGGATGTAGATGAGGTAATATGTAATTTTCATATGCAAACCTGTAACAAGAGATGATTCTGTCCCAGAGTCTTTTATGCATACAGTCAGGATTTCCTGAGAATCTCAGGAGAGGTGTAAAGATTTTTAAACAGATTCTTTACGTTACCTTTTATATGGGTTGAAAAGCTACCCTGGTAAATGTGCTGATCACATAAATAAATTAATCACCAGCCCTGGGCACTTAGGCAGACAATGTACAATTATATTAAAATTAGGCAGTGACATGAGCTAACAGATATGCTGAATAATGGTGCTGTATCTACAGTAGGAAAGATGCGTACAAATAATAAGGCAGGCATTTAATTTCCTTCATCCATAATAAGCTTTCTAAGGGGTTTGAGAGTTTCTCAATACATTTGTTGGAAGCAATCAGAATATGACAATATAGTGTGTGTGTGTGCTTTTTACTTTTCAAGAACCCTGGGTTGAAATAAATGGTACAGCAAAGAGAAAGGAAATCTCTTCAAATGAGGTGAGATGATCCTGGTACTTAGTTACAGATTCAGGATTCCAGACAGAACGGATGGATTTTAGGGCAGAAAGCATTGAATTATCTCAGTGTTTCTCAACCTCAGCAATTTTAAGCCATGTGGACTTTAACTCTCAGAATTCCTCACTGCGGAATTCTGGGAGTTGGAATTCACACAGCCTAAAGCAGCATTCTGAGCAAAAAAAGCAAACAGAATATCAGATTCTTACCGCCTGTAGCCTTAGCAAAGTACTTTTGTTTTGGAGAAGGATAAATATTCTTGATAGTTAAGATTAATAAGGACACATCTGTTTAGCTCAGTAGTTCTCAGTCATTTCTTCACCACCATCCCTTTAAATACCTTTGGTGACCACGGGCCATGGCCACAGACCCCCAAGACCTAACTCAAGATTTCATCAAGGCTTCATGGACCCCTTGTGAAGACATGAGCCTCCCCAGGAGTGTGTGGACCACAGGCTGAAAACCACTGGTTTAGTTTTTTTAAATGAAATATCAAATTACATTGTTTTAAGGTAAAGGTAAAGCTTCCCCTCGCACATATGTGCTAGTCATTCCCGACTCTAGAGGGCGGTGCTCATCTCCATTTCAAAGCTGAAGAGCCAGCACTGTCCGAAGACGTCCCCATGGTCCTGTGGCCGGCATGACTAAATGCCGAAGGCGCACAGAACGCTGTTATCTTCCCACCAAAGGTGGCTCCTATTTTTCTCATTGCATTTTTACATTCTTTCAAACTGCTAGATTGGCAGAAGCTGGGACAAGTAACAGGAGCTCAGTCTGTTATGTGGCTCTCGGGATTCGAACCACCGAACTGCCAACCTTTCTGATCAACAAGCTCAGCGTCTTAACCACTGAGTCTCTGCGTCCCTTTACATTGTTTTACTCCTCAACTCCTCTAGGCATACAAGTTCCAGGTTTTCCTGGAAGTAGATTGAGGCCTATGTGACATTTTATTTGCATTCATTTGACAAGTTACAGGGTGAGCCTAAAGGAGACATAGCTTAACATTCCAGTGCACTATTCAATTCAGTGATACACATCCAATCTCCAGAGAATGGCTGGGCCCAAAACATTTATGGGATCTAAAGCAAAGGTCTCTGTATCTACATCTTACTGGAAAATTCAGCCTGTTGGCTTCTTGGAGAAGAAATGGTGAACTGAAAATGGTTCTGCTAAATGTGAAACCAATGACTGCAATGGAATGAAGAGATCAACTCTTCAAAATACCTCTCTGGAGAAGAGACGACTTGGGATCTCCCACAAGTGATCCAGACAATTGCACCTTGTGAGGACACCATAAGCCTATGGTCTCCAGTGGATGTATTGCTTTGGGAGATGAAAGAATGGCATATCCATCCAAACCACAGTCAAATCCTTGATGGACAGTGGATTTGCATGCTTCCTTTCCTAATCACTTTTTTAAAATTGCTTATTAAACTTTTAGAAACAAGTTTTTTTTTCAGTACTAGGTGAGTTTTTTCAATCCTAATGAAAAAAGTTTTAAATATGAGTTTAAACTTTTTAAAAAAATCATTTTTTTGAATAAACAAAAGAGAGAGAACTCTAATTTTGGAAAATTAAGAATGGACTAAAGGTCTGGATGAATTTGAAACAACACTTTGAAATTAATTTTAAGAATCCTTCCCATGGAAAAATGCTGTTGTTTTGAATTCTTAAAAAAGAATGAGAGGATGGGACTTTGAAGGGTGGACACCAGAGAGAACCAGAAGAACTAAGGATTACATTTAAAGGAGAAGTACTCTTAAATTTTATTTACTAATACAGAATGGAACAAAATACTTTAAAGTTGGAAAATTTTAACAAATGAAAATGAACAATGGATCCAGTAGTTAATGGAAGACTATTTACCATTATAGGTAGACTGAGTTTAAAAGATGATATGGAAGAGGAACAGGTTTTACCAGACAAGATTAAGGCTTATTTGAAGAAATAGGATACAAGAATGATATGGAGAAAGATGTGACTATATAGGATATACATATGAAACCGGCTGCTATTTTCATAATTAAATGGCTATACAAATAAGAAACTAATAGAGTGACTTGGATAACTTTCCCATCATATATTTATAACAAAACTTAAAGTTTTGAAGACTTTTGTGAAAAAGGAGAAAGAAAGAAAAATGAAACAAAATCAAATTGTAGGACATTGCTTGAAAGGATTAAAGGTCAAGATTGTTAAAAGTACAAGTAAGGAATATAATGTTTGTTTATTTGATCGAGGTTGCAAGAGATATATTGTTATTTCTGGTAATCCTTACTGGACCTTTGCTGAATGGACTGAATGGTGAGGCTTTAAGGATTTGTTTATAGATGAGAGTTGAAATATGAGAAGAAGAGAAAATTTGTTGTAGTTTAAGAGAAATTGATAATTTATTAAAAAGTGTTGTGATGAAGGGGGAACTCATTTCTCTATAAATTGTCATTTTCTTTACCATAATCTTATTTTTTGTTTCTTTTCTATTTTTCTTTTTTTTCTTTTTGTGCACCTTCTATTTTTCTTTTATTTTTGTTTTCTTGTATTAGTTTCATTAGAGCTGTAGTGGTGCGGTGATTAGAATGCATTATTGCAGGCTAATTCTGCCCACAGCCAGGAGTTCAATCCTGACCAGCTCAAGGTTGACTCAACCTTCCATTCTTCCCAGGTCGGCAAAATGAGGACCCAGATTGTTGGGGACAATATGCAGACATTATAAACCACTCAGAGAGTGCTGTAAAGCACTATAAAGCAGCACATAAATCTAAGTGTTATTATTATTGCTATTTCTTTAATTGTAATGCTTAATAACATTACTGTTTAAAAGCGGCAGCTTGTTCTATTTATTTTTTACAGAACTGTAGAATACATTATAAGGAAGGTGAGATCAGAGGTGCTATTCAGCAGGTTCTGACCAGTTGTGGAGAACTTGTAGCGGACATTTGAGTAGTTCAGAGAACTGATAAACACCACCTCTGACTGGCCCCGCTCCATTTATTCTCTGCCTCCCGAGTCCCAGCTGATTGGAAGGGAAAGTGGATTTTGCAGTAGCCTTCCTCTGGAGTGTGGTGGGAATTCAGATTTTACAGTATCCTTCCCCTGCCACGCCCACCAAGCCACACCCACCAAGCCATGCCCACAGAACCAGTAGTAAAAAAATTTAAATTTTAAGGGGAGAAGATGTCCCGCCTCACTTCAGTAGCCTTGAAGAAGATTCCACATTGCAGGATATTGGCAGAATGTCCCTTTGAAACCATTTCTTGTAGGTTTTTTTTGCTTTTGATTTGCTCCTGTGTGCATGCTTCTGATTCTGGTACCCCACTCCTTCCATCTTACCATTCTATATTAACTATAAATTTTCAGAAATACTGCAATAAAAGTATGAGTAGATATGTCAGAGAGGCAAACCAAGTTGTTTGACATAGTTTTTTCCTCTTTATTGTAGGGAAAAGTTACATTTGGTTAGATTTCCAAATCTAATGAAATTAAGACTGCAACATCCAGGACTCCCCAGTATAGTATGGTGTCTGGAACATTTAGAGTAGTGGCCCCCACTTTTTTGGGCACCAGGGACCAGTTTTGTGGAGAGACGTTTTTCTGTGGACAAGAGCGGGCGTGATTTCATGTGTTCCTTGCATCCTACAGATGGGGCTTTGTTTGCATGGACCAGTTTTTGGCATGCCCTGGCGCGGTGTCAGTCCACAGACTGGGGGTTGGGGACTCCTGATTTAGAGTGTAGTCCAAGACATCTGGTAGGCACTTGATGGGGAAAACCATATAAGAAAAAGTTATCTCCAGAACTCAGCACTATTTAAATGATAACTGCAGTTTGGTTTATCTCCTAGAAATTAGAAACTCAATGTCATATGAGAGTAAAGCATTTCCAGGTAACCAATAAAGACATTTTTTGTTGTAATATTATGTGGGAATGATAGACTGAAGAGCCATAGCCAAGCAAACAGATAAAGGGCAATTTGGCCTGCAACAGGAATGTGGAGGGAGCAAGTGGCTTACAAGAGACATTTTCTAATTTCTTTTACTTGTAGAAGAGATGGGTGGTGAGATAAGAGAGATGTACTTTCAGATTTGCAAGATACTGTTAATGTAAGCTTACAATAAAGTAGGGTTATCTTACCTTGCCATGTGTTCTATTTCCTCTCAGGTCAGTTTAATGTCATTTACTTTTTTTACTGTTAATCTTATTTTAGAAACGGAGATTGGGTTTTATGTATAGTAGCTTCATCCTTCCAATTCACCAAAAGCACTGAATAAATTAAGTTCAAAAGTTCAAAAGAACTCTGTGATTTGTATAAAAGGACAAGACCGAATAAATTTTCATTGGAGGAAACAAATGATGAATGCTAAATGCATACTTCATAGAAACCCTCCTTTGATGTAATTCCTTTTGGAAAAAACTAACCTTTGCAGAAGAGTGATAGAACGGGAGGAAGGATTTGAGATTGACACTCGTGAACAATTGATGTTACATTAAAAGGAACTATGCTATTTTTATGGTGGTAGTGTAAGTCAACCGAGCAAAATTAAAAGTCATCTATTTTTGTATAATATGGCAGTAAGACCTGCGTATGCTGCAAGAAAAAGGTAATTGATATATTCAAGAAACAATAACGGCAATAGACGAAGTATTAACTTACTCTAAACATCTGTGGCACTTTTAATAGTCCGAGCTACAGTTTTCCAAAGAAATAATATAGATTTGTTCAGGAGCTTCACTATCAAGGTGGAGTTGCTCCTTAGGCAGGAGATGCCAAGCGGCAAAAAGCAATGCAAATTGTTGGAGGACAAATCTTATGTGTCGCATGGCTGTCCATTATCCCTCTAAATTAACAGCCTGATGCAGCTGCAACAGACCATACTATATAACGACATGTGCTTTGCTTCAACTGTCTATTCTGGTTAATGCTATGTGTAGGCCCCATCTTGTCCTTTTGTCTTAAGCAGCAAATTTCCCTGGCCCAATCCTTTCAATTCTAGCTGCCAAAGATGAAGAGTGTCTGCTTCATCCACAATCTTTCCATGGGTATTCAAAGAAGCTTTAAAATTGGGTATGGCAGCTATGTGTTTAGAGCAGGCTTCCCACCATCTCTTCCACTATTGGGATGTATTTGTTCACACACTATTCCAGGAGGGAGTGGAAGCGTGAGAAAAATGGGACAAGGGCCAGGGCAGAACCTAGGGCAGCTTCCTTGCTCAGGCATTGGCATAGCTTAAGTAATGAATACATAACAAATGCATCAAACCTTTGGAGGGAATCTGGATGCACATTAAGCAATCTTCCTTTAACATCTTGAAGCAGTCTAGTTGAAGGTGTAGATAGAAGAGATATTCCCTGCTTTAAAAACCTAGGTTTTCCCCCAGGCCTTGGGTTAAATGGATGACTTGAGTTGATGCGGGATATGGATAGATGGTTTTATTTATTTGTTTGTTTATACATTTATTTGATTTTTATCCTACCTTTATTACTTTCAAGAATAATTCAAGGCAGCAAAGATATCTAATATTCTCTTATCCTCCTATTTTCTCTACATCAACAATCTGTGAGGTCGGTTGGGCTGAGAGAGAGTGACTGGCTCAAGGTCACCCAGCCAGCTTTCATGCCCACCATACTATTGTTCTTTTAATTTGGTGTAGCTGGCCAGATTTGGGCAACCTAGAAATTCAAACAAACAAATAAATAGCAATAGCAATAGTACTTAGACTTATATACCACTCATAGTACTTTACAGCCCTCTCTAAGCGATTTTACAGAGTCAGCATATTGCCCCCAATAATTTGGGTCCTCATTTTATTGACTTCGGAAGGAAGGATGGAAGGCTGAGTCAACCTTGAGCTGGTGAGACTTGAATTGCTGGCAGCCAGCAGTCAGCAGAAGTAGCTTGCAGTACTATATTCTAACCACTGCGCCACCATGGCTCATAAGGTTGAAAATGTGAGTTAAGGGACAGAATACACCCATAATGTGACATAGTCCCATCTTTCTTACATCTTGTGTGATCAAAATTTGAACATTCTTGGTAAAATAAGATGATTCCAAACATATATGGATACAAATTTGTTTGAACCAGCTTATCTCTCTGTTGCTTTAATGCTAAACTGAATGGATGAAAAATATGAGTTTATGTGCTTGCATTTCTTTATTTGAACTAGCTTATCTCTTGTTGCTTTAATGCCAAGCTGTATGGACAGAAAAATGTGAGTTTGTGTGTGTGTGTGGTTTTTTTTCTCTTTATTGCAGCCTAACGAGGTAGAATATGTGAATTCTGAATATGGAAAGAACGCAGTGAGAATCCTGTACGTTAGACGGGAAGGCCAGGTACACTGCATTAAAGAACTGGCCATCTCTGTACACATCAGACTCAACACTGTGAATGAATACTTGAATGCCGACAACTCGAGAGTCATCCCTACAGACACCATAAAGAATACAATTGAAGCACTGGCCAAATGCAACGGGGTAGGTTGCAAAACCATTCATCTTATCTTATAGCTAGAATTGGATTGCATTTCTTCTTTTTTGTCATTTATATAATCCATCTTCAGACAAAGCAATAAACAAAAAGATGTGGTGCTATTATACAGGAGAAAGTTTCTAAATTAGATGTGGTAGCATTTTGTGTTACCTGGCTTGGGCTTTCTAACAAAAACTCAAAAACGTACCTTGGTTGTCTAATGTGCAGTTCTTATAATTATGATATATAAATTTTTAAAATGGATCATCACTAATATTTGTATAACAAGACAAAATGTTCAGGTTTTAAATAATTCAGAATTCAAAGAGCAGCAGGATACAGATAACAAATTATGAGATGCTGTCTTTTTTATAATACGAGATCTGTACAAACTTCAGATAAACAAAAAGGAATGAAATGAACTGAAGGCAGAAGATTTAAAGTAACCAAGGGGTTTTAGTTCTATGAACTCAGGATTCATTGATCTTTTTAAAAAAATCCTATATAAAATTTACTTCTATTTTTTTTTAAATGCTAAGGATTTCAACAATAGCTTATAAAGGCCAGTGGGTGGTTACGAGTTATAGTTCATATTTTGTGGATGTCATAATTTTTCATGAAAATTGCCAGTATGACAAATCTGTTATGATGCATAAGGTAAAACCTTAATTCTAAACACTGATTTGAAGATTGAACTTGATCGTATCTAACATCTTTTCCCTTTAGATCAAAACAATAGAGGAGTTTGGGCTGGATATCTGCAACCACTTCATTAATACCTTTTGCCACGTGGTGTATTGCAATGCCTTTATCCAAGAGGTTCCTTGGCAGCGCCTAGAAAAGGTATAGTGAAGCATACATTTGAGCCACATTCCTTGCACAAAGCTAGGGAAGGGACAATGACAGGGAAGAAATATGGTGTATTATGAGGGCAGGGAAAGTTTTAGAAGGAAATAGCTTGGCAAGGAGAGCAACAGTTCACGTTGAGTGAGCTCTTTCATTTATTTTTATGAATTCCAACTGCAAAGTCACATGGTTCATTTGCAACTTCAATATGTCATCCTTAATTTCTAGGACAATACTCCCCATGCCCATGCTTTTCTCTACAGTTCTGAAGGAATTCGATTTTGTGAAGTGGAACGGACTCAGGACAGTAAGGAAATGATTTCAATTCTTTTAGTAGAACATTAGGTTCATATTTGCAATGGTAGCTTGTAAACAAAATAAATCCACTTGTGTTATTCTTGAAGACCAGAGCCAATATAAAAAAGCAAGTAACAAAGCAAATACAGACTTGTACCTTTTTCTTGAATATATAAAGTCTGTTCTTCCATTCTCAGCAGTGAAAGCTTCCCTGTGTGACTTAGGCTGTCAACTTTCTCTCAGCTCAATGTACCAGTGGTGGGTTTCAATTTATTTTACTATCAGTTTTCTCGTGCACTTGTGCGCACTCGCACAATGCTTCTGTGCATGTGTAGAAGAGTCCGGGCGAGTGGGCAGAGCCTCCTGCCACCGCCACTACTGGTTCGTCCGATCCGGGGCAAACCGGCAGAACCCCACCTCTGCAATGTACCCCATAAGGTTGCTCGCCTGGGAAAAAGTTGGAAGAGATATTGCAATGCATTCTGCCTTGAGCTGGGAAACCAACCAACCAACCAAATCATTCAATCACCCAAACAATATACAGTATCATAACCCTGTATCTTGTTGCAATATCTACAAGTCCTTCTGAAGCTGCCAGTAACATACTATTTATCTAGTATGACAATTTTAATATAGGTAGTCCACAACGTATGATTCTAATTGTACCTGGAATTATGGTCCTACATTGTTGTGGGTCACCAAGTGACTGAACCCAATTTTGCAATCTTTTTAGCAGAGGTTTTAAGTGAATCAATTTTATCCAATGAGTGGGGTTTTTTTACCAGAAACCAGAAGTAAAAATGCCATTGCAAGACTGTGGGATGTTGCAAATGGCTGTAATGGGAAGCCAGGTGCCAAACACTCAAAATAGGATCATGTGTCCATTGTGTGCACGCGTATGTGTCTATAGGGCAATTGTAACTTCAAAATTGACTGGAAGTAGCTTTTGGGAGGTTTGTTGTAACTTCGAATGGTCGTTAAGTGACCAATCGTAAGTCAAAGATTGCAACTTTGAAAGTGTAAGGCTTGTAATCTTTTAAAATGCTATTTTACATTATGAAATAATTTAGTTCTTAAAGATCAATAAGTCTGGATATCAATGAAAAAATAAACATAAGTGAACATATCAACTGCACGTGGGCAATAGAATCCACAGCAGGCTACAGCTCCTTTTAGTGACAATTACTCTGCAGTGGTAATATTTGAAATTAGATCTGAACTAAACATTTGGATCAATCCAGAGCATGTTGAATGTTCTCAATCCCTATAACTTTTTGAAGCTACAATAAAGTTGGAGCTTTTAAGAAAAATGATGTTGCATTAAGGATATTTGTTTTGATCCACTAGGCCTCTTCATAAAAAAAAGAAAGAAAAAGAAACAGGGCAAATTTTGATCCGTTGAATCAAAGCGAAAGGCCTCAGCGCCTATACAAATTAATCCAAATATGCCATGCTAAAATGACACGCAGATTTCCTTATAAACTTATTTGGCCCCCAGGCACCCATTATTAGACTTCACAATCAAGAATATAATACATTTTAAAAATTTGAGTTCCCAAGAATGTTCGGTTTTTCAGCCAGCCATATAATAGCGCAGTTCAATGCATGCTTAATTGGAAATAAATTTCATTGTCCTGGGCTGCAAATTGATCTGCAGCTATCACTGCATCTTTAAGGGAAAAAAGCTCTATATGTAACTGTGGGACATCATGTCTTATATTAAAATCAATTTATGCTCTTCCTCTCCTAGAAACTCCAATTGTTTTTTCTGGCATTAAGGATCTAAAACTTATGAAGACAACCCAATCTGGATTTCAGGGCTTTCTTAAAGAAAAATACACCACACTTCCAGAAAGGATAGACAGAGTGTTGTCGGTGGAAACACTCATCAAATGGTGCTATGGTGAATGCTTGGAAGGCCTTGATTATGATTCCATATGGTAAGTAAAAAAAATTTGTATGGATTCTCCTATAAGTAATGGGGTCTCTGCAATTTCTTTACAGTGGAGGAAAGGGCTTACATAAAATAAGACTCAAACTAGCAACAAATGAGATCTCTTGCTAAGGAGGTTGTGATAACTTAACTTAACTTTATTGGATTTCTAGACCGCACCTCTCTCAAAAGAGACTCGGGGCGGTGTACAGTCATATTAAAATAGTTAGACAATAAATATACATGTTATAAGTATACAATAAATAAATTAAACATAGGACTGGAGGAGGTAGTAGAAATTCCCTGTACAATTTAGTTAAGTTAGATTAAAATTTTTAGAAAATTTAAAAAAGTTAAAAACATTAACCTTAAAAGCTATCCCAAATAAAATATCCGCCAGGAGGTAAGAGTAGAACTATAAGTGGGCCAGGCCGGCTAGTCGGAACAAAATACCATACCATGGAATAAAATACCATACAGGTAATCCTCGACTTACAACAGTTTATTTAGTGACTTTTGACCATTTTTCACATTTATGACTGTTGCAGCATCCCCATGGTCACATGATCAAAATTCAGACAATTGGCAACTGACTCATATTTATGACGGTTGCATCTGTCATAATCATTTGTTGAGACTTTCTGACAAGCAGAGTCAATGGGGAAGCCAGATTCACCTAACAACCGGGTTGTTAACTGAAAAACTGCAGAAATTCACCTGTGATAAGAAAGGTTGTACGGTTCACTTAACAACTAAGGCAAACTCACTTAACCAATGTTTCACTTAACAACATAAATTTTGGACTCAGTTGTGGTCATGAGTCAAGGACTACATATATTTGAGGATCATTTTAACTCACAGTCTTGACTTAATTTTTCAAGGGTCTTGTGTTTTGACTCCATTTCTTTTAAAATAATTTTATTAGATTTTTTTTAACACGAAAAAGATCAAAAACTTACAGAAAGAAATAATAAAGGAAATAAAGAACAAAGCCAAAAGTACAGAAAGAAAGAAAAAGAAATATAAAGAAAGAAAAGGAAAGTTAAAGAAATATAAACATTTTCTTTTATAACAATTGTAAGTGTACATTTAAATTAACCTTTTTCTCTAAGGTCACATAACTTTCACTTTTTCCTATTATCTATTAAGTTTTTGAATCATCAAACCCATATATCATAATTTCAATTTTTTTTTCTGTCTCAGGCAAAAAGTCCAAAAGGGCTTTCCAATCAGCATTACAATTAATCAATGTCTTTCTCTCTATTCAAAGTTGTCAATTTTACTATTTGAAGACGTTCTATCATCTTCACCATTTACTCTTCCATTGTGGGTATTGTCACATCTTTCTGCCATTGTGCATATAAAAGTCTTGCGCTTGTGTTGGATCTAGACTAATCAAAGTTTATTTTATTTAATTCCATTATTTTTAATGAATTATCATATGTGCTCTGCAGTGGGCTTATCCTCTATAGTTGTAAAGGCACCGACATTATAAAAGCAATTCTATGATTTTACTAGTTTTGATTGCAGTATAAATGTGCATTTCTTTTGTTTGCTAAAGCCCACTTTCATTCAATCGGCTGAGCACCAAAATATTACAGTTTGCAAATCTTACTTCTGCTTTTGCTCCCAGATATTGCATTGATCATTCCCTTTCTCCCAGCCTCATAGTAATTTTTGAATCTGTTGTTTTTAAAACATTACACTGTCTGTGATTTCTACTGTATAGAATAGATGAGGTTAGGATTATCCACAGTTCTAGATTGCTGTATTCTAAAATGGTTGGATTTTTTTGTATTTTGATGGTTGTACTCAGACTGTAAATATGCAAACTTTCTTTAAGATAAATTATAACATGACTATAAGGCTAAGTCCTTTAATTCTCCATTAGTATGTGTCTGCCAATTCTTATGACCAAAGAAAACGCTTCTCTAAGAGAAGCATTACATGTTACTGAAACCTTATTGTGAAGTATATAAGATTACAAACACCATCATAATCAACAACTTGTATGCCACCCAACTCCCAAAGACTCGTATTTTTATACTGCAGTTTATTTTGAGTGCTTTGACTAATTTTCCATCAAGAATTTGCTCAGCTCCCTGGTTATTTGGCTTCAACAATGCTACAGTATGTCATGTTTCCCAGTTAGTCCCACTCATGACTAGATGTGGTTACAGTAGAACCTCAGGTCACGAACGCCTCTGTCCATGACTAAATCGAGTTCCGACCAAAAAAAATCACATTTTTTTTTACTGCGGCCAATTTCCCCTTCCACACCATTTTTTTGTAGGTGCCAAATTTCCAAGATTAGGTTCAGGACATGACCAAATTGTTTGTGACTAAAGTTATGGAATGAATTATGATCATGGCAGAAGTTCTACTGTATGTGGAGTGTCTGAGGATTTTAGACACACACACACACACACACATATATGTTGTATTTGTACTGATAAATAAATAAAGGGAGACTAGTATAGATCTATTTCGAGCTAATTAGCTCTCATCAGCTAGCCATACCTTTACTGGGATTTGAACCTGGGCTGTATTATATCTTAGGCAGAAGTCTTAGCCACTAAGCCACAGGCTCGCCTCCTTATCAGTTGAGCCAGGGAAATAGGTATGTATTTGTGTTACAACCCCTGGTATGTCTAAATATGGGAGGAAGGTCACTACTCCATATATATATATATATATATATATATATATATATATATATATATATATATATATATATATATATATATATATATATATATATATATATATATATATATATATATATATATATATATATATATATATATATATATATATATATATATATATATATATATATATATATATATATATATATATATATATATATATATATATATATATATATATATATATATATATATATATATATATATATATTGTCATCTCTTGATTTCCTTAGTGTGCAAATTACTCCAGTATTTATAAACATTACAGGCACAACACACAAAGTTGGCCAACAATGCCCATGTGCGTTGCCTTGCGCAGTGTGGATTTTATCCGTTGCAGTTTGAGTCCAAATGTTGTATGTTTTTTTCACCTTTAAAGGAGAACTGCCCACGAAAGTGTCCTTGATGCTTTTGCTGGGCCACCAGAAACAGGTCATTACTCACCATCTTACCAGAAGACAGTCAACTGTATTCAGACATACATTCTGGAAAGAATCCAACAGGCTAGTAGCTTTATCTCATTTGGGGCTTTCAGTGTATTATGCTATGTTATAGTTATATGTTTATATATATATAATATTCTGTAATTAGCATTTTCAGGAAATGAAAGCTTATTTCCAAAGAAATGCTGACCATACTGTATCTTAAGATGAATTTGATCATTGAGGTATGGAGCCTGTTACATATTGACAGGAGAGAAATAGGTTCCACCAAGGTCCTCCATTCTGGCGGGAAAATACTGAAAGCCAATTGGCTGAGCCTTCTGACAGCTCCCTATAAAAGGGCTAGCTGTCAGACAGGCCAGCGCTGGATCTGTACATAATTGCTGAATAAAGAGCTGTTGTTGTCACTGAAGCCTGAGCCCTGTCTCATCCGTCCACCCTATCTAACAGAGCCCTTTTTTTTTTAATGATTCCCAAAGAAATTGCTCACCCTTCCTATTTAAGGGCCAAACACCTTTAGGGAAGTATGGAATGTATGCACTTGAAAGACAGACCATTTCCCCATCTACTTTATAAAAGAAGGTTCTTCATCTTAGACTGGCTTAAAATAAAGCATAGTAGCAGAGGTTTTTCTACCTAATTTGTTTTGGTGAAATTGTCCTACATTCAGGATCACTTTTCTTTTGGGTAAATGCCATAAATTAAAACCCAGTCCATTACAACTAAGAAATGACAAATATGAATCCTGTTGCCATGCAAAAAAAGAATACTTTACTGTATGTATCCAAACGAATGCTATCTCAGTATGAAAATAGATTCGATCCACTGAAATGTTGGCAAGGTTAATGTTTTTTTATAAGTGGAATTTCAGTCACTGAAAATACCTTGCTGCTGGTAGCTGGCAGCCTGAATTCTGAATAAAGTTTACTTGGAGAAGAATATCTGATTGGCCAGTGTAGTGTAATAATCAATGATGATGGACTAGATCAGTAGAAACCCAAGTTCAAGTCACTCTCAGGTATGAAATCTCACTGTATGTCTGTGGCTAGCCTCAGCTCAGCTCAGTTTCCAGGCTGTGGGGAATAAAATGAAGGGAGAACTCATTGGAATCTTTCTTGAACTCTGGAAGGAATGGCAGGATATAAATTTAAGTAATTAAAATAAAATATTTCCTATAATTCAAGAAACTGTCAAACACAAAAACTATAAATATCAGGAGTCAGTCTACTTTATTGAGTTTATCTGTTATGTTAAATCTGTATATATGATTTCTTTATAAGTCATACTGATATTTTTGTATTTTTAGATTGAAGAGGTAGAAGTGATCCTGTCTAACATCCACTATTCGGTGACAAATTTAGAAAAACTGGGAATATGCAATGACAAAGAGGTGAAAATTACTTTTTCTTGATCATCCAAACTACGGTATTTATTATTGTGGATTGTGGACTGGGAAGAGTGGGATTATTTAATACAAATTTAACTGAGCTTACTTTGGGTCAAAGTAAGTGAGCCTCCAAAGCAAAGTGAACCACACACACACAAATGTTATTCAGACAATTATACCTTTCTGACACCAAGATTTCCTGACACCGGAAGGAGACAATCATGCAAGTTATTTGAAGAAGTGGAAGAATTCCTTCTCAAGATCTGAATTTACAGGAGTAAACCTGAACAATCTTGAAGCCAACAAAAGATTAGCCCAGATTATCTCCTCTTTCCATCTATTTGTTGAGTTTATTCCACTAGCTACCTGGTCTGATTACATCTGAAAAATGATTATTATTCAATGAAGCACAACCCTGACATTTTTATTAATAATCTAGCCCTTTCCGAATTACCAGAGTCACCCAAGAGGGGAAATTAACTGTACACACCAGTTTTATTTTATTATTTATTTTCAGTATTTCTAGACCGCCCCCTCTCCCCGAAGGGACTCGGGGCGGTGTACAGGTGTGTCATTAAAACGAATACAAAAGACGAATATCCCATACCCTTAAAAACGAATTAAACCTCATACAACTGTACAAAAAGTAAAAATTAAATTAAAAACAACTAAAAGTATACCCCTAGAAAATTTAAAAAATGCAGGCTTGAGGAATTAAAATTGGGAATTAGGAATTAGGCCAGGCCGGCTAGATTGAACAGTTAGATCCTTTGTGTGACTATGCAGGAAGAAACATTGTCCTGCTTTCTCTTGTGATAATAATGAGTGCTTAAGTTAGAGACCAATGATTCAAATGTATGCATCTTTCCTTTCCAGATTTTTACACCCCAGGAGACACCATTTGGTGCTTGTGCATCCACGCTGCGTAGGAAGGATTGTTCAAAGAACCTGCATCATATTCCAGTAGACTGCAAGCCTCGTTGCTCTATTGGGTGGAAATTTAGCCGTGGAATTTACTGAAGACCCAGTTCTTTTCTGAGAATATGATATTACGTAATACTGAAATCATAGCAGCAAACATTACTTACTCAGACAATAACCTATCATCAGATTTGTACTTCTTAGATTTATAAAATTACAATCCAACATGTTCTACCGTCAAAGCTAGAGGCTATTCAAGGAAACCTGTAACATGATAGGTTAGTCACACTTGCATCTTTGAAGCTTTCCTTGTTTTATACCATGTTATCCCCTTAAACAATAATAGATCAACAACAAATCTGAGATAAGCTTTCTTTAATCTGCTACCCCCCCCCCCAAAAAAAAATCTAGGAACTATTTGTAAGCCTCCCAGAGTCATTTTATCAGTGAGTTGGGTGGCATAGAAATTTAATAAATACATAAATAAAACCCCTTTTCATTTTAGATTTCATCCTTTGTAGTAGGATTGCTTGGAAAAAAAGTTGTCAAGAATTTCAGTCTTTCAGAACAGGGATTTTCATCATAGGCAATATTGAACAAATTTATTTAAATGTTTTCATTTATCATTCCTTTCCTTATTAAGATATAAGTAGTTTTCAAGTTTCTCTTGCTTTCTATGTTCTTTAGAGTTAAGCATTCTAAACTGGAAGAAATAAAAATGTCTGTAGCAATGGGTAAAGAATTTCTAGGTGCCTCCTCTGCAATAGGTCTTTTCTTCATTTACGGTTCTCAAGACAGCAGAGAAATATTTTTACCAACACCTTTAACACCTGCTTTTTGTTGGGAAATATATATTAATGTTGTATTCTTATGAAATAGAAGAGGTTGATTAATGTGACCTATTTGGGGGAGGGGGAATTATTGGCCACTTTACAATTTGGGGACACACTCACTCTAAAATAAAATCTACACATTACTATTAAAAAGTATGAAAACTGTCTTATCAACAAGGTTTTTAATAAGAAAGCCCAGAAGATTCTCCAAAATATGAGTTAATTAATATCAAATAGCATCATCATCTTTTCTGTTGTTCAAAATTTGACTGCATAAATTAATTGTTTTTTTCCCTATCCTATCTTTCAACTAGAGAATTACTAGAATTAATATTAGAATGTCTCAAATGTCTTGTTTCCTTACTATCAGTTTTTGGGTTCTAAGGTTTCTAAATTTCTAGTTCTTTTAAGGGTGAATAAAGAGCAAAGACAAAAACAAATCAAATCTGTTTATTCAATTAAATATGAAACTCTGTAAGTATCAAAACATAAACATATTCTAGAGCCATACAGTTCCTTTTCTTGCAGATGAAAGCAATGGAGTTGAGCCGATGAACTTTTTATTTAGTCTATGGCATTGGTACATGAAAGCCAAGAGTCTATAATATTATTACAGAGTAGTAGTTTGGCTGCCTAAGATTATTCATTTGTTCAGTTCACACTCATGCACTATCTAGGATGTGCCACAGGGAGCAAACTAGCTCTGCCCCCAGAGAAGCCAACAGCATTCCGCAAGTATGTTAGTATAATCCGGAACTTTTTCCTCCACCAGCTTTTGCTTCACATTCAGGCCAGTGAGTACGGCACACTGGTTGGTTTTTTGCTTCTGCTGTTAATCCCATCGGAGTGGTACCTATTTATCTACTTGCATTTGCATGCTTTTGAACTTTCAGGTTGGCAGAAAATGAGGTGAGTGACAGGAGCTCATTCCATCACGCATTGCTAGGGCTCAAATTTCTGCGCTAGGGAGCGGAGAGACCCGACCTTCTCCAACTGACAAATCCAGCATCTTTAAGATGCTGAGCCACCATGCCTCTAGCTGATGAACTGAACTGAACCATAGTAGACAAATGGAGACAGGCCATACAGGGTATTGTGTTTTTGTTTGATATTCACCTCTCCCTTTCCACGATGAAATTTTGATGTTGTGTACCTTGAAAGGTGAGAATAGCCATCATTCCCTTGTTATGCTGACTCTGTAAACTGCTTAGAGAAGGCTGTAAAGCACTGTGAAACAGTATATAAGTCTAAGTGCTATTGCTATTCTCATTTCAAGTCTTGGAAGACCTGCTGATAACAAATGTTTTCTCCTGCATTGAAGCCCTTGGTCTTAAATGGAAAAGAAAAGAGTGAGTGGGATTCCTTCACAGCAAGAAAGCTTTGAAAGATTGGAGCAAGACAAGAGAGGTATCCTATAACTTACTAGGTGTGCTGTGAGCAGTCATTGCCTTGGTTCCTGGGCTCAGCATTTCTCTGATGACATTGGCCCTGAAATAGTCCATTGGGTAAGAAGGGCCAACACATGCTTAGAAATAACTTTCCATAGTGTATCTACTCATATTGCTGCTAAGCAGCCTGGGTACACAACTGGAGACTCCATGACTTGCGTGTATCCTCCAAAAAGTTGCCATTGTAAGTTTCAAAACAATGGGGGGGGGGGAATAGTAAGTGCCTAGAACTTACTATTAACTATATTTAGCTAATTTAAATCAGCTTTATATATGATCAAAAGCATGTTAGTGGTTATGGCATCAGGCTAGAAACCAAGAGACGGTGAGTTCTAGTCCCACTTTTGCCACAAAACCAACTGGGTAATCTTGGGCTAGTCACTTTGTTCAGTCGTAGGAAGGAGGCAATGGCAAACCACTTCTGAAAAACCTTTTCAAGAAAATTGAACGGAAGAACAAACTGAATTAAGGATTAAATTTTTATCAGGCCACACATATAGTTTCAGCCAATACCCAATGATCTGGGACTACACATTTCAAACATGGTTGACTACAGTGTGCAATCAAAGCTCACCTTAGTGAAAAATTCTAACAAGTACAGTGATCTCATTTATATGTAACACACTGGTCCAGAATGGGTAAAATAGCCAATTTGGATGTCTTGAAGCCTATACAAACAAAGAGTTTATATTACAAGATTGTTCTAAGGCAAAAGTTACATTAGCATTCTGAACTTTGCTGACACGACCTCTCAAAAGCTCCCACGTTCTTACCAAATCAAAAAGCAAAACACACACTCTCTCTCACACACGGCAGCCTCTGGCTGAGTCCAGTCCAGCAAAATAAAGGAACAGGGAAAGGAGTCCACAAACCAAGGAACAAACAATGAATCCACGAACCAAGGAACAAGCAATGAGTCCACAAAGTCAGGAACAAGGTACTGAGTCCACAAGTAAGGAAGAAGCAATCAATCCTGCAAGCTCCAACTGTCTGTATCAGCACACTAAACTCCACCAATTCAGCATTTGTTCCCGACAGTGTCTCCTTAAATCTCAGTTCCCAGGTGTGCCTTGTGAAGAGGGATGGGGTGCTCTCCTCCCGAGTCATTGGGTCAGCCTGTGCTGTTCTAGCCTTCTCTCCACTCTCCGTGCTCAGGTATCAGGAGGGGGAGGTCCTTGCTCATCGCCTGAGCACTGTCACTTATGTCCACTTCTTGCCCTCTCTTGGCCATTCTGCCCCCGTTCCTCCTTGCTAACAAGCCGTCCCAATCCTGAAGGGCCCTGGGCTGACCTGGCCTGCTCCGCTCCACATTCCTCTGAAACCAATGAAGCCACTCCCTCGATCTCCATGGGCTCCAGCTCTGGCTTGTTTTTCTCCACAGATTCAGGCTCCAATGGGGGCATGACAGGACACTAAGGAGAAAACATTTATGAACTGCATTTGCCCTGATTTTCCTCGGTCCTCAATTTATCCTCATCAAAATCCTGATATAACATGGGCTGTTTGTATATATGAATGTTATCACTCAAAAATCATTTCATAGTGTTATAGTTGATCTCCTAACCCAGTGTTGACGAACCTTTTCAGCACCGAGTGTCAAAACTCAGGAGCGCACGCACAGGCGCTGGGGAGCATTGGAAACTGGAAGAGCAACTCCCGGGTGTTCATGTGTGGTATGCGCATGTACGCCTGTCTCCTGGTCTTCCGGTTTCTGGTGTGTATGCACATGTGAAAACCAATTAACCAGTGTGCATGCGCATGCAGGAAACCAGAAGCTAAACTTCCCGACACACACATGCATATCAGGGAACTGCTCTTCCAGTTTCTGGGGCTCCTGTGTGCGCCAAGACCAGATGGAACCCAGGAGAACAACGGACGACGGTTAGCACCCCTGGAGTGATGACTCTGCATACCACTTCCGGCACGTGTGCCATAGGTTCACCATCACGGTTCTAACCACTACTCCATTCTCTTCTTTTTCATTCCTTTCTGTCAGGATTGCTGTTGGATCTAAGGTAATAAAACAACATAGCTCTATTCACACAACCATAAAATTGTTACTGAATTAAACCACCTCTATTTTCATGCAATTATCTTGTTACAAGCTAGTCAAATGAGTTCGTTCACACAATTCCTTAAGGACAAAATATAACACCCATAGGAAAATGAATTAAGCTCAGCACATTCTACAAATGTAATCAATTTCTGCAATTTCCCAGCTCAAAACAAACTCAGGTTTGGAAAGAGATAGGAGCTGTGCCCTTTGCTCATCCCATTTGGAATGCTCTTTCTGGGTCATTGGGAGTCTTCTACCTTTTTAAAAGAAAAGTTTGGAGGAAATTCTATTTGATTTGAAATAACAAAAGTCAGATTTGGGGTTAAGACCTTGCCCCTGTCCCCTCCAAATGCCACCTGTGAAAAATATGAGTGGGATATTCAGACGTGCATAAAACTTCTTATATTCTCATTTGCTTAGAATGCCAATTAGTTTGTTAATTTGCTTGCTGTTTGTATGTATACTGAGACCTTATGCACCGGAAACAAATTCTTTGTGTGTTTAATCCCACTTGGGCAATGAAGAATTCTATTCTATTGTATTTTGAAATGTTGAAACAATAAATATGAATATGGTACACTATATCATTATATTAGTTCTCCTGTAAGTATAAAATATCATGCAGAGACAATAAAGGCAAGATTGTCTTTAAAAAGTACATCAGCTAAATGTCTTTATTTCCATGATTGTCACACAGATTGTTATCTTTCTCTTTCTACAGTCTGCTCATCTTTTTTTCCTTTCTTTTTCTCTTTTCAACTCTTCCCCTCACCCCTAGTTCCCATGAACTTTTCTCTTCTTAAAAGGAATTCTCCAGTGTATCCTTGTTGTGCTTCAATAGTGTGCAAGTGATCTGCAACTCCATGGCAAACCTAACTGGGCATCCTAAGGCTGAAGATTTCCCACATATTCTTGTTTTGTGGCATTAGCACAGATATTTTTCACTCCTCACAGCTGACAATGGAGCAAACAGATTGCTCTCTGCTGCCAAAATTGCTTTTCTTAGCTATTACATGACTATAAATTATATTGAATTCAATAGAATTTAGACTGAGTTCAGTTGGCAGCTTTCCTTTGGTATCTTTACAACATGATGGAACTTGCAAGGTTCTTGTCCAGTGAATCTTTAATTTTACTTAAAGCAGACTTTGTTGTGTCATCTCTAAGCTTTGGTGAGGAACTGTGTCTGACATGCTCGGGTAACTTAGTCATTTTTTATGGTAAGCTGCTGAAATATTCCATCAAGCCAGCAGCTACACGTAAAAATAAAAAGTAATTCAGGGCTAACATTGCACTTAAGCAGTACATTCAATTAATGTGTAAGAATTGCATTTAACTTATCATTTCTTTTTGCATTTCTTATGATATCTCAAGCCTTTAACTTTGAAAAGTGGCACATAGAGCCAGAGGCTGGTGTTGCCCTTTTAAAAATGTGTTGAGGTAAAGATAAAATGTTGAGATAATTACAATTGTTGTCACAAATTGCTATTCACCAATACTGTAAGACAATTTCACCATGAAAGAAACTCGCAGGGGTTAAACAGGAAAATTTTACATTCTCACATGGTGACATAATTCTAGATAGTATATTTTATTTATTTAGAAATGATCTCACATTTTATGACTCTCTGGCTTGTAGGAAAAATAAAATAAAAAGCCACCTAACATGAAATGTAATTAGGAATACATAGGTCTAAAATTTAGCAAAACATGTGAATGTCACATGCTGTTGAGTATTCAAATGTCTACAACTTGCAAAGTTATATGGTCATGTCAGTAAAATAAATTGCTTATCTTTTCAACTGATTCTGTATATTGTTAGTAGTATCTGTGTGTTCTAGACAAGCTCTGATATTTTCAGATAGCTCAAAAAGCTAAAAGCTAGTTTCAGGTAGCTCAAAAATACTGTCTCTCATAATAAATGTAACCAGGATCAGAATAAAATTAAACTACTTTTGATGGCTGGCAGGGAGCAGATTATTAATCTTGGTAATAAAAAACCAAAAAGGATGGAATAACTGCGAAATGGAGTCAATGAAAGAGACAGGCCTGGAGATTGTATTTGTAATTTCTGCCTTTTCTTAAAGTTGTTTTCTTTTCTAGATTTCTCAAAGTAAAAATTTCTCCTAAGTGGAAATAAATAAATTCTTGCTTGTGTTCTTAAAAGAACAGAAGACCAAGCAGCTCAACTGAGTCTATTATTAACATGAAAGACACTCAGTAAAAGACAAGACTCTTCCCGAGAAAAAGTCAAAAAAACAAACTGAATCAGAACATAGGTAATATCTTTGTTGATGCAAAATATCTGCAATTAAAATCAAGAACTGGTTAAAACAGTTTGAAACTACAGGTCTTTCCTTAACAGGGATTCACAGTTGTAAGATAGCATTCTTTAGCTTTCCAGAAATAGATATTTGGCTCATGAATCAAATTACTTATCAATATAATTCTTTACCACACCACAAAATGCAGTATGTAAAAATATGCAAGGATTTACATTTTTTACACAACTGTAACAAAACTTTTAGCAAATAAGTTATAAATTAGAACATGACTTTTGTTTCACAAAGCAGTACAAACAGTCTCTAAAATTTCCTTCACAGAACACCCTTTCAAGTTCAACAAAAAACTTACAAAAAAGAACACTTTATTTATAACCTCTGTATGTAGCTTTTGCCCTTCCCAAAAGGTTCAAGGATATAGGTTGCACAATTTTAAAACATAAGTCTATGAACAAACATTACTAAGATAAAAATAGGTGTTCCCACTGGAAAAAAAAAAGTTATTTTGGCAAATTCAAAACTTGCTGCTAATGCTGAAATAATAGGTTTTTACAGAACTTCTAGAAGTGTCTCTTGGTCATCTAATACTTTCCTTGTTTTCTTTCCAAACTAGGAACAATTAATTTGAAATAAAAGGGATCTGTGCAAAGATAACAGCGCTTTAGTGGGCCTTGTGCAAAAACAAAGGTGTCATCCTTCTGTTTTAAGCAATAGTTTAAAAAAATCAAGTGTATCCATTTTAAATACTTGTTTTCAGTTACCATTTTGTGACTCCACAGAGTTACTAAAAAGAAGCATACTGAACGGATCTTTTGCTTGAATAATGAGAAATTCTATACCCTACCAGTTCATTTATTAAACAGCATATTGCTAAAGTTATCCAATAGGATATGTATACATATAAATATATATTTATTTCAGTGCCATTTGGTTTAATTTCATTATGCACACATACAGGCTTTGTGTTGGTGTTGTTTCCTTTTTAATAAAGTTCCAGTGCCAAAAACCAATGCTGCTTGTTTATTCTGAAGAGCAGGAAGAAAACACGGTCCAGTTTGAAAATCCACTATAGTGAACTGTTCTTCAGATGCTGTGTCTGCAGAGGCTTTACATGATATTCATAGATCTTCAGTGCAGGCCCCAATTTTAATGAAAGTCCAGTGAGTACATCGTTCCTTGTCATCAACAGTAAAGACTTCCCATCAATTTCCTAAAACAAAAATGAATAAAAGCTTAAAACAATCTAGAAATGGGGAATAGGTTCAAAAGCCCTTTTATTGTTTGTTTTTAAAGGTACTTGGAACGTGGGCGATTTTTTAAGGTTTATCAATAGTTTCTGTTTTAATCAAAAAGACTGTAATTCTTGAATCTAAAGGTGTTTTCCCTTCTGTGATGGCTAAGGAGAATTTGAGGCATTTGGAACCTACCTGACTTCTTATCCCAAAAATACTGAATCAAGTTCATTGGTCCAGCCAGCAGCCACCTTGCAGGGTTTCAGGCCAAATCCATATGACCACAATTGAGCTCAAAATTTCTATTGCTAAGCAAGACAGTTGTTAAGTGAGTTTTGCCCCATTTTATGACCTTTCTTGCCACAGTTGTTAACTGAAAACACTGCAGTTGTTAAATTAGTAACATGGTTGTTAAGTGAATCTGGCTTTCCCACTGACTTTGCTTGTATTAAGAGCGCAAAAGATGATCTTATGACCTTGGGATACTACAACAATAAATATGAACTAGTTGCCAAGCATCTGAATTTTGATCATATGATCATGGGAATGCTGCAATGATCATAAGTGTGAAAACGTTTTTAAAACTGAGCTCCTGGAGGGAGCAGGAGGCTACACAAAGATTTGAACTCAATCCTTGGGCAGCAAGCTGAAGTTAACCCATGCTTGGACACTCCTGCAGCGCCTAGGAGAAACGTTTATCTGAAAAATTTATTACAAGGAAGAGAGAAAGCTAAGGGGACTTAGAAAGGCTTAAAGTAAAGAAAGGCTGTTGACACTCAGAGGAAAAAAAGAAAGGAAAACTGTTAAAAGAAAAGGAAGAACCATGGTAGACTTTCTAACAACTTTATAATTAAGTACTCAGTTGTACTTTCCTTTTTTTAAAGAGTATTCCTTTTTAAAGAGAAACATTTTATATCTTACGTCTTCATGCTGTTCTGACTAGGCTTCCTGAGAAAGCATAAATCACAATCTTAGTCCCCAAAACTCTCTTTTATTTATACCGCTGTAAATTATGGTCATTCACAGCCAATCATGATTCACAAACAGTCTGTGAAGAGTACGACAGATGTCTGCTCGAGTTGCCAGAGTCTTTCAGGGTAATGTTGATAAGCACCTACCTTTATCTCCCCTGAAACGCTGGCACAGATCTAATTGCCAATTAGTTCTGCAAGGCAAAGAGTCAAACGGAACTTCTCAGAGCTTGAACCAACCAGTGAACTAATTGCTTCCTGCAAAGGCTCACGTCCGTTTGCTCCTCTTTTATGTCTTATCGGAGGGGCCAATCATCTCCAAGCCTTACTCCCGAGTCGCCCCTTTTTTCTCAATTGTTCTTGCCTTCTGGCAGTTCTGCGCATGTGCACAGTGGGAACAGGTTCAAACTGTTCTTCTTCCTCGCTGATGTCAGACTCCAGAGGCAGCACATCACTACCAGATAGCCTTGGCTCCCTCTCTGCCTCTGACGCAGAGACCTCGTCTGAGCCTTCCCCAGAGTCCAGAACTGGCCCATGTTCCTCCCCAACCTCCTCACTGTCCGACTCTGCTGTCAGCTCCACAGGTTGCCGGCAGACCACAACATATGCAATGATTTTCTTAAAATTGTTTACCTGCCCCTGAGTAAATGGAAGAGGAAAATGTCCACCAACTCAAAATACTATGACAGCAGGAAAAGAAACTGCTAAGGGATGTGATAAGAATTCTTATCATTTTGGTCCCATATTTGGTAGCAAAATATTGTATATTTACTCACCTATAAACTTTTGACCAAACACACCGAGTTCCCCTACAATGCCCAAATTATCCATAAAAGACAAATCCTAGCATGAATAAAATTTGCTTACAATTTGCTGTTTCCCAGGGGAAGAAAGTCCTAACTGACCTTTAAAAATGTACAATATTCTGGTTTCTTTGCTTTAATTTTTAAAAAATTAAAAATTAAAAAAAATATTTCTTAAAAAAACAAATAAAGTCTTGTCAGTCCTCCTGGATAAACTAGACATGGAACCAGATGAGCTAAATCTACTTTATTAGAAGGCTACATTAACTTGTAAGTCTGAAGGTACAAACTTCCTGCCTGCCACTTTTAACTCCTAGATCCATTAGGGCAGGTTTTTTCGTTGACTGTTTACCAACCGCAGGTTCCTGCCTCTCGTCTGATGATTTCCTAAGCAGCTTCTCTTCTCCTTTTTCCTCAAGGTTAGCCATGTATTCCATTACAAACCCTTATCACATTCCCAGCAGTGTGGGCTCTCAGCAGAAATTCCTGCTTCTTTCAGCACTTAACCCGTGTTACCCTGAAAAAAAGACTGGGTCTTATTTTCTTTGGGGTCCCAAAATAAGCACTAGGGTGTTTTCAAGGGGTGTCGTATTTTTCCCCCGTGTACAGGCCCACTTCTGCTTGCTCACGGTGGGACATTAGGCCATGTGGTGTGTCAGTGCCACTGCCGCGAGGTAGAGGAAATGGAGCTGCCCCATGTACCCTGCACCAGCTTATCTCAGGTTCCCTGCACCCAGGCCACCAACGTCCCGAAACCTGCCTCGCTTCATGGCCACAGCACCAGTAGCCCTATCCAGCAGGCTCCCACAATGCACTGGGGCCACAGCCACAAGACAAAGCAGAGAAGCTGCCCCATGCATCCTGAAACCTTCCTCGCCTTATGGTCACGGCACCATCACACCACTCAGCCTCCTGCTCCGTTTGTCATGAGCAAGCAGAAACAGCGCTGGGGTTTCTGATGCACATGAAATGACCCCCCACATCAGGAGTCTCTTTCTCTCTCTGCGCCGCTGATTCAAAGGAAAGAATCTGATAAGTCCCAGACAGGATTCAGGTGTCAGTGCCTGACCAAGGGAAATGAATAGTTGTCTGCCACACCTATTCATCTCCGCCTCCTTTATTGCCATAGCTAGGATGGGGCTTAGCTAGTGCTGGTGGCTCTTCCATCCCAAGGATTGGCCCATAGATTCTTCTCTTTTCCCTTCTGCACATCCACATGTCAGGCACTGCACCCAGCTGTTCCTCCTCTTCCTGACCAACCACCTCCAGACCTGGGGGCTGTGGCCTCTCCATCTGAGGGCTGATGGATGGTCCAGGCTCCACCTCTGTCTCTATCTCTGACAGTTCCATTCCCTCTTCCTGCTTGGAGCTCTCAGATTTTCTTGACACTGGTCCTGCCTCCCAGGCCTTCTCCTCATCTCATTCATCTGCTGGAGGGGCCAGCGGCCAACAGGCCACAAAAACATGGTTGATGGTGCTGCCACTGCGAGGCAGGTGTCAGGGCATGGATGGACTGGCTGCAGGCGCCCTGAGGTAAGCCAGTGCGGGGTGCTTGGGACAACTCCACCACCCCACTTCACGGCCACCACACTGCAAGCAACCAGACAGAATGGGCAGGCAGCCGATTGCACAGGTTCTTAAGTTGGGCTTATTTTGGGGGTAGGGCTTATATTAAGCACACACCTAAAACTTGCTAGGGCTTATTTTCAGGGAAACAGAGTATTTGGATGAATGACTATGAACCTCTGCAAATCTGCAGTCACACGATCATGTCAGAAAGTTCCAAAGAGCAAGAACAAGGAGTCAATGGAGAAAATATGACACAACTCTAAAGTGTAGCATTTTCCTATTAATTGACTATAATGAAATAGAGCCCTGTTATATATGTTGGGTACAGGTAATCCTCATTTAATGTCTGCAATTGAGGATGTCTGAACAGTTATTAAGTGAAAAATCACATGACCATTGACTGTGCTTATAATTTTACTCCGGCTTTCCTTTACGTCACAGTATTGGAAAGTTACAACTCCAAACAACTGAGGGAATCCAAATAGCGAGGTTTTCTGGAACTTGCCTCAAGAGAAAGCTGGTAAAAGGTAAAATCTTATAACCTTTTCCCCCCACTGTCCACTTTTTGGAATGCTCACTCCAGTGTTGGGCTAATGAGCAGTAAGAGAATTAATGTTTATACTACATTCACTGAAGAGAAAGGGATTAAAAAAGACTAAGCTGGTATAATTAGGGTGTGTCAATTTTTTCAGCTTTCAAATTCCAAACATTAGGGGTGCTCAAAAGTTGTGATATGCCTTGGGGATTGTAAAGATACTTTGGTTACTTTAATATAATTTAGATGTGCTTGGTAAATAACTACATTATTATCATAACTTTTCAGACTAGCAATTCCCAAGCAAACAATTAAGACCCAGCAGTTCCCCAGTTCTGTCAAAGAAGAACATTATTCTGTGTGCAGTGAGCTGGGTAGAAGATATCTTTATCATTTTACTCCAGAGAAAGGCTCAAAAAAAAGGAAAACCTGCTCAAGTGATTGCAGATAATCTTGCGTATTTCATGAAGAAGAAAGGCATTGACAAAAGCTTGAAAACCATTGCAGGAGATTCTACAAATGTTAATACTGGCTGTGAAGGTGGTGCCATGCACTGGGCAGCGGTCAAGCCAGAGCATTGACACTGATGGAGCTGATTGACTGGTCTGAAGGTATATATGAGCCACTTTGATGAGCAAACTGACTATAGAAGAAATAAAGAAGTTCATTGACAAACCAATGCAAGTGCCACATGCCCAGTCAGTAGAGAGATGTGTGAAACAGAGGCAGCAAGCAGAGTGTATGCACATGAACAATGTGAAGGTTATATTAGAGGCCAAGAAGCAAGTCGGCAACTGTTGTCGAAGAACAAATCAAAACAAGACTTGAAACTCACTTAAACATTTTTGTAACTCAGATAATTGCTTTCTGATATTAGTTTATGATTGCATGGATTATTCTTTGCTTAGCTAGATAAGATCAATGCAGAAAAAAACTTTATCTAGCCATTATTCCCGTCATGGTCGGATCACTCACTTCTCCGGCTTGACTTCCCTGGTGCTACCCCCCACCGCGAGGAGGGGGAACCGGAAGGCATTAGATGGTTCTGCCCCAAGCGCCTGATGGAACCAGATAGGTTCCAGACGGAGCTTGGGCCACCTCCTGTGGATCTGACCCGCCCCCGAGTAGAGGACCTGGTGGACGCATGGAATAGTGCGACTACCGGGGCCCTAGACCGGGTGGCGCCTTTGCGGCCTCTCCTGCGGCGACGAACCACCCTGGCCCCTTGGTTTACTGAGGAGCTAAGGGTGATGAAACGCCACAAGAGACGCCTAGAGAGTCGTTGGAGATCCTCCCGTTCCGAATTTGACCGAGCACAGGCACGAGCCTATTTGAGGACGTACCTTGTGGCATTAAGAGCGGCCAAACGTCAATATTGTGCCGCTCTTATTGCGTCCGCAGATAACCGCCCTGCCGCCCTGTTTCGGGTGACTCGCTCCCTCTTGTTTGAGAGACCGCGGGAAGCCCCTTTACAGGGCAGAGCGGAGGAGTTTGGGAAATATCTACAGGACAAAGTCGCTCAAATCCGGATGGGATGGGCCCCTTTCAGTGGTCCAGTAGAGACGCCCGTGGCGAGTCTTGAGGGACCGCTTTGGGAGGAGTTTGACTCGGTTGCCATCGAGGATTTGGACAGGTTGCGTGGACGTCTGCGACCCACCACATGTTTATTGGACCCGTGTCCCTCCTGGCTTGTACTGGCATCCTGGGAGGTTACGCGCGACTGGCTCCTGGGCCTAGTGAACGCCTCGTTGGGTGAGGGGTCTCTACCGGCCGCCTTGAAAGAGGCGGTGGTGAGGCCCCTGCTCAAGAAGCCTTCCCTGGACCCAACGGACCTAGTCAATTATCGTCCTGTCTCCAACCTTCCTTTTTTAGCGAAGGTTGTAGAGAGTGTGGTGGTACAGCAGTTCCCACGTCACCTGGAGGAAAATGATTATCTAGACCCGCGCCAGTCCGGCTTCCGACCCGGGCACAGCACGGAGACGGCCTTGGTCGCATTGGTTGATGATCTCTGGAGGGCCAGAGATAGGGGTTGTTCCTCTATCCTGGTCCTATTAGATCTCTCGGCGGCGTTCGATACCATCGACCATGGTATCCTGTTGCACCGGCTAGAGGGGCTGGGAGTCAGGGGCACCGTCTTACGGTGGTTTGGCTCCTACCTCTCTGACCGGACGCAACGTGTGTTGGCAGGGGAGCAGAGTTCGACCCGGAGGTCACTCACATGTGGAGTGCCACAGGGATCGGTGCTCTCGCCTCTCCTGTTCAACACATACATGAAACCGCTGGGCGAGATCATCCGTGGTTTTGGGGTGGGATATCATCTGTATGCTGATGATACTCAGCTATACATTTCCACCCCGAACCACCCCAATGAGGCCGTCGAAATGATGTCCCGGTGTTTGGAGGCCGTACGGGTCTGGATGGATGGCAACCGACTAAAACTCAACCCTTCCAAGACGGAGTGGCTGTGGCTTCCGGCCCCCCGGTTCAACCAGGTGCTTCCATCTCTGGCCATTGGGGGCGTGCAACTAGCCCCCATGGAACAGGTGCGCAATTTGGGCGTCCTCCTAGATGCCCGGCTGTCCATGGATGACCATGTAACAGCCGTGGCAAGGGGGGCGTTCCATCAGGTCCGCCTGATGCGCCAATTGCGCCCCTTATTGGACCGGGATGCCCTACGCACAGTCACCCATGCGCTAGTGACGTCTCGCCTGGACTACTGCAATGCTCTCTACATGGGGCTTCCCTTGAGATGCACTCGGAGACTACAGTTGGTCCAGAACGCGGCCGCGCGGGTGATTATGGGGAGGACTAGATACTCCCCTGTAACACCTCTCCTGCACGAGCTGCACTGGCTTCCTGTGGTCTACCGAGTGCGTTTCAAGGTTTTGATTATGATCTTTAAAGCGCTTCATGGCACAGGACCTAGTTACATGCAGGATCGCATCCTGCCCCACACATCCCTACGACCAATTCGCTCACACAGAGAGGGACTTCTCCGGGTGCCGTCCGCCAAACAGTGTTGGGGGGCGACACCCAGGAGCAGAGCCTTCTCTGTGATGGGCCCAGCCCTGTGGAATGACCTCCCCCGTGACATCAGGATTATTTCCGATCTCCGCTCCTTCCGTGTACAGTTGAAGACCCACCTCTTTCAATTATCTGGCCTGGCTCAACCGTAATTTTTCATATTCCTCCTGACTGTCTTTTTTAAATTTTAAATTTTTATTGTATATTGGGTTTTTATTATTGGGGTATGTTAATGGTTTTAATTGTCTAAATGTTGTAATCTATTACCTCCTCCGTGCATGTATGTCTTTGTATATATGTATGTTTATATATGTCCTAGTGTACGCCGCCCCGAGTCCTGCCTGGAAAGGGAGCGGCTAATAAATTCAAATTTATTATTATTATTATTATTATTTAATTTTTGTAGCAGAAGGTATAATTTTGAGAACATAAAGTTTACAATATTTGTGGGGCATATGATCAGATCAGTGGTGGGTTTCAAATTTTTTTAGAACCTCTTCTGTAGTTGTGGCCTGCTTTGTGGGAGTGGCTTGTCGGCCATGTGACTGGGTGGGAGTGGCTTGCCAGTCAGGTGACTGGGTGGGCGTGGCCAACTTGTAAAATGTGGTGAAACTCACTTAACAACGCTCTTGCTTAGCAACCAAAATGTTGGCTCAGAAACTCTGGCATTTGAAGCACGCAAGTCTTAAAGCTGTCAAGTTACAAAACCCTTGCACCCCTAACCCTTTAGAAAAAAAAACCCAAGGGTGTTCAAACTTGACAGCTTTAAGACTTGTGGACTTCAACTCCCAGAATTCTTCCTCCAGTCATGTTGGCTCAGGAACTCTGGCATTGAAGTGTGCAAGGCTTAAAGCTGTCAAGTTACAAGGCCCTTGCACCCCTAACTCTTTAGAAAAAAAACCCAGGGGTGTTCAAACTTGACAGCTTTAAGACTTGTGGACTTCAACTCCCAGAATTCCTCCTCTCGCTCTTCATCTTGATGATGTGCGGACGTGCAGGGGGAGGGAGCTGGAACCGGTTCTAAATGGCACTGTAGATTTGTGGAACCTCTTCTATAGAAGAGGTTAGAACTGGCAGGAACCCACCCCTGGATCAGACGTACATTTACCATACCAAGCTAAAGGTTGTGCAATTGCAAAAAATAAAGCAGATTTGAATTCTTGGCACATACGGTATTTTTAGAACCTCCTCACCTCACTGAAAAAATTTGCAAAAATTAATTTTCACCCGTTTAAATGACACACCCTACCAATGCTACATAATGGGCAATACACACAGAAAGGAATGCGCTAACAACGATTGTTTGCCTAGTATGCTTGCCATGAGCTACTTAGGAGTTGAAAGAGGGCCTTTAGTATGAAACTAATTAAGGTCTTGTCCATTTCAGGCAGCAGCTGTAAGCCGACAGGAAGATTCTAATCAAAGTAATTAAAGTGACAAAGCTGAGATTTTTAATTTGTGGTTTGCACTTTTTAGGGACATTCTGTGCTGCAGAGAAAAGCTGTTCAGGAATACATAGGCTGCTTAAGCAATCTCTTCATTCTGTGGGTGTCAGGCCTCAAGAATGACATGTGGAGTTACCTCTGAGTAGTTTCTTTATTCTTCTTCACTATAGACATAATCTTGCCAAGCCAAAGTAACTATCTGAATAACTATATACTCTGGGAACTATTAGGGAGGAGTCTTTTTAACCCTCTTCCTGTTGACCAAATTTTCCACGCTCCATTGCCTTTGTCCTGTAGAAAGCAGCTCCCCCCTCTCCTGGGAATCCAGATCACATATCCACTACATTGGGGTAGGAGAGGGTCAGAAAAAAAGGGTCACACACAGGATGTGTACTTACTGACTATAACTGCAAGCACATGACGTAGAGAGTGATGTTGCAAAGGTTGTAATTGCGGACATTGCTTGCAAAATTATCACATGATTAAACAATGATTATCTGCATTCAGAAATCAAGTATGGGTCTGTACTGTTCCTAAATTAATGATACGCCATCCAGTTTGTATTGACTCTTAGCAACCACAAAGATAAGCCTTTATCAGGATAATCTATTCCAACATGGCCTTTCAGGACTCCCAATGCCATTGTAATTGAGTTCATCTACCTGGCTACTGGTGGCTGCCTTCTCTTCCCTTCTAACCTCTCCCAGCATTAGGATAACTGTGCCTTCACACAAACTGCCCAGCCCTAGTACCAAAGTCTTGAGTTAGAACTCTGGATTGATTTGCTCTCGGATTTATGATTTTGGCTGCCCAAAGTATTCTCAGCAGAAGATTAATCAATTTCACATGGTCTTGTTTGCCTTCTAATCTCTCTCCCACTCTCTGAAATGCTCCTTACAATGCTGGGATCATTAACAAGAAAGAAATTATTATATTTACTTTCATTGAATCACAGGAAGGAAAGAATTACAAGACAGTAAGCAGGCACAGAATGGGGAAAACATCAGGCTGCTTGTGCAGCATGCTCAGGGCTGTCAGCACCATTATGTTGCTTTTGATGTGTAGTGCCTGCCTGCTCTCTTGCCTTATTCTCCAATTTCTCTACTCTGCAAGGTGAGAAAAAGGGAGAAAAGGACAACACATATTGACTGCAATCACATGTTTGAAGAATGCTGCAAAAGTTGTAAATGCAGGTATTAGTTATAAAGTTATTTTTTCACCATTGTCATCACTTTAAATAGTCACTGAAGAAAGCACTCAGCAAGCGAGGATAATAATTCTACAATAATTCTTTGTTGTTTTGTAGTGATTGTCTGCATTTTTGCAGCCAAATATAACAGTCCTAATTCATGGTTATTCCATATTACAGTCATCCTGAATGCAATGCCTTGACAAATTTTGGATCTAGAGCTCCTAATATTTTCACTCACGTATGTGGTAAGCAATTCCAAACATCTGGAAGTGATCGGATTTCAAAGGACTTCTGTAGTCTATCAGATTCAACAGGCATAGGTCTTAACAAGAATCATAAAGTCTGACTAATAAAGCTAAGCTATGACATTGGGTGTGTCAAAGATTAATCACTGGCCAATTTCCGTCCTTCTGAAATTCCATTTAGCTAATATTCATTGTGAACAATTAGGAAAAAGTAACACCAAAACATTTTCAACCAAATCTTAAACTTTTCACTATCAGCTCAGCGACCAAAATGTTATCAATACATGCAAGGGTGGGTTGCTGCCGGTTTTACTACTGGTTCGCAACCCCCGCGCATCAGGTGTGTGCTGCGTGAACGTGCATTATTCAATGTCAATTGTTCTTCGCGCATGCGCAGAACAATTTACAGTGAACTGCACACGTGCAGTCACTAAAATCCAAAATGGTGGCGGCCCAGCGGTGGCGAGGGAACTGGTTCGGGGGCGTGACAGGCCTGGGTTGCTGCCGGTTCTGTGACCCAGGCCTGATTTCCACTACAGGTTCGGCTGAACCAGGCTGAACCGGAAGCAATCCACTTCTGGATACATGCTGTGGAATATTTCCAATTAACTATATTGGCAGCATATGCAAGATTATGACAAAATTATGCACCTGAAAGGTAATACTGACAAACTAAGATTTTTTTAGGTTTATCAATAGTTTCTGTTTTAATCAAAAAGACTGTAATTCTTGAATCTAATAATATGAATCTAATAATAAAAGTAATACTGACAAACTAAACCTACACTTATTATTTGTTTGTTTGTTTGTTTACTTAATTAATTAAATTTAAATGACTATCCATCTCATAAGAAGTGACTCTGGACAGTGTAAAATAGTCAATAAAATAACAGGTATAAATGTAACATGCCAGTTAAGAGACCTGCCTACTATATGCTCGGATCTTTCAGACTGCTGAACAAATAGAAAGTCATAAACAAGTAAGCTAATTATGTAACTATATAAAGAGCAATTGAAAACCCATATATTTATTTGTAACAGGTTTAGGTTAGGGTTCTTAAAACCCCTGTAAGAAGTGCTCCAGCAAAGATAATTATTTTCACACAAATGTCACTAAAAATGCCATGTTATGAATACTAAACACTTCTTAAGCCTCCAGAATAATAGTAAAGGTTCCAGTGATTTTAAATATTTGAATATTTAAGCAAGAGCATATATTTACAGCTTGTTTCTAACAAATTGATAGAATAAACTAAATCTAACAAAATGATTAAAGGTTTTGCAGATATAGGCAATAAGCTAAATATGGAACATATGCACGAACATTTTGCCCACATATGCAAATTCTCTGATACTTACTTCATGGCACAAGCTATAGGAAGCTCCTAATTAACCAATTTCCTGTTTTTTCTAAATTGGGAAACTATGCCTAGAGTTTCAGAGAACTCTAGGATATTAAACCAGTTTGAAACTTGTTTAAAATGCCAAGTTGTTCCAAAGCTGGTAAGACATTTCCTGGTGAATGAAACGGGAAACAATATTTAATTGTTATCTGGAGGCCTTCTTGTGTGTTTTATATTACAAAGGGTGGAGCATAACAATGTATGTAGTAAAAGGAATAATTTAGACATACTAAGTTATAACACAAATACAGATTGCACAGTTGGGGCAATAAAAACTCTTCATGTCATTTAAGGAAAAACAGGTCTTGCTTAGGATAAGTTACATCCAAACGCTGATATAGTGTCATGATCATGGAAGTAATAGTCTGTTCTATTCTGCACTGATCAGACCACATCTGGAATACTGTGTCCAATTCTGACCATGGCAATATAAAAAGGAGCCTGAGCAACTGGAAAGAATGCAGAGAAAAGCAATAAAGTTGGTAAGGGGTTTGGAGGCTAAATCCTACAAAGAGCAATGAAAGGAACTTGGTCTGTTAAGCTTAAAGAGAAGGCTAAGGCTAAGTTTTCCAATATATGAAGAGATGTCACAGGGAAGAGGGAGTAGATTTACTCTCCCTAACACTTGAGGGTAAGGCAAGAACCAATGGACGGAACCTTTATAGTAAGAGATTCAAACTTGAACTAAGGACAAATTTCCTGACCATGAGAACTATTAGAAAAAGGAACAGCCGGCCTCCTGAATTTGTAGATGCCCCATCACTGAAGGATTTCAAGAAAAGATCACGCAGCTATTGATTCAAAAACGTATGAGAATTCCTGCCCAGTGCTTGGACTGGAATCTTCCAAGGTCCCTTCCTGCCCTATGATTCCATGATATACTTCATCTAGTAGATGACATCTACCATTTCCCATGTGCTAAAAAATTAATAAAAGACTTATTAAGTTGGTTTTTTTAAAAAAATTCTTCTTACAACAATTCTCCATTATCCTAATGAAATGGAATTTATCACTCACAAAGTTGGAAGGTAATGTCCCTGGTTCCTACATCTGAAATCATTTATACCAATTCATTTTGTTCATATAAGGAACAATACAGTGGTGAGATTCAAATTTTTTTTTACTACCGGTTCTGTGGGTGTGGCTTGGTGGACATGGCAGGGAAAGGATACTGCAAAATCTCCATTAACATCCTACTCTGGGGCCAGCCAAAGGTGGTATTTGCCGGTTCTCCAAACTACTCGGCATAGGAAACGGTATAGGGTTTCCTGCCTAGGCAGGGGGTTGGACTAGAAGACCTCCAAGGTCCCTTCCAACTCTACTATTGTATTGTATTGTATTGTACTCAAAATTTCCACTACCGGTTCTCCAGAACCTGCTGAATTTCATCCCTGGAACAATAACCCTTTTAGGTGCATGCTACATATGCAACAGCCTCTGTTGTTAGAATTGAGCAAGAGAATGCTCAGATGTCTATCCATGGGTAATATGCAGTGGACGAGTAGTGTGTGTTATGTGGGCTAATCCAGTGCCCCCCCCCCCCACCTTTTGGGCACCAGAGACTGGTTCCATGGAGAAAGGTTTTTCTGCAGATTGGAGGGGGCGTGGTTTTGCATGCTGCCTGCATTGCCCAGATGAAGCTTCATTTGTTTGCATGGCCCAGTTGCTGGCATGCCATGGACAGGTGCTGGTCCATGGACTGGGGGGGGGGGGTGTTGGACCAGCATTTAGTTTCCAGGCTGATATCCTTGCTTACCATAATTAATGCTTGTCACTGCTGGGAGACTCAATGTGATTCACTGCTTTCTTTCTGGACTTGATTCACTATTTGATCAATCTCCTATCTCAGGAAAGGTAATTCTTACATATACAGTATTCAATCTTTTCACCATCAATTGTGATTTTGACATGTCCATTTCTCACAGTGGTCATGAGCTTGGTCTTTTTTGATGTTCAGAAGGCGGCCACATTTCTTGATTTCCTTTTTAATCCTTTTGATCAGATTTTTTAGGCCTTTTTGTTTTCCTATTTGGTTTGAGAGGAAAGTTGTTTTTTCCAGCTTATTGTTGATGTTCCTCCAGACATCAACAATATGATGAAATGATCAGAAGGAAGCTGAACTTGAAGAAGCAAACACTTTTGCTCCTTCAAGTTCACTTTCCTTTTGATAATTTCTGCATACGGGCTGAATAAAATAGATGGAAGAGTGTAACCGAGCCACACTTTTAAAAAAAATCTTGAACTAACTAATATCTCCATATGGTATTCACACAGTAGCTTCCTGATGTATGTATAGTGACTGCACCAACCGGACCGGATATGTTAGCACACCCAGGTCTTCAAGGGACCTTCACAGCTTGTCTTGATTAACCTAAAGGCTTTCTTGTATTCAGTAAATCAGATGTAGATGTTCTTTTGAGATTGAGATTTTTAATGATAGATTTGCAGTATAATCACAAGTGTCATGACACCTTCTTAAATCAGCTTGATCATCTGATAATTTGGCAGCTGGCTCATTGGCCATACAACTTCTTCCTGAAGAATCGCTGATTCTATTTCCCTTTCCTTATCATCCTGAGCAGGCTGGGCCTTTTTGTTATTGGAATTCAGTTTTTTTGTATGTTCTCGCCATCTGTTCCCTACACCTTGGTAAGGCCACACTTGGAATACTGCATTCAGTTCTGGTCGCCACGATGTAAAAAAGATGTGGAGACTCTAGAAAGAGTGCAGAGAAGAGCAACAAAGATGATTAGGGGACTGGAGACTAAAACATATGAAGAACGGTTGCAGGAACTGGGTATGTTTAGCTTAAGAGAAAGAAGGACTAGGGGAGACATGATAGCATTATTCCAATATCTCAGAGGTTGCCACAAAGAAGAGGGAGTCAAACTATTCTCCAAAGCACCTGAGGGTAGAACAAGAAGCAATGGGTGGAAACTAATCAAGGAGAGAAGCAATTTAGAACTGAGGAGGAATTTCCTGACAGTGAGAACAATTAATCAGTGGAACAGCTTGCCTCCAGAAGTTGTGAATGCCCCAACACTGGAAGTCTTTAAGAAGATGTTGGATAGCTATTTGTCTGAAACGGTATAGGGTTTCCTGCCTAGGCAGGGGGTTGGACTAGAAGACCTCCAAGGTCCCTTCCAACTCTACTATTGTATTGTATTGTATTGTATTACCTTCTTGGTCAGACAGTTTTTTCCTTTGCTTGTTTTTGATTGTGCTTTTATGAGCAGTAAATGGTCTTTGCATCTTTTTTATTTGCACGTGTGGAATTTTGGTATGGCATGCAGTCCTTTCTTACACGTTCCTTAGTTTGGTAATGAAACATTTGCAAGGAAACCATCAGGCTCAGAGAGCCTCAAAGACCCCATATCTCTTCTTACTGTTTGCAATGCTGGTCTGAGTAAACTTTATTGTCTTATCTTGCTGCTCTTTGGAAATTTGCATTCAATCTCTTGCTTCCTCTCATTTGCCTGCTGCTTTGGTTGCTTTCCTTTGCTCAGTTATTCTGAAGGTTTCATCCAAGAGCCACTTGCGCTTTTTCTCTGGCTTCTTGTATGGTATGTGTTCAAACCATGGCTTCAATGATGGTCAATTGAATTTCTTGTCACAGTACATCTGGCATCTTCTCAGCAGATGTCCAGCAGTTCCAACTTATTTTTTATTTCGGTTCCATAGGAATTATGGAGATGTTTAAACTCTTTGCTAGTATGGTCTTTTTGATGTTGCATAATTTCACTCTGATCTTAGCCACCAACAATTCATGATCTGAACTGCAACTGACACTGATGTATCTTGACAGCAAGGACTGCAAGGAACCATTGATGGATGCATAGAATATAGTTGATCTGATTATGGTGCAGTTTGTTATTGTCCAAGTGTATAAGCAATGCCTGTGCGGTTTGAACCAGGCATTCATAATTCAAAATCAATTTTCATGGCAAAAATTAAACCAAATTATTACTTGTATCATTCCTCTCCCAAGACCTAATCAATCAATCAATAAATCCTCTCCCAAAACCAAAGCTGCTAGTGATGCCTGTTTCTGATTGATTCCCAACTTTTGCACTGAAAGCATCCAGTGTGTAAACAATGTCTTTTTAGGCACATGTTTTAGCACATTTTGTGAGCTGGCATACAAGCTGTTTCAAGCTCCGTTGCACCAGTTGCTGGGGCATAACGTGGACAATTGTGATGTTGAATGGTATATATTCAGATGGTCATAATAGAATAATTAATCATCAAGAAACTTTCCACTGCTTAGGCAAGTGTCTTGCTTGTGATAAATTCCATTCCATTTATAACTTATAATAAATTCCTCAGAATAGAAATATCTGTTGTCTATCCAGTGCTGCTCATTGTGTCAATGAGGTCAATTTTCAACCTGGTCATTTCCCACTGGATATCCAATTTCCCTTGGCTCATGTCTTAGACATTCCACATTGTATTCCAATGTATATAACTTTGTTTAATTCAAATATTTTTCACTATAAAACGTATTTATACAACTCCCTAGTACACATCGGGGATTAAAACTGATTAGTTTGAAAAAACAGTAACTACTATTCCTTTTTATTGTTGTTAATATTTTTATAGTGAATAAATATTGTGAATAAAAACATCAATAACAATAAAAAGAAACCTAATCTCACAACTGAGAGGCTATTACAATACACAAGTTACTCTGGCTTGGTGGAAAGTTTCCCCAGTTTTCTAAATACTATAAGGAAGGCTTGAGCCACTTCAGGAGTAGTAGTATTGCAGAGAAAAATGGCAACCGAAAAGGCATGGTTAGTTTGGTCCCTGGAGGTGACAGTCTCTTTCTGAGGGAACACACAGTGGTTCGGACCTACTGAATCTCATCATGTGAGCAGAGGTTATTGGCAGAAGGTGGTCTGAGCTTGAGCTATAGCCTCAGAAGGGGCTATGGGTCCAGAAGCACATCCAAATTGCAGGCCAACTGCACCCAGGAGTATAAACCTTATTCAGAGTTAACAATGGAATTTCACTGAAATTAGCAATCCTTCAAACTCACAGCCACTTTATGCTGGGACTGATTTCCATCCTGTTCTTCCAGCCACCATCCTCTCCAATTTACAACCAATACCTCACCACCTAACTATTGTGTCAATCATTAGGTCAATAGAAGGACCCCCTTTCTACAAGTAGTCCACAGCTAACATGGTAATTGGGATCAGAAACTCTTGTCATTAAATGGTCATAGTGAGATGTCACGTGATTCTGCTGACTTACAATGGCAATTCTGGCAGTTTTTGTTGCAGTTGTTAAATGAGTCCTGTGCGGCCCTTAAGCACGACATCGTACCACATGCAAATTGCCACCTGCAACCTTTTGCCAGCTTCCCCACTGACTTTACTTGTCAGATGTCCAGCAGTGAATGTCGCAAATGGTGATCCTGTGACCATAGGATGCAGCCATTGCTGTAATTGTGCAATATGCTTGAATTGTAATCTTGTGACTGCAGGAATGCTGCAATGGCCACAACTTGGAGGACTGGTAATATGTCTTCTTGTTCAACGCCATTGTAACTCCAACTAGTCACTGACTAGTTCTTGTTAACCAAGAATTACCTGACCTATCTATTCTCCTGTCTGTCCCCACTCTTACCAAGGTCCAAATGGGAAGAGTTCAATTCACTCCCTCTATAGCCTTATAATCTTTCACTTTTCCAATTTTTAAATTCTTCTTTTCTTGTCCTAGCAGTACAATTATTCTAGCCTTCCAAACGCAGCAGAATTCCTCTAGTAAAGTAATCCTCACGATGCAGTGCTTGCAGAAAACCAAGTTTAGCTCTTTTCCAGGCATAGATTAGTACTCTGGGAAGCAGGAACATGAATCTCTCCAACCTTGGGCTCTTGTCAGCAATTTAAAAAATGGTATATGCTCTGGCAGATACAGCCAGCCATAGCTTTATTGGAGTCAAAAGAGGCCTGACGCACAATGTTTGCTGATGATGATCTTCTTTTAGGCCCAATCAAGCACAGAATAGCTAAAATCAATCCAGTCCAATTCCTCTACTGTTTTTCCCAACACTTGGAAAATATAATCTGCTCTGGCTAAAACACCCACCACTAGCAGCTACAAGACTCAGGCAGGACTGCCTCTAATATTGTTTGAACCAGTGGGATTCAATTTTTTTTACTACCGTTTCTGTAGCCGTGGCTTGGTGGGCGTGGTGTGGTGGGCATGGCTTGGTTGGTGTGGCAGGGGAAGGTTACTGCACATTCCCCATTATCTCCCAATCACCTGGGACTCGGGAGGCAGAGAATAGATGGGGGCGGGACCAGTCAGAGGTGGTATTTACCAGTTCTCCGAACAACTCAAAATTTCCACTACCAGTTCTCCCGAACTGGTCAGAACCTGGTGAATACCACCTATGGTTTGGTAGCCACTCCAAACCTCCTTTATGGCACCACTGCAACATTTCTGACTACTCAACCACTTTGATTAACTTTCACACTTTATAATAGATAGTTTGTTGTTTTTATGCATACTTTTTAGAATTTTTTTAGGTTTTTTGTTTTTATATTTTCTAACTTTTAGGATTTAAATTTTATTCCTGTATTTTTTTTTTCTTTCTAAATTTTCTGTACCCCACCATCCTTATGTTGGTCTTGAGCCAAAATAAAGGTAGATTGAATGATCAATCATGTTATTTCATATAGTCCACACCAGAGGTGGTATTCAGCAGGTTCTGACCAGTTCTTGATAAAAGATAGCGGAAATTTTGAGTAGTTCGGAGAACCGGTAAATAACACCTCTGACTGCCCCCGCCCCATCTATTCTCTGCCTCCCAAGTCCCAGCTGATTAGGAGGAAGATTATTGCAAAATCCCCATTTGGGAATGGAGATTTTACAGTATCCTTCCTCTGCCATGCCCACCAAGCTACACCCACAGAACCAGTAGTAAAAAATGTTGAATCCCTCCACTGGTCCATCCAAATTAAAAGTCACCAAGTTTAGAGGAGGAGCCAACGTCGCGACGATATGGACGTATGGTCTCGATGTTCCGAGACCGCAGTCGATACTTTTGCGGCTGGATGGTCCAATCGGACCTAAACCGTCCCACAGAGACGGTGAACAGGAAGAATATGTCTTGCTGATCTCAGGGACATCGCAAAGTCCCTGATCGATCCAAGAGAAGTTATTCAAGCCGGTGACAAAAAATCCAGCCATTAGGCTGATGAAGTCGGGGCAGCTCCAAAATGGAAGGATACGGAAAGAGAAAGTGTTTCCAGCTGGTGAGGAATTTTTACCGTTTTAAAAGAGACTGCCTATAAAAAACTTAAAATTAATTTAAATTGGAGAACAGAAGAAATAAGCGGCAGAATTAAGTTTGGAATGGTTTTGTACAGTGGGTTATCTTACTTTTTAAATGCTATGCTCAGGGATGGAATTTATGCAAGCCTTTTAAAACGAATGGATTAAGTTTTCTTCTTTTTTTTATTACTCTTTGTAACCTATGAACTAAAATTCTCCTCTTTCATTACTGTGTGTGTTCTTCTAACTCATTCAAGAATCGGACTTTTTAAAAACTTGACATACAAAAAAGATAAACAAAGAAACAAAGAAATTGTAACATTGCAACAATAACACTGCTACTTGGAGGCTGGAGGTTTATGTATCGGAAATGAAACGGTTACTTTTCTCACTGATTATCCTGGCTTGGCACTCCAAGGTTTCACTGCTTGTTTATAGAGAGTGATAAGAAGAAAAGCATACAGATGCCCCTTTGAACTAGATCTTTAACCAGAGAAAAGTAAAAATAAAACTTTATTGTGAATCTATGCTTAATCTTGTTAAAACCTTCCAAGCTACAGCAGCAGTGTTTGTTAGCTGGAGATAAGGGCACAATTTCAACAGCAGAAAGAAACTTTAAGTCTGCAAAAGATATTCTTAGAAATACAGAAATTATCAAACACATTTGAGAGGATAGAGAAGAAGTTGGAAGGCTTAGAGCATCTAACAGTAAAATATGATGAAGAAGTTGGAGATGTTTATCAAGTGGAAAAAGTGGTGGTTAGAATCCTAAAAATCGAAGAGGAAAATGATTATAAAAAATTAAATTTGCTGATATTTATGGTGATTGGTTTGTCTCTGAAAATGGAAAGAGTGGAATATTGAAAGAGGAATTAAATGGAGGGGAATTCTACCCCAGATGGCAAGACACAGAAGAAGAAAAAACAAAAGAATTTATGGATTTAAAGAGAGAAATTTTATTAGCAACATCATTGATAACACTACCGACAATCAAAAATAAGATGATTAAGGAAACAGAAGAAGGCCATCGAAATTACATGAGAGACTTTATAAGCAAGGAGTTGCTAAGAGGAGTCCATACAAATTTGATTAAGGAGATGATTAGAGGACTGATACCACAAATGGCAGAAGATATGAGACTGTTTTGCTACTGGAAAGATGCAGGTTGATAGATGGAAGAATATAATTTTAAACTACTTAAACTTAGTGAAATTTAGTGACAATAGTTAGTTAAATAAATAATTGATAATGATAATAATGTATACAATGTATAGTGTTATGATAAGTAATAATGGGATATGAATATTGAATGGTACCCATGAAAGGAAGATTAGAAATCCTTTTGGATTATATATAAAGGTTAATAAAAAAAAATTAAGTTAGATTCAGTTAAGTCTTGATTATTAGGAGGGGAAATGATATGATACAGGATATAGTCAAATAAAGGAGGGATGATGATAACTATATATATATGTGTGTGTGTGTGTGTGTGTGTGTGTGTGTGTGTGTGTGTATGGGTACAACATAAGGAAACTGAATGTAAATTGTAAACAGTGATTTGGAAAGGAGGATTAGGAAATTTTGTTATTAAATATTATGGATGTTTAGCTAGAATAGGACATAAGGATTCAGTGTTATTGGAGGATTTTAGAAATAGTAAATGAAATGCCAGCATGTGGTTATGTATTAAATCTTGGTATATTTTATGATGAAGGATGTTTAAACAATTCTAGTCAAATGAAAATGGAGGTATGATGATGGTAACCTGTATAAATATCTGAGTTAAAATACTCGAGTTAATATGAATTATGCTTGATGACTATGGAAGAGATGCACAAAAGCCTTTTGTAACCAACTGATACACTTTCTACAGTATGTAAAGAAGGAAGATTTTGTGTTGTGTTTGTTTTGAAAATTAAAAATAAAAAATATATATTTTTTAAAAAGTCACCAAGTTTGAAATAGACTGTTCTAAAATGTAACCGCCATAATTCCCAAGTGTTAGTGTATGTGTATGCCACATATGCGAGTGTCCCAGATCCTGGGAAGAAATGTATGTCAGTCTGCCCACATGCAAAATATAGCACATGTTTTAAAATAATTTCCAGCACAGCAGCTGTCCTTACCTGGAATACTCTGAAAACGCTTCAGTGACGGATTGGTTCTTCATCTTTTTCAACACTTTCTTTGCCATTCACTATCGTTCTCTTTGTGATGATTTTCTTGCCATCCACAATTTTGCTGGTTGTGATGATGGAGCGGAATTTGCCATTTTTGCCCCTGTTTAGAGATGTGATGGAGGAGCGGGAGGAGCTCCTTGGGATGTTAGAACCAAAGGAAGTGAAACCAGTTCCTACAATCGGGGAAACGCCCGTGATAGAAACCGAAAAGCTCCTGTCAGTTTTGCATCTACTTCTGCGGGGATTTAGCCGAAGCCCAGAAAAGTCTTCAAACAGATTGTCAAAGATATCTTGAGAAAAGGAATCCATACCCATCTGTATGTTCAGCTGTGGTGCGAAGAAACTGAATTCAGGGTCCACCTGTCTTCTCCCACACCCTTTGTCCCCATGGCCACTCCTCTGCACATTTCCAACTCTATCTTGTCCTCCTGCAGGCTTTTTTTCATTTAACTTCTTTTTGCTGGATTGGTCGTAGGCATCTCGTTTTTTAGTATCAGATAAGACTTCGTACGCTTTAGAGATTTCTACAAATTTCTTCTCAGCTGCTTCTTGGTTTCCTGGATTCTTATCAGGATGTACTTTTAAGGCCAACTGTCGGTAGGCCTTTTTAATATCATCTGCAGATGCACGTCTTGATACTCCTAAAACCTCATAATAATTTACCATCTTCTTCAAATGTTGATAAAAACAGGCTGGTCTGAGACAAGTAACTGAACAAGGTTTAGAGGCCTTTTGGGAGCTCTGTCAGTCTCACAGTTGAAGTGTAAAATACATTTGAAAGCAAACAAAAGAAACATACACTCAGAAACCCCTGACCCATAATACTGTTAAATATGTGATCTTTCTACATACGGTATCATGTCAGGGCTTTTGGTAACCTTAACTGGGGTAATAACCAATCGGCTACAGAGAAGAAAACTGTTGATTTCAAAATTATTCAAACAGTTCCCTGTTTGTGACATCATCACTAGATAAACTAAATAACGGTTAGGTTTTGTTCATTTGCATACTGCAGCCCCATTGGCTCTGGGGTGGCTTTAATTTATCCTACATGCAAATCAAATACAAGATATGAAACTATCCATATTATTTCACAAACTCATCCCAGCTTATTACCAAAACCTACAAAACTGCAAATATCAAGCAGAGGTACATCATTCTGGCAACTGACTTGGCAGTTTTAGTGAACTGCACATCTGTAGATAATTTTAATCAAAATTTGAAATTTAATCTCCATAGTCTCTTTTTTACACTGGCATGAAAATTTGGAGTTGAATGGGGCACAGATTTTAACTGAAAGGAATATTTCAGGTATATATAGTTTTTGTCTTTTTTTATTATTAGCTTATGTTTCCATTTTGTGTAAAAAAAAAACTTTCCATTTGCTGATTTTTTCTTTATATTTGAATGTGTAACTTTACCTGCCTGTGTATTTAAACATTAAATGACATTTGAAGAAAACAATTAAGTGCACGTGCAGTTTTAAATAAATATCCTGAATTTACATCTCTTGATCCCATTTTCTAGATAGCCTCTTTCAAGTGCTGTTTTAGGAAGATGAGTGTCATGCTTTCCAAGTCTGTTTCTAGAGGAATGTGTATGTTTGTCTTCAGAGATATTTACTTTAACCAGCTTAGTGGAGGGCAGATCAGCAATGCCTACCGACGTCTGCCTTGTCACCCCTAAAGGTACATAATGGCCTCCAGGTTTTTAGTAACTTTAATAGCCAAACATTGCAAGAATTCTATGATGTCCTGTCTATGGAGATTCTCAATCATCCAAGTCCCAAAGATGCTTTTACCAAAGGCAACTGGATTTTCTTGAGTTTTTTCTCTTGAGAATATTTCGCTTCTCATCCAGGAAGCTTCTTCAGTTCTACAAATACTATGTTCTAAATTTTGTCAGTTGAAATTTAATCAGTCAGAAGAGGGTTTTTAAAAAAGAAAAATTAAACATGGATGTTATAATTTTCAAAATATTCTAATATAGGAAGAAACACTTTATTAAAAATGGATTTTTAAATCAATCACGGAAGGCAACGATTGATTTAATTACTGCAAGAGAGGTGCACTACATACGCTCAACCCCAATAACGTAATTCTGGGCAGTAAACATCTGACCTGTTTTGCAAAAGAAAATCCTCAAACAGAGTCAGGGTAGTAGAGTGATGAAGATATTTAGAAGTAAAAAATAATAAAATTCACATAAAAACCCATACAAAAATAAACACAGTTAAAAAGACAACCCCCTCTATGCATCTTCATGCTAGCTGACAGAGCCAAGCCTTAGTTCTACAAACCCAGCAAAGTGAATGCCAGCCTCACCTATTGGGATAACGTTCTCCATAGACCTCAATCGTTAAAGTTATGTAACTAATGAAGTCTGCAACATGAACCTCTTGCTTGGCCAGGTGAGATGAGTTTGACAAGGAGTCCCAGATTCTAGTCCAATTTCAGCCATGGAAACGTACTGGCTGCCTTTGGACCAGCCACTCTCTATCTGTCTAATCTAATTGACAGGGGTGTTGTGGAGAAAAAACAGAAGGTAGGAACAGTATGTATACTACCCTGAGCTCCTGCACAAAGGTGGATTAGAAACGTAATAAATAACGTAAGTGTTATTTTAAAAAGCCATGCAAAGATGTTTTTAAAAAGCTGTCTTTTACACAAACAATGTCTGTTAACATGAGACGTTTCGGTGATAATCTTTACCGTATTTTTCAGAGTATAAGATGCACTCTCCCCCCCCCAAAAAAGTGGGTTGAAATGCCTGTATGTCTTATACAGTGAATATTGTGGCGGGTGGGTGGGTGGTGTGGCACCCATCAGTTGTTCTAGAATAGGCTGCCGCAGTGAATAAACGGTGGCAAACAGGTGGCGGTGGAGAATAGGCGGCAGCGAACAGGCTGCAGTGAATGTGCGGCGACGGAAAGCGGTGAATGGGATGCGGCAAGCGGGCCATGGCAAACGGGTTAGATGAATACCGGATGGATGCTGGGAGGCAGAGGCAGATTTTTTTCTTGTTTTCCTCCCCAAAATCTAGGCGCGTCTTATAGTCCGGAGCATTTTATAGTCCGAAAAATACGGTTAATGAAATGTCAGCTGCTGAACTCCTTTCAATTTATGATGTGCTAAAACAATCATGGATTGAACTGAACAGAAAGTAAGATACTCACAAGTGCAAAGTGTGGGGAGTGCAGGCATTAGCAAGCACGGTTTTCAATGATTTGTTTTAATCCAGCACTGCAGCAGCTGATGAAATATTAGCATCATATGCCTGGAACGGATCACAAAGCCCAAAAATGAAGACCATGATTTGGTGGGATCAGGGCTGTCTGGTGTGTGTGTGTGTGTGTGTGTGTTTGTGCGCGCGCATGTGTGTTGTTCTCAAATAAATTAAGATGGTGCAAAGTCCTATATCTTTTATCTGCATTGCATCTGCCCCACCCTCCCAATATCTGGGAAGTGGAATGACTCAAGCAATCAACTCCAATCATGCCAAAGCAGCCTTTTAAATGTTACTGCAGCAGCAGTAGATGATAGGATAGAAAAGTGACTCCTGTAATAATGCGTAAAAGGCAAGAAGGGAAAAGAAGGAAACATGAAACATCTAAAAACTGAAGGTTTGGTTGAAATATCTACAATTCATTATCTTTGAAAAGTCAGTATCACAGGACAACAGTCCCATTTGAACCCCAATTTATCTAAGTGAAAAGGATCTTTGTTTCTTTTAAAATAATCTCGGTATTCATAGTCTGTGAAATTGATGTTTTCCCCATTTCTGTACTTAAAAGCACCATTTTCCTTATGGTTAGTGGTCTTACCACCATCCTATCAAGGAGTTAAAGGAATCCTTTCCAAAATATGGACAAACTACATGGGAATTTAGCACATAGCATCAAATATACAACTTCCTTATGGATTTAGGTTCCTGTTTCAAACCTTGGAGCTGATGCCAGGTTCCATTACTCATCTTGCTGTTTTCCCTACTGAGTTTCTCAAGCAGTAAAATCTGAAGAGTATTTTAAAAAGAGCACTCAGTTAATAATGAGTACTGAGGAATAAACAGGTGCTGCTGAATTAGCAGCTTTTCATTAGACAGCCATAGCACCTAGTGGCAATTATAGGTAGTCCTTGACTTACAACCATAATGGAGCCTGCACATTATGGTCCTAAGTCACGACAGTCATAAAGCAGATCATCCACATGACCAATTGAATTCAATGTATTGTTTTTGTGGTAGTCATTAAGTAAATTCACCATCTTTAAATCCATTATTCCCTATGGTGTGTTCATTCCAAAAATTGAGGTAAACTATGTTTTTCAGCAAAAACATCATAGATCGCAGTCACATGGCCACAGGATTTTGGAACTGAGTTGTAAGTATCTCTGGGGAATCGGTCATAACCTTGAACAGTCACTAAATGATCAATTGTAAGTCAAAGACTATTTGTATGTAGTGAAAAACCTGTCACCGCCTCCTTCTCCATTTCATTCATTTCATATGTGTTGGTGCCAACCTAAGGAAGTCTGTCAAGGGAATGGAAGAGTACAGACATTGTCCTGGTAATATTGTGTAGGTGATTGACATTCCCATACTCATTTTCTACCATGTAGCTCAATTTTAAAATGCCAACCAATTCACTCTTAATTGCATTCCTTGAGTGTTTATTTTATTTACATTAAAAGAGCATTATTGCTCGCTTCATTTATGAGTTCAGAGTACATGCAGTGTGTGTGTGTGTGTGTGTTTCATTTTACTCTCATAACAAACCTGTGGTGCACATTGGTCTTAGTACAACTGGTCCAAGGTGACCCAATGTTATTAAGAGGAGATTTGAACCTGTATCTTTGCAATGCCAAAAATATCCTTGTAATGGTACCTACTCTGAAATCCCCCAAGCTGGAAATTAAAAGTACAAAGCTTTGTGCAAACAGATTTACCTGTTGTTGAAAAGCATTTGCTTGTTCTTCAAAGCCCACTGTTCTGAAATAATTCACCACATCTGTAACTGCCCAGTCAGCCGGATCAGGAGGTCTTCCATTCTCTACCAAGCTACAGAGTTTTAAGAAATTCAAACAAAAATGAATCTTTGGCATGGATGTACAAACTAGCACAAACTAGCTACTCAACTGTACTCAACTCAAGAAAACCATCAGGGAAAACCATCTTACGTGTTGATATAACCATCTTTTAAGACCTTTCAAACCACCTTCTCTGCGTGTCCACTTTCTCTGTACGTCCATTTAGAGTCCACACTAAATCCTACCTCCTCGAAAGCCTAAACAACCATTGTCAGTTTGGTAACTGTTGAACCAAAAACCTACCTCCCCAGCATGTCTAGTGGTATTATCTCTACAATACATGGCCTACTTTCACCATTGGTCTGCTGATACCTTGTAGTACCCTCCAAAAAACTGCCTTTTGGGGATACTGCTTCCTGAGTGTCCTTCCAGATCTTTTTAGCCACAATGTACTATCATGCAGGTTGGCCAGAGAGATGGCATAAAAAGTCTCCAGGCAGAAATATTAGGGCTAACTGAGGTTTTGAGCCTGCCTTGTTCCAAATCTAGCTATTAAACTGCCAGACACACACACACATGCACACACACAAAATATATGAAATTATAGGTAAATATATATATATAGTTTTAATCCTGTAAGCATGAAATTAGCAGGGTTCGTGTCAGGCGTTCCTTGCCCTGAATTGAGTGAAGATAAACTGCACAGGTACAGTATAGATGATACCTGGCTCAGTAGTAGTAACTGTGAAAGGGATCTTGGAGTCCTAGTGGACAACCATTTAAATATGAGCCAGCAGTGTGCAGCAGCTGCCAAAAAAGCCAACACAGTTCTAGGCTGCATCAACAGAGGGACAGAATCAAGATCACGTGAAGGGTTAATACCACTTTATAATGCCTTGGTAAGGCCACACTTGGAATACTGCATTCAGTTTTGGTCGCCACGATGTAGAAAAGATGTGGAGACTCTAGAAAGAGTGCAGAGAAGAGCAACAAAGATGATTAGGGGACTGGATGCTGAAACATATGAAGAACGGTTGCAGGAACTGGGTATGTCTAGTTTAATGAAAAGAAGGACTAGGGGAGACATGATAGCAGTCTTCCGATATCTCAGGGGTTGCCACAAAGAAGAGGGAGTCAAACTATTTTCCAAGGCACCTGAGGGTAGAACAAGAAGCAATGGGTGGAAACTAATCAAGGAGAGAAGCAACTTAGAACTGAGGAGAAATTTCCTGACAGTTAGAACAATTAATCAGTGGAACAGCTTGCCTCCAGAAGTTGTGAATGCCCCAACACTGGAAGTCTTTAAGAAGATGTTGGATAGCCATCTGTCTGAAACGGTATAGGGTTTCCTGCCTAGGCAGGGGGTTGGACTAGAAGACCTCCAAGGCCCCTTCCAACTCTACTATTGTATTATTGTATTATTGTATTATAAACTTTTTTCTTCCATTAAGCAACAGTAAATGCCAAATGTTTGGGTGCACTGCCTCTTATAACGCTCCCAAAGTCATGTAGTGATCTTCTTGTTTGAATTCTGCTCCAAGTCTGCTATACCACTTCCTAGCAAATGTTGTCAAAAAGGCATGGAGTAATAAGGAGCCTATGGCAGTAAGCACACATGCTATCTTTATTGTAAATGCCAGACGGCTCTTTTATTATTACTTTCCCCCAATAATGCGGTCTTATGCAGACTAAGCAACCTAATAAACCCTTTGAATAAAGTTTAGTATTAAGCTGGGCAGAACTGCACCATTCCTGCCTCCAAAACAGAGATTGAGGATTGACAGTCACCGACCTCCTCAATTTAAGCCCAGAGTATTTCCTCCAACGTCTGCATGATTCAGACCAGGGATGGAAATGCAGACTCTGTGATAGACAATCAGGTATATTCCAGCTGAGTTCATGGCAACACAGTTGCTAAGCGAAACATCATGTGACTGTGGTAGACTTAAGATGTCACTTTCTATTTGATTGTTAGGTGAGACATCTGGTGTTTTACTGCCAGCTTCTCCGTTGATGCTATCTATTGGACGCTAGTTGCCGAATAAGCAAAATAGAAATCACCTTTGCACTTTTTACTCTAGTCTGCTCTATTTTCTTTCTTTTAGTTTGTATTAGTTTCTACTATTGCAATGACTGTATAGTTTTTAATACAACTGTTTTTAAAGGAAATGTTTTTCAGAATTGCCAGCCAAATGATATATAAGATTTCTTACTTCCTGCACTTCTGCAGTTATGCATTCTGTATCCCTATAGAAACATACACACATGCTTACACACATACCCAGTGCAATTTCCTCTCCCTTTTGCTATTTGCCCTTTCTCTGCTGTTCTTTGAAACAACCCTTTTTTAAATAGTTATTGCAACAGGAAGTTCACAAAGCACACCTTATAAGTCTTCAAACAGGAATGTTAATAGCAATTGCCCAATTCCAGATGTACGGTCTGAGCACCATCTGTATGTCACCTCTCTGTTAATCTAAAACTGACCCATGCAGATTCCATGAGTAAAAAGATTATCGGTGTATTCCTATGCTAACTTGGTTCACACATGGGTATGAGACAAAATTTTTAGTTCTCCAACAGCAACCACATGTTTGGATGCTAAAACCCAATTCTTTCCATGATCTTAGAGCCACCTCACTCAATGTAGTACCTACCACTTTGAAGACAGCATAGTCAGAACTTAGTGATAATAGGAATTGAAATCCTACACATCCAGAGAATATCTGGTTACATCAGGTTAGTTTAGAAGTATGAAACTAAGTAGACTAACTTTATAAAAAGACCTTATATAGTGCTAGTGAAACAGTACTCTTAATTTACTGAACTTTATCCAAACTTCTTAGAATGTGATTTGACCCAACCTATATTTAGGAGTATCCAAGGTCACCCAACCCCTTGAGAATAATATAATAATAATTAGATGATCACATTCTACTTAAATGTATGCTTTGGGTTGTGTCTATTTACTTGGCGATTGCTCTAATTTAATTCAATGGAATCTACTTTTGAGAAAATGTGTACCAGATTTGAATCCAACCAAATCACTAGTTTTAGGTTAGTTCTGCCATTACTATACAAAATGAGAAATGCAGAGACCTTTAATTATAAGTGTAAGAGATTAAATGGGCTCTGTCTTTGAGTAACAGTGCAATGATGCTACGTGTCCCCCAAATTAGTTGTAAAATAAAATCTAAAATGAACCTTCATGATAGCTGTGTAGCAGAAACGAAATCTTAATTCCACACAATGTTGTGAATATACTGTACATGGGAGGTAACCTGAAAATGTATCTATAAGGCTTCCATGATATAATTTCAGCTTCCATCCACCAATGTACAGTTGAATACAGGCTCACATTTCTACCATGTGCTACTTTGTTGCTACAGCGACACCTACTGGCAAGCAGTTTAAAATACACCTAAAGGAGGTCATGAATTCTTAAATTCATTTTTCACCTGCTTGAAGTTTTTCCAAATATATTGGGCAGAATGGACAAAGTTGAAGAGCTGAATTTATGTTGTTTACCCCGTCACCTAGTATCTGACACCTCCAAGTCTTTCCCCTGCCTCAGGTGCTGCTTGGATTTTTTTCTTGCTTGATTGGATATTATGTACATGGTATGAAGAAAAAAAGATAATGGAAGGGGAGAAATACACATTTTTTTAAAAAAAAAAACTCTTTTGCATAGTTGAGAGATTGGAGGGTTTTTTTTAATTACAGTACTCAAAACATGTAACCATTTGAGACAATCATGAAACTGTTTTCATGCCTTGTTATTTTAGAGATGTGAACATTTATTTAATTTAACAAATTCTGACAACTGAATTTTAGTTTTTACAGCGGGAGTTGTACTGCAATTTATATGATACTATACCACAACTTATGTTTTCTTGTAACGTTGCTGAGTTTGGGGATGGTTCTTCCAATTGGTAAGAATTCCTGCCCTTCTGGTATCAGGGTGATCAATACTCTTATCTGTTTTCACCATCCAAAACAGAGTTTCAATATTTTGTTCTTGGGGCCTAAAATACATATGGGTAGTCCTCGACCACAATTGAGCTCCAAAGCAAAACAGTTGTTAAGTAAATTCTGTCCCACTTTACAATCTTTCTTGCTGCGGTTGTTAAGTGAATCAGGCCCCACTAACTTTGTAACGTCGCAAAAGGTGATCCTATGACCCTGGGACACGGCAACTGTCATAAATATGAATCATTTGCCAAGCCTTGGAATTTTGATCACAACACCATGGGGATGTTGCAATGGTTGCAAGTTTGAAAAACGGTCATAAGTCACTTTTTTCAGTGCCATCGTAACTTTGAACAGTCAATAAATGAACTGTTGTAAGTCGAGGTCTACCTGTGCTGGGCCTTTCTTTCCTTTAATCCAACAGTAAATGTTCTCTGCCATTCTTGAATTAGCAGATATTAATACTATACCCATGATGGCAAACCTATGGCACACGTGCCACAGGTGGCACGCAGAGCCATATTGACTGGCATGGCAGCCCTCAGCTCTGATTTTTTAGTCTTCCGGAGGGCCGGGGAAGGCCATTTTTTGTTCCTAAACTTCCGGTTGGGCCGTTGGGCCATTTTTTGCCCTACCCAGGCTCCGGAGGCTTTCCTGGCAGAAACTGCACATGCACGGGGAGGTTGGTTGTGCGTGCATGCGTAGGTGGGCGATGGTAGTCGCGTGCACACATGCGTAGGTGGGTGGCCACGTGCATGATACCACACACGATTTTGGCACACCTTTAGAAAAAGGTTACCCTGTACTGTACTGTACTGTACTGTACTGTACTGTACTGTACTATACTATACTATACTATACTATACTATACTATACTATACTATACTATACTATACTATACTATACTATACTATACTATACTGTCATGATGCCTGTTGCCAATCTCTGTTCTGCCTCTCTATCTGCCTCTCTTCTGATTCACTGCCGATTAGTGGGGTACTGATTTTATGCATGCAAGCAAAATGCTTGGATGAATCACTCAATTGTCATCCCTTATTTTATGCATCTCACAAGCTGGCAGAGAAACACACTTGCAAAGCATGGGGCTATAACAAGAGCAGGATGTGTCCGGTTATCATGTCTTGGGTGATTTCCTATGCTCCTTTTCCTATACCTCGTGCTGTCATTGATTTTTTTTAATTGCTCCCTCTTTTACTTCAAATTGAGTTATTTTTTTCTTAGGGCTCCTGCCTCCTTTTTATTTAGATAAATAACAAATGCTGACTTCCAGCTTTCTCTGCACTCTTTTCTGCAGGCAATGGAAGGTGAAAGTGGGGTTGACCCTATCATTCCATTGTTTCAATGTTGAACAGGTACACTCTTCCTGTACTGCTGATTAAGCAACCTTGTGTTACTGAACAATTTTGACAGATTACTATGACAGCACTGCTATATTTGGCACCTTAGAGAAACCACAGTGAAATGATGGCCAATGAGCCAGATCAAGGCCCAGTGAGGAGAGGACTGTACCCAGATAAAGGGAAACTGGTCACATTTTGCTTCCACCTGCTAGCAATCACCTGATTATATTTACAAATTAATGAGAATCCATAACAGGTTTAAAACACTGAGTTGGTCACTGGATGCTCTTTGGCTTAAGAGGAAAATGACTGCTTTCACACCATGATAGGTTCCTCTGTTATTGGAACATGACTAAAAAAAACCCAGATGAAAATGGGTTTTGAAAATGGGAAAAGAAGTCCACTTCTTCGGCCACTGCAGCAATATCCAGCCACGTTATAACTCTTCAAGAGAGGGAACAATGGCAAAATCGCTGAGATGCTCTTCTTTCATCCTCACAATTTTGAAAAACCTATTAGCAGCAGGAGGAATGCCAGGTTTGGTGTCAGACATTTCCCTCTTACAACCACCACTAGAATTTTGTTTGATTGTGTTTGCAAAGAAGGAAACAAATGGATATCATATGAATTAAAATTACAGATGAAGCAAGAGTATTTGCAATTATCTTTTATCTGCCTTTTGTGTGAAGAGGTGGTGAGAGGATTATTACTTGTTACTTGAGGACTGGCAACAGCTTGGAAGATACAAGTGATGTCATTTTTAGTCACCTAGAGGAAACCTGGTGGGCTCATAGCAAACCCTGCCTGTTCTTAAGTGGTAGGTAGTCAGCATGAACTACTCCACCAATCTTTTTGTTTTATAACTGCTGATACCCTCCAATACATCCCTTGGTAAACAGGTTCTTTAAACACTTAGAAGAGTGTTTCTCAACCTTGGCAACTTGAAGATGTGTGGACTTCAACTTCTGGAATTCCCCAGCCAGCATGCTAGTTGGGGAATTCTGAGAGTTAAAATCCATACATTTTCAAAGGTGGGAAACTCTGCCTTAGAAGATATACTTAAATATGCATCAAAAGGTTAGGATTACAGTTGAGCCTAGAGTAGACAGTGATGATATAAAATACTTTAAATCAGAGAGATGCTTCAGACATGATGTCCCTAGTCCAACAAAGATTTCAAAGTCAGAACAAACTCCATTTGTACTGACTATATTGTGAAGTTAGCAAAATAACATTTTAGCGATCTTTCAAGATAAAACTACAGCTGTATACTGGTTTTGGTACCCAGAAGAATTAAACTTCAGCTCTGTAAATCAATAGACAACATTTAGGAGCACCACTTACTTTTCTATGTCCAGCGATCCGTTTTCCTTGTTTTCCATGTCAATGGACAGCATGGAGATGTCAATGGGATCTTTTATGTCAGGAACTAAATCAATAAAAAAAAAGATCCATATATTTATATGGAATTGTAGTGAATGTTGTAGATTGCATTAAATCTTGCTTTTCCTGAACTGTTTTTAAATAGAGAGAAAGAACAGACACAAGAGATTGTCACACTGCGTAACTTTAAAAGCAACTTCAACGAAGTTTAAAGAAAAGGTCTTTTAATAATCAACAAAAAGTTTCCAACAGATTGCATATTAATACATTTCAGCAAGGATTTTCTTAGCCAGAAAGAGAGTGGAGAGGTTTCTGCAAGTTATTATCTTTTATCCATTCTCCATTTAGGAAATGCACAAGTGAAAAACTGGCACTCTAGACGTCACATGAAATCAGCACCTCCAATGTATTTGTATTTTTCTTTAAAGTTCATTTTCTTTTTCAACATTTGGCCTCTATTTAACTTGGTGCTCTGGGGAACTGGATGGGCTCCCCCTGGCAACAGGTTTGACAACAATACTGAGGAGATGAATGAAATATGGGCATTGATAGCAGACTTTGAAATGACACTAAGAATAAGAAGGCAGAGAAAGCATGCAGGGCCTGCCTTCTAGAATTATTTCCAAATGCTTAATAGCAACACCATGAGTTATATGACCAGAGGATTGGGGGTTGGGCTGACGAACAAGGCAATCAATACTGACACAAGTTGCTGCCCCTCTGCCTCCCTTATAGGGATATACTGAATTGTTTTGTTGTTTCCTTTGCAGGTCCTGGTCAGACCGAGTCCATTTTTAAACTCGACTGCTCTGACTCGTTTTGCTCTGACTAGTTTCTCTCCTACATCACAGTTGGTCCCACTCTATTTTTGGAGAGATATCCTGATGACACATAGACTTAGCTCTAATCCCCCACATAATTTCTTTCCAACATTCTATTGGTTAGAAAGAATAAACGTGGGTATAGCTTAGATATATGGTAACAATATAGACCTCTTCCAACAATTGCCTATTCCATTCCATCAAAATTATATATACCGACAATCCCCTTTGGATTGAAGATACAGTTATTCCAAGTTAACAGGTGCGATTATCCACAATATTGTACTAATATCAGTCACATATCTGAAAGGTAACCTGATTGGAAAATATTGTTGTAAGCCTTCCTGATTTGCCTTAATAATTTCTGTTATCTTTTTTGGTATCTTTTCTAGCTCTGTCTTATCCTTTGGTGCCATGACTGATTGGGCCTGCCAAGCAAAAATAGATTGGGACTAAGGTCTTTTCTACAAGAACATTTCCAGATCCCATACATAACATGCACTAAATTTAAATTTTTACAACAATACTTGCTGTATTGTAATACAATATATGTAATAAGAAATTAATTTTTGTGTCTTCCAGTCTAAGAAGTGGAAAATAATGGGGAGAATTTAGAAAAAAGTATAGTGCTGCTTTTAAAAAAAATCTTTCAAACCTTTCTTCCCCACCCACATGCGAAAAGATGTGTGTTTCATATTTTTTCATTCAAAGTGTTGCATAAATTGTTTAAAATGTGAAAGGTCTATATGTGTACAAAATATTGTGCAAATATAATTAAGAAATAAACACCTTTATTGCAAGAAAAGTAATATGAGAAACTTATTTGAATACAGAACATCCTTAAGTTTTCCTACACAGAACACAATTATAGGATCTCCAACACACTGCCATCCAGATTTGCTACAATAACTCTTATTTAGGGGGAAACCCCCAAGATAAATATAAGGTATTAAAAGATGCAAAGCAAAGAAGAGGATTGGGCTTACCAGATAGGAAACTATATTTTGCTGCACGCTGTTAGGTTTGGATGAAAGAGTGGGTACTGTATTGCAAGAGATAGGCAGCTATTGGACTGTGAAGTCACAATTTTGAGATTTAGGTAGCATGGTTATCTATGGTTTCATAAAATTAATATAAATGCAGACTTTAAAAATCAATATGTCAGGCAGGCTATTCTTAGAATATGGAATAAATATAAACTTAGATTCTTCTGAAAACACCTTTGTGGCGTTCAACACAAGAAGCATTTTATAGACAGGAAATAATAAATAAAAGTAAGTAGTTAACATACCATAATTTATTAGAATTTTCTCAAAAGGATTGCAAAACGAATTCAAGAGATTTGATAACAGGATACTCTTGTCAATGGTTTTCATGTACAATTAACAAAAAGGTTTAAAGTGAATAAAACATTTTATGGTTTGGAACAAAAATAAGACCGAGTTTGAAATAGAATTGTATAATAATGATGAATATTATTGCTAAAATGTATAACCTTTTGTTGAAAAATGATACAGAAGAACAAGGGAAAAATGAATGATAAAATTGGCTTAAAATGTGGCTATTTGGCTAAATTTTCCATTGGAATGAACCAATGGAAAAACATGAGGTTGAAAGGACTGAAACTTACATCAGGTTTTAAGGTTTTAACCTTAAAGAGCATTTTAATAAAATAAATAGTATTTCTCACCAGAGAAATTGTTTAGAATGTATAAAGGCATTATGAATCTTTGCTAGAAATGTGAAAGGACATTTTATCATGCTTGACAGACATATAAAAATGATACAAATATATTAATTCAGATGATTTTAAAAATTAAAGTACAATTGAAACCAGAGATTATTCTTTGTGGGCTAATGGACAAGGAACTAAAAAAGTAATAGAATCTTGTTTTTAAATATGGCAATTGTAGCAAGACTATTTTATGCTCAAAATGGAAAGGTTTAACACTACCCACAAGGGAGGAATGGCTGGTGAAAATGATGGAACTTGTGAAGATAGATAAATTCACTTTGATTAGAGAGGAAAAAACATTTATGGCTGATTGGAGCCCATATAGACCTTTTTCATAAAATGGATGAGCCCTTGGAGATACACCCATTTATTTTCCCTTTCCACCTGTACTAATTATTGATATACTACAAGTATTTGAATCCTTAAAAGTGGGGTTTTTTCCTATTTAATTTGGAACCAGATGCTTTTTGGCTTTTTTTCCTGAACTTCTAAGAATCAGCTTTCCAACTACCCAATGAATTTATCCACCATTAACATTACAAATCCCCAAACTCCCTGTCTCTCTACATATTGCTTATAGCTCCACTTTATCAATCATTTATCCTAGTTGTCAGGATTACGTTTTAGCAGACTCCTTATTCTTTTCTCTAGCTGAGAACTGAAGCTGTCAGCAAATTGACTCCAAAACATATTGGATATTTAAATCCTAACAAGAGTTCCTTCTAATAGTGTCAGTATAGTTTGAAGCCTCATAACTATATGATTCTGTAAAAGTATTGCCTTCTGTTGCACAAAAAATGCTATTCTAGCTGCTGAGTTACACATACAGTGCCAAAAGAAATATAATTAATGCAATTTCCCAATGATTTTTTCTTTAAGCAAATGCAGGAAGCTGCTAATTTAATACTTTGACTAGAGGCAAAGGAGTCAGTCCTGTGACAGCAGCTAGTTCTATATTAATCCTTTTTATCTGGCATTGTTATCACTCAGGCCTGAAACATTATCATGATCAGCCTACGGCTCACTAGAGTTTCTTGTACTGTATTCTTACCTTTCTCTGATCTAACTGGTTGACAACTTCTGGTTTTGACCTAAATTCAGACACTGTATCTGGTGTAACCTGGCCTATACTTTCTCCCTTAGGCTTTAATTTTTGGACAATGGGAGCGCAATTATAAAATAGGGAAGAAGCAGGCGAAAGGTTTGATTTCACAGCACTGTGTTTGCAACTATTGTTCAGCCATTTTAGTGTCAAAACAGTGTTATCTGCAAGGACAGGATGGAAGTGGACAGAAATCTTTCTAGCATCTTTAAAGCCACGGAAAACTGGGATTGCTTGACAAGTAATTCTCTTGTTCCTTTCTCCAGATTACCTTCTGGATGAGCAGCAGGAAAAGAAGAGAAAGGCGACAGCAATCACAGCTCCAATATTTTTTAGCCTGTCGTGGCCCGAAAAACAAAAATAGAGGAAGTATTTTCAGGCAAATAAGAGGAAAGGATCCAGAAAGGTGAATAGATTTTCTTGTTCCTCTTGTCGGTAATTTTAGGGATGCCACAGCTTCATTAAGTTTGTCGTAAATTAAATAAATGTCGACTCTTGCCTTTGGACTGGGTGACATGTCTAAGGAAGTGTATTTCCCACACCTGTGAAAAAGCAATGCTGAAGCTATTCTAGAGAGCTTTGATACAGAACCATGCAATAATGGCAGGAATCTGAAGGGAGAAAATACCATATTATGGTTTAGGCCAGTGTTTCCTAACCTTGGCGACTTGAAGATGTCAGGACTTCAACTCCCAGAATTCCCCAGCCAACTGGCTGGGGAATTCTGGGAGTTGAAGTCCGGACATCTTCAAGTCGCCAAGGTTGGGGAACACTGGTTTACACAGTCTTTTCCCATCTGGGAACTTGGAAATTATCATTTGGAAACATAAGAAGATTTGATTTCTGAGGAAGGCCACTCTAGATTCTAGAATTACAGTAGTTCTTTTAATGCCACCCCAACCTAGGGATTGCCTGCCTGGCAATATAGTATGGCTTGAATTTCTCTGTCTTCCACAGCCCAATGCATCTTGCAGAATCTTATAATTCTGTATCTAGAAAGAAAGGGAAGATGGTAGCATCTAACATACACTAAAGGCCTATTACACAGATGAGGGGAAAAACTTCATCTCTGTGGTGCCATAGTGTGTAATTAGATTTCATATATTAAAGGAAGGTCATTAGGAAGAGGTAATGATAAGAACATGTCTACTAACAGTTTAATTGTATTGTTTTTCTATACCTGCATATTACTGGAGAGTTTGGTCTATTGGTTAAAGGCACCGGGTTAGAAAGCAGGAGACCATGAGTTCAAGTCCTGCCCCAGCCATGAAAGCTTGCTGGGTGACTTTGAGCCGTTCTCTGACCCTCTCTCAGCCAACTCACCTCACAGGGTTGTTGTTACGGGAAAAATAGGGGGAGAAAGGGGTATTAAGTGTGTTTGCCACTTGGAGTTATTTATAAAAATAAAAAAGTGGGAAATAAACATATAAATAAAAATAAGGGGTGTGAATTCTCTCCCCCACTAGAGATTTTCAAGCAGAGACCAGATATCCCTACACATATTAAAGTATACACTAATTCTAAATTTCAGGGCATCAAGCAGCTATTTGGATAAGCTTACAAGTCTTTTTCCAAATTCTATGATTCTGTATTTTGTAATCATAACACATTTTAATACATATTGCATGCTCACTGTTTTCTTGGGAGCCAAAGTGGAAAAGAATTGCATTTTTAAAAATTATTCCTTCAACAACAGGCAGGCACGAATTGGCTATTTAGGTAAACATGATTCAGATGTTGTATTCAGGTCTTTTGTGTAATGTCTTCACTTACTGTAAAACCTTTCCCAGCAAATAGAAAAGTGAAAGAAAATATTTCACTTGCTATGTGTCTGATTGTTTGAAGTAACAGTGTTGAGAAGGCAAGTTAAAAAATAGGGCAATTCTTACGCTTAGAAATTAAAGGAGACAATGATAGCCTTTGTTGTGTTTTCAGTAAAAGTCCTCCTGTCTTTTTCAGAACAGCACATGAAGCTCCAAAAAATCCAGGATTTGCTTACGTTTATGCAACCTAGAAGTTTATTTTATCACTTTACACCCCAAGCCACTTTCTTTGGATTGTTTTTTTTTTCTTTAACAGTAACCATAATGTTTGGTAGTAGGAAGATTCAATCAAAGCAAATGGCTTGAAGAGATTTAAAAGAGCAAAATAATATATTTTAATTTTATTCTGTAGATAGAAGATATACAGATAACTTCCTTACAGAAAATGCTCACTGACCAGATTATTTCAAACCGATTGACATTCACATACCCCGAAGGACTGTTATCTATGGCTGTATACACATTCCTCAACTGGTATCACTTCACAAATTTTATTCTCTTTATTCACTGTATTCAGTTTCGTGGGATATGAGTCAAGGGGGAAAACCATGTCTTTGAACATATGTACCGTAAGTAGAAAACTGGAGAACCAGTTTGCTGTAGTGGTTAAAGTGAGTTCTAGGCATGAAAGCCACCTAGAAGACTTTGGGCCTCTCAGTTTAACCGTTCTCATAGGGTTGTTGTTGTGGAAAAAACAGGACACAGGAACATTAAGTACATATGTACGTACAAAAAACATACCAAAAAGGCAAAAAATTAACAAAAATTAATAAACACATAAAGTAGGGTTTTTGTAGAGAGAGAACTCCAAAACTTAAGATATGCTTGCTCCTATAGAACCTTATCCATTTATTATTTACAAGTAATCTTCACTTACTGACTGCTCATTCAGGGACCATTCGAAGTTAAAACAGCTCTGAAAAAGGTTTATGACCAGTCCTCAAACTTGTAGCTATTATAGTGTCCCTGACGTCACAATTCAGATGTTTGACAACATCATGCAGTGACGTGATCACTATTTATTACCGTCACAGCCAGCTTCTGAGAGGTCAATAGGAAAGCTGGCAGGAAATTGCGAGTCACAGTCATGTGATGTTGAGTTTAACGACCCACAGTGATACTCTTAATGACTGTACCGGAACTGACGTCAAAAATTTGGCGCAGTCATGTGATGTTTCACTTTGTGACTGTATAGCTCAGTGGTGGAATCAGTCAGTAAGACCACTACTGCAGTCAGACTAATAATTTTTCCATCTTGTCTTCATTGTTGCCATATACCTTATGTGTGGAATGGGAAGGACCACGAACTGGAGATATTGACTACATACTTCTGCAGCTGTACATACAGAAGTCAAAGGAAAAAGCATTCTTCATTTTGCTTAGACACTAATTATCTGCACTTTAAGTGCAAGCAAGTAAGAAATATTTGTCAAGTGCCACATTAACTGTTCCATCATGTTTGCCCCGTTCTATGAGGTTGCATTCTAATTTGGTTTTCTGTGATCCTTAAGCGTTCCCTAGGGTTTTCCAAATATGGCTTTAGTTTTTGTAAGAAAGAAATACAGCTGCTCGCCCAAACAATTAACAGTGTTGTTGAATGCTTATCACCAGTCAAGGTTCTAGCTTCCATCTGCTGTGATGGCAAACTTTGTTGTGCACGGAGGTTCTCTCCTTCTACAAAACTTCATCATCACGGCTGGTGGAATATGGGACTTCATGCAATCAAAAGAACCCAGCAAACTTTCTCCTGTGATCAGAATCCATGCCTGTAATCCACATGGGGCAATTTTTCAATTGAAGGCCTATGTTCTTTTTCCCCAAGTATTTTTTTCTCTCTCTGCAATTTTGAAATAGAGTTCTGAAAACCTGGAAGTCCCCCTAACTTAGTGATATCTCATTTATGTACCAGAAGGGAGGGGCAGAGGCAAGGGAGGAAAATTTGACTGCATTAAAATGTGGATATAATGTTTGAACAACAAAAATGGAAGGAGATGAAAGGAAAAACTGTAGGCATATACTGAAAACTGTCTATTTTAAAGGCACTAAATATCTGGAATCAAGAGTCCACTCATTAAAAGAAGTTAGAATAGTTAAAAATTAAAGAAGCTGAAGTATAATGTATCTGGACAGCATCTGTGGAGAGAAGGCTGATTTAGAATTTGCAATGGTAACAGCAACAATTTTTTCTTTTAAAGGGTTTCCTAAGCAGTAGTCAAAAACATCATTAAAAACCAATAACACTGAACTTTTAAAAAGAAACTTTAAAAACGATTTAATCGACTCAATAACAAAGCTGCAAGACAAAACACACAACTGTCTTTGCTTAAATTCTGTATTATTATTCTTTACTAGTTTGGCTTCTATAGTAGTTTTGAGTGTTCAAAGTACTTTACCTACATTTTTTTGACAATCACTTCGAGGATACATAAATATATTACATATTTGGGATTGGGAAAGCTGAGAGCTCCTCTATGTAGCCCCCAGTTTGGTGTTGTGTGCACCCCCACCTTCCAAAACTGAAAACACTGGGTAAAGCTGCTCGTGCAGCATACAGCAATTCTTCTGAGTCTCTTCTTGAATTGGGAAATGATTCTTCCCACTGGCCATTGAAGGAATTCTAAAAGCAACAGCAAGCTCCTTGCATTTTCCCTATTATGGTCTATTTTTACAGTGCTGAAAAATAGTCTAAAAAATCTGACCAGCTATTTGGGGAATGGTGGAGGGAATCAAAGTGTCCTTTGACACAATGCAAAAAATGAAATCTCTTTCTAATCGAGTCCCATTCTGTGGCCAAGGAAAAAATCATGCTCACCCCACCTGGGACTACAAAATGGGATAAGAGATGATTTCTTCTCAAATTCCACAGAAAGCTTATGTCCAGGTGAAAGTGAGAGCAGTCAGGAAACCTATGGATAGAACAACAGATATCTGAATAAGTAATTTCCAGATTCATAACGTTCCTTCCTCAGCCACTATATGGGCACAAGAATAAAGAAAAAAATGGGAAATTTACGAATGAAATTGAATGTTAAAAGTATCAGGACTCAACTGTCTGAAAGTCTTTCTACTTTCTGATAAATTGGATTCTGCTTACACTGTACTTCAATAGTGGCAGCAATTAGCTGATTTTGACTGCTTTCAAAAAGCTAAACAATTTGATGGGAAACCACCAGGAAATCAGGAATGCATGGTTAGCCCTTAGATGTTGGGAAAATGGGCTTTACATTTGAGTAAAACAATGTTCTGGTAGAAAGCAATGCAAACAGGTTTCACATTCTGAAGAAAACTACACAACTCACCAGAACTTGACTAGACAGACATTGCATTTTTACATCGTGACAAAGGACATATTTAAGACATGCCCCATCCTCATCATATTTCAAAGTTGAGGTTTGTACTGAAAACAAAATTTAAGGCTCAAGCCCCAAGCCATCTTGCAAATCTTGCTTGTAAAAATTCACATATGTGTGGACACAACTGTCAGTAATATAATCCTCATTCTCCCCCCCCCCCCATCCTCCCACAAAGAAAGTATCTGCAGTACAAAAGAGCATCTTGCAGGTTGACTGCATGTGCTTGCATATACACTTTGGCATATAAAGAGAATGCAATTCTTTCTCATGCAGTCTCCATTTATTCAGCCAGAGGTTGCTCAATTTTTAAAACTAGTCAGATTGCTCAGGGTTTTTGCTGAAAAAAATACTCTTAAACTGCTTAGAGATGGTTATCGTTTGATTCAATTATTTATCGTTACTCTGGTTCAGGAAGGTGCCATCCATAAAAGCAAGAAAAGATGTGTAAAGAAAAAAAGACTAACTTGGAGCAAATTTGAGGTCAACTGCCATGTTTGATGCTGTCCACCTGAATCTTAGCATATTTAATTTGAAAAATACAGATGTGTGAGAAACAAAGAATTTTATGGGTAGCTCTCCACCTGCAGTGTCCAAACAATTTTCTTTCTCAGACATCCTTGTCAATGTTGTGATGTTTGAAAGTGAAATCAAACCACAAACAATTTTCCTGTCATTTAAAAATCATAGCTTAAAGTTTTGCTGTGTAGAAATTATTTCATATATAATTTGCAATCTTAAATTTACCCACTAGTTTTAACAAAAAAGATGCAAAGCTTTGCATAGCCTTCAAAACGTCAGAATCTGCTTTTGAAAGATGAAAAACAACTTCCTAACCCATTCTGAACAAACTTAAGAGGGGGGGGGGGAAAGCATCATTTCAACTGGAATGCAAAACAGGACTGAAATAAACAAACCAAACACCTCACATTTTTCTCTTTGCAATGACTTTAAAAGACCCCAGTCCTCTCAAGGGTACCTGCTAATAAAAATGATAGTGCAAATTACGTTTTCCCCACATTAAGACTGCACTTTTTTGCTTCTTAATAAAGCTTCCCTCCAAGAAAAAAACAGAAATACTGTAGCAAGCATTTTCATGGAGGAAAAATCACTACTGGTGTTTTCACAGCTCTCGGGCTGCATATATTTCTTTATCCCTTTGGGATCATCCTCAGTGCATCACTAAGTCTTGCTTTTCCAGTTTCGGATTGGTTAAATTTCCCTAAACACACACCAATATAAAACATGCCTTTTGAAAGCAGCTGCTTCAGGGCAACGTTTACAATTAACTAGATTAGGAACAAAGAAATGGGGGGAAGAATTAAAAAGAAGGAAAACATCCCATTCTAAAGAGAGCAGCAGCAGAAGACTTCACTTACCTTTTCTCATATATACATACATATAAAGCCTGCAAAAATATTGCCTTCCTCCCAGCACAGCAGCAGCCACATGCCGAGTTCCAACTAGAACACGGAGCGGCCAATCAGAAGAAGCTGTCATGGAGGACGGCATGCTGGGAATCGTAGTCCAAAACTCCAGAATAGACCGTTTGGGAATAAATCATATTTATAGACCCACCATTTTTGTGTTTGAGGACAGCGAGTGCTTCGGGCTGGATTAGCAGGTCGGAGTTACAATTCCGAAACATAGATCCTCGGGTGTAAACTCCACTGAAATCATAGCAGCATCTTGCAAATAAACGTGCGGAAGGACGGGGTGTTAAAAAAAAATCAACAAACCGGTCCATCCTTCACTTAAGATGCAGTCATATTTTAGAAGCACACACATTTATAAAGCCACAAAGTAAACCCTTGCACAAGGAAGGAGGGGGGAAAATAAGGCAAAGGATGGCGTGGGCGCGACAGTGAGAACGTAAATTATTTTTTCCCAATTTAACACTTTCGTCTTTCAAGGACTGCCTTGGAAAGGAAAAGATGGTTTTAATCCAGAAAGGAGTGTGATTCGCAATTCATTGAGAGGCAGTACATGCACCAAATTTCCTTCCAGTATACCCATTACTTCTAGCAGTACTAATATTATTGAAAAGAGATCAGTGCTGAGAATATAACTTGAATTTTGTTGAATATATGTTTAAAAAAAACGGAGCAAAGAAGTCAAATGCATTAAGAAGCCAAGAAAATCGTTTCATCGAGGAACAGGAGTAATGACAAACTTACCCAACCTAAGTGTTCGTTACACCATCAGCTAAATAAAGTTGGAATGATTTTTCTTATCTGGGTTCATAGATTCCAGAGTGGTTGGAGTTGACTAATGTAAACAGAACTTTCTTCTTCAGAAAGGAAATGGAGGCTTCCCCTCTTCCTTAAACCAGGAGGACACTATTCCCCTGGGGTAATGCTGCTGTCCCAGAGCTGCTCTGCTGGAGTAGCCCAAAAGGGGTATCATAAATGCTGATGGAACCAAACTTTGTTTCTATGAGCATCCTCTTTCCACCAATGAGCATTCGGTTGTCTCTGCAAAACTTACAAATTAGGACAATGCAACAACAGGCCTTGTTCCTAAGAGCTGCATTTGAACACTGTATTTTCTCTTAGCATTTTTGCAAAAAGGTAATGTCTCCCTTGAGTCAAACCTGATACCTGATTAAATTGAGAGTCAAGTGCTTGATGTAACAATGTTGTATTGTTTTCTTAGCAAGAGTAAGAGCGGTTTGCTTTCCGTATAGTATTGTCTTTTTTAAGATTACTTTCTACTTCTCAAGACTAGCTAGCAGTGGTAAGTAGGTTACAGCAGCACAGCAAACCAACCTCATCTGAGTTGAAAAAAACCTAGTCAGCTTACTAGCCTGGTTGGAATTTAGATGCGATTTAGGAAATGAATGGGTTGTATAGTAGATCTGGAAATTGTAGAAAAGCAGTGGAAAGTAACAATAAATAATATGGATGTCTCAATTTAGTTGCAAGAATCAGTAGGGAAGGGGTTGACTTTATGAAAAGCCAGATCATGATTTAGTTTTATGATTCAGTGTTTTGCAAATCTAGAAAATGTTAAATGATGGATAAACATTCCGATGTGCTGTTTACACAGCAGCCATGCAGTCTATATTCATTGAATTACTTGCATATTTTGTGCATGCTTGTTGGTTATCACATTCCACGGCAGTGCACCTCAAAATTAGAAAAACAATTAAAATAAAATACATAATAAAAACATACCTTTCTTGGCAATAGAGTCTGTAAATGTTACTTAAAGATTGGGTTCAGATATTTCCATACTGTAGTTCATAATGTGTGAATTGCAGCTCTGATAATTTATAAGCAACCACGGTCACTGAGTCCATCAACTTTGCTGCTGGTCATACTTTTCCACTTTTCCCAGCATTAAAGCTTTCTCTAAACGGCTAGGTCTTTGCATAATATTCAGTAAATGCTGATTAAATAATCTTGGTTTAGCATGATTTGCAACAACTGCAGATTGAGGCAACATAAGCCTTTAAAAAGCTGAGTCAAATTAGGAAATTTTTAACTGCTCTGGAAAATAATTGTAATATCCAAGTGACTGCGGAAAAGCCCTTCCCTTTAGCAGAGCTAGGAAAAGCACCAGTCTGATACTTTCCAGCTATGCGGTAATTAAAGCCCTGGTTAAGCAGATTTCACCACCATGGGTGCTCCATCAAACTTCATGTCCTCCATTTTTTAAAAACTCTGTTTCTAACTTTCCACTTCCGTAAGAAAATCCAGCTTTCTTTTTGATAGTCCTTGATAAAATGTTCTGTGATTTTGCTGAATGATCTTTATCCAAGGCTTTTCTTTAGACTTTCCATGCTTATTGGACCATCTTCATGCATGTTGACATTCAAACAGCAGGATAATGCAGAAGAATCCCACCCATAATTAAAATATCAAGGAGAAATGAGTTAATGCCTTACAGTTACACATCTACCTTCTTGAGACCAATAGGGCAGCCTACGTGGGCTACTGCTTTTCACAAGTGGAAATTCTTAGGCTTTTACAAAGCTAAACATGGTTTGCTTTAAGTTTGGTTGCTTGGTGTTCTATGGCATGGAACATTGTGCTTACCCAACCATTGTGTTTTATAAACTATATATTGTTTTTAATACTATAGAAACTCAATTATGCTTTACTTATTAAACTGTCGTGAAATATGTAGGGACTTAGGCACATTGTGTCAACTCATTTCATTGTGATGTTTGCCTCTGATAAATCTAAATGAGATTTATCAGAAAAAAATGATGTATATTTGGGAAACAAAATTCATATGTATAGTTATAAAAATGTCCTTAAAAGTGTTTAGACTAACTACAAACTTACAAGATTTTAACTGGTTTGCAAAGATTATCAGCATATAAGTGGAAATTATAAGCACAATAAATATTATGTTAATTAAGCATTATATATCTTGTACCAAAAGTTTCACAGCAATCAGATCCCACAGAACCTTTGGAATAGCCATGTTTTTAAAGCTTCAGGAATGTGATCATAATAAAAACCAAGCTTGTTTCAAAGGGAAAAATATTCCAGAGGAGAAAAGCTACCTGCCTCCTGAGAATGCCTGCTTTTCATCTCTTCCTATATCACTTCTCAGGAGGAGAAGTTAAACAAATAACTTCAGTTATTTATGTATTATGTATTTAGTAGTCCCCCATCTCAGTACATGTAGTCCTCGACTTACAACACTTTGTTTAGTGGCCATTCGAAGTTACAATAACACTGAAAAAATGAGTTATTACCATTTTGCACATTGCAGCATCCCCATTGTCACGTGATCAAAATTCAGATACTTAGCAACTAACTGATTCATATTTATGACGGTTGCAGTGTCGTGGGGTCCTGCGATCACTTTTTCCAACTTCTGACAAGCAAAGTTAATGGGGAAAACAGATTGTTAAGTGTTACCAACTTAACAACTTCAGTGATCCACTAAACAAGTGTGGCAAGAAAGGACGTCAAATGTGGCCAAATTCACTTAACAAATGTTTCATTTAGCAACAGAAAATTCGAGCTCAGTTGTGATCGTAAGTTGAGGACTACATGGGCATGAATCTGGGGAAAGTGTTTAATATATCAGGGGTTGCCACAAAGAAGAGGGAGTCAAACTATTCTCCAAGGCACCTGATGATAGAAGAAGCAGCAATGGGTGGAAACTAATCAAGGAGAGAAGCAACTTAGAACTGAGGAGAAACTTCCTGAGAGTTAGAATGAATAATCAGTGGTACAGCTTGCCTCCAGAAGTTGTCAATGCCCCAACACTGGCTGTCTTTAAGAAGACGTTGGATAGCCATTTGTCTGAAATGGTATAGGGTTTCCTGCCTAGGGAGGGGGTTGGACTAGAAGACCTCCAAGGTCCCTTCCAACTCTGCTATTGTATTGTATTGTATTGTAAATACATACACCACATCAACCAGAGACTCATTAAAAAACTCTCAACCCAGGGCCCTGTGTTTGACCACAGAACTTTGTTATCAATTCACTTGGACTGGGCAGGCCAAATCTAAGATTGGTAAAGTAAATATCAAAACCCTGAGCCTTATTTTACATGTGATGACCATGTTGAATTGCATTTGGAAATATACTGGTAGTGAGTGTATCTCCTGTAGAAGAAGAGTATGCAGTAAGTGAATAGCCTTAGCTCGAAGCATGGTAAAAATATTTGTGGAAATGATTTCAGAATGGTAAATGGTTACAAACCGAATACGAATCAACTATGATGTGGCTATCAGAAGGTAAATGTAATTTTACGCTGAATCAATAGAAACAGGGCTTAAAATCAGGTCTTTGACTGGGCCTGGAAACCAATGAAACTGCTTCTTTTGCTCAATGGTCAAAGTTGCCACATGTGGAACGGACTTCAAGGGCAGTCCCATATGCATATAATGTATGGAAGTAATCTAAGTTTGCAAGTTTGCAAAGACATCTTAATGTCTTCCAACCTTCAAACCTGGCCAGTGATCTACAAATAGCAACATTGTCTTGCGGGGACTTGAATTTGTTTTGACCAGTCCTATAACGCATAACAGCAAGGATCCCTGAGAATACAAAGGCCAAATCAGATCACCCAAATTATGACTGAGAAAATTATCAAGAGAACCTTTGCATGGACTTCGTCAGACTTGCATAATCTCACCACCACTGCTATAGTACATATAGAAGGTGAGTTGATTTATATCTTTTCAGGCTGGAGTATGCTGAAATATTCAGTAAAACTATTTTCTCTGAAATGATGCAATTCTAAGTAGCAGGTAGATAGTTGTGAGTGGTCTCCTTCCCTATTTGTGAAAATTCATTCCACTTCCTAACTTCTACCCCAACAAGTCTTCTAAAAGAAAAAGCAGTGTCACAATTTTTCAGAGATTGATACGATTCATATGGCCAGAGAAATGTACATACTGTATCTTGAAGCAAAGTCACAGCTTGAGTCTAACACTCATTTATTTCTCTTCTGAATGAAGTGACCATGATGCAATTTTTGTGACTTTAGGAATAGATTTGGACTTACTTAGAGTTAAAATAACTTTATTGTCATTTTAAATGTACACTGATCGGCATACATTAAAATAAGATTTTGCTGCATACAGCTCTGAAAGGGTCACTACCACCAATATACCCTAAACATGACTAAATAAATAAATAAAATACATACATGCATAGATACATACATACATACATGCACACATACATAATTATGCATATACCCACACACCCACATATATTATATGACACAGAGAAACAACACAATCTAGTTCAGATGTATGCATGTACATGGCAAGAAAAATGAATCTCATGTGTTTACCAGATGGATGGCATATGGAACAAAGCTGTTACAGAAGCTGGTAGTCCTGTTAGAAATACTTCGAAAACTCCTTTCAGGGAAAGCAACAGAAACAGACTTTAAAGTGGGTGTGTGGGGTCTCTAACAATTCTTTGAGATCTACGCACATAGCGCTTATCCTGAATAACAGGAAGCGAGCTTCCTATAATCATCTCAGCTGTCCTTACCACTCTCTGAATGGACCTTCTATCTGAGACACTGATGCCACCATAGCCAAACAGTGATGCAGTTTGTTAAAATGATAATTGTTCAGCAGATGGGGCCCTGGTTGAATGGTGTTCTTTTCTTTCTTCTGTTAGGTGGAAATCACCAACTGTTTCAGGATCTCTGCATATTCTCAGCATTTTAAAGTCAGTCAAAGTGGATAGAATCATAAGCTGATTTTGAGGTATTATGTAGGCATTTGGGAACAAGAATGGGGTGGTTTGGAAATAATCTCACTTTTACTGATAACATTCATAGATAAGGCAGAGTAGAAATCCTTTAAATTTGATGCAGAACAGTGAATAAATATTCCTGGCATCTTGTTCTCTATGCTTTGAGATTTGCAGATGGAAAAACAAGTATTAATGATCTTCAAACTATTTTTAAGGAATTGGGGAGTAGAACCAATTATATAGAAACACTGTGACATATGTTATTAAACCACGGCTATGGAAGTGTTGAATTGTTATGATTTTTTTTTATCTATATAGGGAATCTTAAGATTGAAGGCTGGAAGATATAAAGTCCAAAAATATACAAGTGAGATTTGAAAGAAAGTCTTATCTTTCATATGGATGTTTTGTCTAAACTGTGCTTATTACAGTGGAAATTATGAAACTAAGCAAGAAAAAAAATCTAGAAAATCCTATGACTTGGATTTGTTAGGTGTTTATAGGTCTTTGATATCAAGTATAAGTTTTCTCCTTGCCTAGGATATGAACATCTAGCCTATATAAAGAACTTATTTGCTTCTGATTAAGACTTGCAAGTTTTCCCCCTTACAATGATAATATGACTTCCCCAGTTCCCTATTTTTCAAAAAGCTAATGTGGAAGATTTTTTAAAGAATGTCTTTTAAACGGTCCTTTAACATTTGATGTGAACAAAAGAAAGAAAATAATTGAAGTAAGATATTGACACGGGCATTGAATGACTGTGTTTTTCAAACATAGGCGTAATGAAGTAATATAAAAGGATTCCTAACACAAACTTTAGAGTAGAACCATCATAATGCTAATATTGTACAACAACCACAAGGTGGAACTACAGACCTGAATTCCTTCCATTCGTTAGATGTCCAACTAGCAATGACAAGAACTGTAAACACATGATGGAAGAAATTTGAGTTGGGAGAAAAATGTAGGATTCAATTTAAAAAGTTCTAATATGATGTGTAACTAACAATTCTATACTACATTTGGGGGAAATGGTCAGTGAAATAAAATACCCTTTTGATCTGGCAGCCTTTGTCCTCTAGCTATGTTTTAAGCTTATACATTAATCCAGGATCCCCCACCCCCCACAAAAAGAAATATTTTCAGGCCACAGAATCTGTTAGTTAAAAAAAAAAATTCCAGGATTCAAATCAAGAGGCAAAGTAGTGAGTCTTCATGAGTACAAATGCGACCTGAGAATTTGAAGCTTCTGAATGTTAACTGATGAGCTCCACCCTTTCCATTCTACATTAGAAAAATTGCTTTCTTTTTAATAAAAAAACATTGTCTCTCATGGAATCTCATCAAGTTCTTGAAGAACCAGAAAGGGCAAAACAGAGGAAGTAAGGGAGAGGAAATAAGAGTAAGAGAGAGGGTAAGAAGAAGGAGAAGAGAGGAGGAGTGGGGGAAAGAGAGGGGAAGAAGAAAAGAGGAAGTAGAGGAGGGCGGTTGAGAAGAAGGAAGGAGTAGGGTTGTTGCAAAAGAAGACGGAGGTACGGGGTGGCAAGAAAGTGACTGCAACTGTGTTTTCTATATTGGTAAGAAGATAATGATAAATGTTAATAGTTAATAGATAAATGTTAATAGTATTTACAAGAATGTATATTTGTGAATGTACTTGAAAGGCAAAAAAAAAAACTTTATATGAAAAAAAAAGTTATTGAAGAACCCCAACATTGAGCAGAACAGAGTTTTACAAACCCTACATTAAGCTACTTTACACTAAATCCACATGAGTCCAAAATATTGCAGAGGACTAACTTCATCCAAATCCTACTTCACATACCTAGAAATAAAACTTTTAAATAAATATTTGATTTTTAAATAAATACTCATTTTATTCTTTATTTCTTTGAAATTATGTTTCTTTGTGGAACAAAAAAGCTTTCATGTGGAATAGTCACGATTTAAGTGCTTTATCCTCTGCATATTACTCCTAAATAAGAGTATAGTCCAAATTCTCCAGGGTAGCAAAAGTTAGCACCTCTTTACTAGATATGTATAAGTAGACACTGAACACTATCCGTTGTGGAGGTTTCCTGGTTATAATTTACAATAGAACTTTTGTTTAGAATTTCATTATGAGCAAAAATTAAATGTATGTGTTTTAGAAATTGCTCTGCCCACATCTAAGCTCTTATAAAAATTGTTTATTGCTAGATGGTACCTGGCATTACTTTTATTCCAACAGTGTTTGTTTCCTTTCTTATTACCGTCTTCATTCATAACTTCCTAGAATACAAAAAGGCTTTTTGTTGTTGTTAAGTGTAATACTTGCAGTTTATGTTTAACTATTTATTCAAGATCTAAATTTAGTTTTCTATAATTAGTAGCAATGGTGACATCTGCAGGAGGCCCAGAAAACTCAAGATGGTAGTCATGACTATGCTACTAAAGCCCTGCCTCTTTATAAAGCTTGTAAACTCGGTACACATAGAAGAGGTGTAGGATGCTTCTGTCATCTTGACTTTTTTTTACTTCCTCTGTGGATGCTACTGATTAATGAAGATTACAACTCCTGTTTTCTGAGGGGAAGGACTCTCACTTCTTTCACATACTAATCTACTCGCTCTGTTTCTTTTTCTTTATTTTAGTCCTTTTGGTGATATTAAGTTGGGGTGGTGGTGGGAGTGGGATAAATAGCTTGACTGTTGCTATGACAATGTGTGTGGGATTCAAGTTCTTGAAATACAAATCAGTATTCATCAAGAGATCTACTACTACTACTGTTTATGGCTGTCATGGATTTCTTTGTACATACATCACTCATTCTTATTGCATAGCAGCCCTGAGAGATGACTCAAGCCAGCTTTCTTGAGCATTGTGTGAGATGGGATTGAACCTGGTTTTCCCTAATTCCAATCTGAATACCTCCAGGCTTTTCTGCCAACCCTACCCTACACCAGTTTGACAAAACAACGATCCCTGAGGAAATTAACACTGGGCCTTCTTGCCAGAACTTAACAAGACTTATTAAACCTTTATTATTTGAATGGAAGCTCCTGTCAAATATGGGGAATCCCTTGAGTTTTATATTGTTCCTGACAGGTTTGTATTTTTAAATGTGTGTTTTATTATCACTCCTCCTGAATTATAGTTAAGGAAAAATCATAGTTGACCTTCATTTCAAGGCACCATCCCTTTTCCAAAGCTGTGCAGTTAGGACAAAACAGTGGTCCAGCTTGTTTGGTTCTTTTCTTCCAAATCTGTAAAATAAATAATTAAAATATCTACCTACCTATCTATAAAAATGTTGACAAGAAGTAGGAAGAAACAAGAGATCTAAATGATGAGACGTTGCTGCTGAAAATGTCCCCTAAAAGATAACAATAGATATACATGGCATCTCAGAGAGGCAGTGTAATTCAAAGTGTAATTCAATGGTTGTAACTACACTGTACAAGGTCCACTAAATTTAGGACCTGCTGTTATGCAAACACATGCAGAGTTGCTTTGCATATCCATAAAGCCATTCTAACATTTATGTAATTTAGATTAGGCACCATAGCAATAGATTATATCCGTATAAACATATAGAAGCAAAGAGAACTTTAATATTTCTACGTATTACACAATCTGCATCTTGTGATTATGTTAGGATGACACTTTCTGAATTTGCTAAAGTTAATCCTTAAGCAAACTCCCTAGAATTTCCTAATTTGAAAACTTAAGTTTATTAATGAAAAAAAATGTGATATATTATATTTTGTTAACTGGTCTCCTTGAGATATAGGCCCTAATATGTTCTAAAAAGCTGAGATGTTCTGAAAGGGATTCTGTTTAAGATTGGTACTCATGTCTTTGTCAAAACATAATCTATCTAAGCAAGCTAAAATGAAATGGGACTATACCTGTGAAGGTTGCTTAAAAGCAGACAAGTATGTAGTGGCAGTACCATCAGTTACCAGCATTCCAGCAGAAGCAGAAATCCAGTGCTCCTTTGCAGCTACGGTATTTCTTTTCTCCAGTTTACTCTCCAGTCTCTTTCCAATGATTGTTCTAGCCTGGGTACCTCACCATGCTCCTTAAATGCCAGCTGTTTTGTTCCAAATCCCATTTTATTCTTTATCAAGTCTAAGCTGCTAGCAGCAAGACATACATTTTGATGCCTTGTCATATGGTTTGCAAGCACTTCTTGGAAAGGCGTTGGATCAAAAGGAAAAGCCAAGGCAACACCAAACCATTTTGACCTTAACTGCTGATTAATTCTCATCCGACTCTGGAAGATTGTAGAATTCCAATCTTGTCAGATTTTTCAGACAGCTACTACTTGGGGAAAAGTTCGACCCAATTTGTTTTTGTAAGCTTTTTTATATTCTCAAGAAAGTACTAACTTCCCTGTTGGGGCTTTTCATCCAACTCTAGGACTATCTTAAAATAATGTTGTCAACAAGTATGTTTCTAGTGTTATTTTCTCTCAAAATAAAGTGGGCATAAATTTTGGCTGCAAAGCAAGATGACACAAGGATGAAATACGTGTTGTGATGTCATAACATAAACACTGGGATTCCTGAAATGCATCCTCAGATCAGATACTAATAAATACGTGACATAATCTGCATTGTGCAATCACAATCCCGAACATCTCCCTGCATATAGAAGTGGAGGATCTGATAAGTATGCAGAGTGTTTTGTGTTTCATAGAATACAAAGACTCTTTGTTGATTGGCCTGTTGATACCAACTACATTTGTGAAAGGTAAAAAAAAATCATTAAAAAAACAAACTTTCTGAAATTGTATTAATATTAATTAGTATGTGTGAATATGCAGGAGTTGAATAAGCTTAATAGGAGCTCCTTTCCTTAGAATACCAGGAAAACTAGCTCTGGTAACTGATAAAGGAAAACTTCCTTAACTTTTAAGAGAAAATATACATGCAAGAAAAAAAGAACAGGGAGAGCAAGAGAAGTTGGAATTATGCTGATAAAAATAGCTTGAATCCAATTTGAGAAATATCCAGAAACAGCCCTCACCCCACTCATAAAAAAACCACACCTCAATTAAATGGCAAGTATCCTAGATTCCTTATGATCTCAGAGATGAACTATAGACCATGTTAGTAGTCATATAACATGATTAATCAGTTTGTACCATCTTTCTCCTTTTGGTAACATATTTCTGCTTTTGGAAGATGTGTGAATATGCAGAAGACAATTGTAATGCCATGATTTTTTGCATTTTAAATTTTATATATACACCCCACTTCCAAGCTTATACAAATCCAATACCAGTTTGGAAGATTACAAACCAATGTTTTTCAACCTTGGCAATTCTAAGATGTGTGGACTTCCTAGAGTTGCCAAGGTTAAGAAATGCTGTTACAAACCAACATGTATATCTTTCCTTTAAAAAGGAATCCTGCACTAATAGGCACAGTTCTTACGAATGTTAAGAGATTATCTAGATAGAAATTAGGTCTAATATTATATGTCACCTGCAGTGTATTCCACAAAATAAAACTCGTTTTTACAGAAAGCAATATGGTTGACTGCCATGGCAAAGGAGAATGCACAATGAGATATAGTACCTCATAAAAAAGCAGCACAGTCTTTATGCAGTGTTGTACATAATTTAATTTGTAGTTCTGTATATAAACTTTTACTGTATTGCACACTATTGTAACAAACTAATTATTTTCAAAAAAATCAGTAAATACTTAAAGGATTTTAAAAATAAGGGTTTTAATGCAGCTGACAAAAAAAGAGAAGCAATTTACTTAATGAGATACATTTTTTTATGTTGAAAATGAGAGTTACATACAGCTAGAGTACAGTTAAAAGATACCATACAGTCCAACACTTAATTCCTCAAATTGTGTAAAATTAACAAGTCTCTACTGTCAAATATACAGTATTTCATATGATGGAAAAGGTTTTTTTGTTTTTGAAATTAGACAGAGGCATCTTTATCTTCTTGTGGCTTTTGTATATTTAAAATGATAGGAACATTTAGCACAATGCTAAATGTGTACTTCAACACAGTCTTCTTGCTGCCCTCCAGATGTGTTGGACAGAAATCCCCTTATTTTTTCAGCATGTCCAGTGCTGGCAGGGAGTGATTGTTGACATATCTGGAAGACAGCATGCTGGAAAATGTGTTTTCATGCACTGTGAATAGCAACTTCCTTATATTTTGCCCAACCCCTTTCTATTCAATCTATTACTCCCTTATTATGATTTATGTTTACTGTTTATTTCTGACAACGTAAAATATTTAAACAAGCATAAATCAAAAGAATGAAAAAGGTGTTTCCAAATTGTCCATCTAAAGTTGAAAACTTAGGCATGCTAGAATCCATTCCATGGACAATCCAGAATGAAGCCTCATATTTACATATACTTAAAAATTACCCAATTAAACTACTGGCTAAAATTCATACCAGAATTTTTAAAAAAAACGATCTGCAGTGTTTATTAAAATCCATGAACAAATTAATGAATTTATTGGATACAGTTAGCATACAACATCATGTCCTCTGTCTAGATGAAATACAAAAAAAACTAACCTTTTTCATACAAATAATTATTTAATTTATTAATGTGACAATATATTACATAAAATTTGCTACTGCAGATTTTCATATGCTTGTCTTGCACATAGACAGACAGTAGTGGACAAAGATGGCAAACAACTAACAATGATTAGCAAAACTGCCTGACAACTTAAAGATGTGCAGAAGATTGTATGATTCATCTTATTCTAGAGTGAAAAATGTCTACAGAGGTTTTCATTAAAGGAGTGTCACAGAGATTAAAAGGAAATAATGCCAATTATCTTATATGTATTGGCATAGTAGAAAATCCATTGATTACCTAGCAATTTAGATCAATTGGATAGAATAACCCTTCATTCTTGTAGACGTGTAAATTGAACATAAAACATGAGTCTAAGTGTACTGATGTGCCATCTTAAGATAGGCCCTCTTGGGATAAATCAGAAAGTAAGTGCCTAACTAAAAACTGCATGGATAAATTTAAAAGCACAAGGACATATGTTGAGCTACTGATCATTAAACACTGAAACAGAAGTCTGAAAAAGTGCTGGAAGCAAGCACATGGCAGCAATATCCATACAGGTCAGTAGATGAGATTATATGAAACTTAATTCAACCCAATCAATTCTTTGTGCAACCATAAATTTCATTTCATCAAAAGAAAATATGTTAGAAATGAAGACACCACATCACAGATGGTGGCAGTTTCAAACGTTGTCTCTTTTCTATATGAATGAAGTGCTGCTGATAGAAACCATGATTGGAGCAGCATTCCATCCTTGAATTTACTAATATAGTATACCAGAATAAAAACTTGGCATTTGTTTCTTTTATTTTTCACAGCTAACAGAAATACCAGGTTTATCTAGCAACTTATCAATATTTTAATACTAAATTTTCAATTTGCTAAACCATTTATTCTCATAGCTAAAGAGATAAAAAAGATGCTTCCCCCCCTTCAATAAAAAAAGGGTTGAAATGTGAAATACTTCAGGAGCCCCACTGACATTACTAAAAATCAGTCCTAGTCTCTTAACAATACTGACCAAATCTTTTACAAGTTCCAGGCTTTCAGGTGTTTAAAACCTATTTAAATAGTCAATTCTTTAGATGCAAGTTACTAAACATGATTAAATATGGTCCAAAGCCCAGACTGGATAGAATTGTTCCTGCTTACTGAGACTGTGCTACTTATGACACAGTATGCTTTAGCATATTAACTGTCTAGGAAAATAACACAAACTATGAGGCAGGGAGAAGAACTGCCAGCAATGTAAAAAACCAAGGCACAGGGCTAGCTACTGTACCCTACACAAATTTTCCAATTTTGAAAATAGGTTTGGTCAGTCTCCAGGAAGAGATCCTTAAGTCAATTAGCATATGCTCATATGGCAATAAATATTACTTTCAAAATGCTATTGAAGTTGGCTAGGTTTAGATTGTGTTACCAAAGTAAACAAAGAAAAAAAACACCACTAAAAGAAACCCCTATGAACTGTAGCCTCACGCACAAAGATGGACACAGAAGGATTGGCCAGCACAAACTAGAAGCAACATTTATCTCCCACTTCAGTCTAACTTGTATTTAGCCCGAACGCCTTCAGTTTCATTCATACACATACATTATTCAAAATAAAATGGAGCATTCTCGAGAAAAAGGCTACTTCATTTTTAAAAAGTGGGTCAGAGAAAAGAGGAGAAATTAACAATACACAGAAAACAAAGGAAACAATAGAAACCAAAAGGTAAATAGGAAAAGTGGTCTATATTCTGTGTAACAGCACAAACCGTGCTTGCTTAATTGTGCCTAGTTATAAGGGTTGGTGCAACCTGCACACATGGAAGATGGCAATAAAGACCTCAGTCAGCTTTGTGGAATGAAGTAACTAGGTAATTGTTTTGACATATGATGGTCTCAGCTCCACTTCATGAGTTAACAGAGTGCAAAGACCCCAATATGAGCCCTGATGTCCTCTTATCCTCCAACAAGTACTAAAAATCAGCAAATTCTTTTGCACATTTCTCTGTTAGAGAAACACGGATATCTTCTTCTTCATAATCATCAAAGTTGCTGGTATCTCCTGGGCCTCGACATTTTGGTATGAATGGAGCTTCTACCTGTACAATAAAAAAAGCATGAACAATTGTTAATTGCTAATCTGAAAGAATTAAACACTAAGACTGTGGGAACTAAAATAAAATAAACAAAGCCTTCAAAAACAATCATTACAAGGACTATTTGATAAAATGAAAATACCGCAAAGAACAAATAGAAATACATTGTGTCACCCAATGTGTGAATAAGGAGCTACATAGATCAGGAAACTGCCAAAATAACAAAATTAATGTAGCAAAATCGAGTCAAAATGTAGTACAGAAAACTAGAAAAAAACAAGGTCCAAAAGACTGAAAGAACTGAAGGGACATTTATCAGACACCCCTCCCCAATCCTTCAAGAATGCATATATAGAAGAAATAGGGTGGGAATTAAAGGACAGTGGAATACACTGAAAAGGTGGAATAATTGAACATTGCATAAAGTCTTGAAAATTCAAGAAGCAAACGAAACAAAAATACATGGCCAAGAAGGATAAAGAATGCAGAATTTCTTGGATCATTTGAAAAATAATTTGTAGCATCTCCACAAATGCTCAAGTCATATGATCTGTTATAATCAATCATTGTTTATTGGTTGTACTGTTGATATGCTGCATTCTTACACATTATTTACAGCTGTGTTATACACAAAAAGTGATTTTTGTGAGTCTAAAATGGCCAATGGCAAAGACTGTTTTGTGTGTGTGTGTGGGGGGGGGGGAGAACATTTTTCGATATATTCCAGGCATTAATTTAAGAAAGCTGAACACATTTAGTTTACTCATGTAAGACAATTACTACTAGAAACTAGGTATTTTTATGAATGCACAGGATTACTACAGAAATATAAAACCTCGCAGACATAAACACCAACTCATCAAACTTGCATCTGCACAAAATGGATCCTGATAATAAGATAAATAAGAGAAGCTAATTTAAATGTTGCCATATATGGTTTTGCCCTCCATGCAACCTATGGTTTACTATAGGTGTGCCCAATTGTTGACTCTAGGAGTTCACCAAAGTTGCCAAATATTGTTACTGAACTAAATTCAAAGTAAATGAAATTTTGTTCGTTCTAATCCTGCTTATTTGGGGATTGTGGCTCTCTATGCCTCATTCAAAGGCTAGGACTGCCCTGTGGTTAAAAAAGAAGAAAGTAAATGTGTATGCTTGGTCTAGTGTTAAGGCTTAGCTATATAGTCAAATTCTCTTATAGTACATTTCCAAAAAATAAAAAAGCCAATTGTATAAACCATATTTTGACATTGGGTTTTCAAAGGTAATGCCAATTCATTTTTAAAAAAATGCATTTATTTGAAGGTTATAGGCATAAACACATTTCTGAAATATTTTAATATATTGTATGTATGTATGTATGTATGTATGTGTGTGTGTGTGTTACAATCCCTGGTATGCTCAAATATGGGAGGGAAGTCACTACTCCCCCTTTCTGTCTATCGGCTCACTGCAGGAGACCATCCAGGCAGAAAACCATATTTTTAATGTTGCTTTTTTATATTTGTGCTGATAAATAAATAAAGGGAGACTAGTATAGATCTATTTCAAGCTATCTAGCTGATGAGAGCTAAATAGCTTGAAATACATCTATACTAGTCTCCCTTTATTTGTTTATCAGCACAAATACAACACACACACACACACACACACACACACTAATGATTTGTGATAGAAGACTAATGAAATACATTCTGATATTCAATAGAGCAGTGGTAGTCAACCTGATCCCTACTGCCAACTAGTGGGCGTTCCAGCTTTCATGGTGGGCGGTAGGGGTTTGCTGTAACTCTGCTTTATAAATTTTATAAAGTAAAGTTACTTCCCTACTTTATAAATCACCATTACTGTGGAACCGGTGGGCGGTTAGAAAATTTTACTACTAACAGAGATACAAAAGTGGGCAGTAGGTATAAGAAGGTTGACTACCCCTGCAGTAGAGAATACAAATAATAGAAAATCTCCCTTGAAACAAACAGAATTTAGAGTAGAGATAACAATGTTTCCATTCTTTGATGAAAGTTATATTTAAGAATTTTCCCTTCAAAATAAAATAAAACACCAAGTGTTAATTGTAGCCTGTCCTGAAATAATTAATACGTTATTTATTACAATTATGCTGTACTGTCACACTGCATAGCTCTGTAAGTAGCTTATTTTTACAAATTATTATGTTTCAGATTTGGCTTTTAAATAATGTTTTTGTAAAACAGCAAGCCTATGAACCTTGAAACTATCATACGACTACTAGAAATGCTTACTGTACAAAAGATCAAGAAATATAATTTCTTAAGATAAATTTAAGAAGAATTGTAAGTTAAGAAAGTTAAAGATTCCCAAAATATTTTAGAGAAAGAATGATAATTTTTCTCACAGAAAATACTAGTAAATATTTCACCATTGCTGGGATTTGATCAGAAGTTCCTCAACAAGACAGACGGGGAGGGGGAGGTGTGGGCTCTGAATAGCCTCACATGAACTCTGTCTGACAAACCAATGCCAAGATCCTTTTGGATCAGAACCTCCCTGTGGGGGTGTGTGAGAAGAAGGTGCATCGTCTCATCAGACCCAGAGGGAGTGCAACAGGTCCCTTGTAGGTTGGAGATTTGCCCTCTGAATCGGCATCGGGAGAGGCAGCATAGCAACATGGCTGCATAAGAAGCTAGCTTCTGGCCAAAGCATCTGAGCAGGAGCGTGTAGGAAATGGGATGAAAAGCCTGGTAAGAAGATTTAATTAACCAACAAACATAAATCAGAATTTTGAAGAGTTAAAGAAGAGTATAAATAATATTGATGGACAGATGGGGATTTTGGCAGAAAGAAAAAAAGGAGGAAAAGGGAGGGTTAAATCACAAGCCCCAAAAGAACTACTTGCTTTAAACAACTTGGAGACAGAAAGGAGAAAGCAGAGAAGTGACAAACCCATACAAACACAAGCTTTGGATTTGGATTTGAAAAGAGTGTGTCTTTAAAAAAGATTAGGAGGGTGAAATGGAAGCTAAAAACATACCAAGGAGATTTGCTTCATTAGAGTTTCTTCTAACTAACATATCTTAAGCAACTCTAATTAATGAGAGGTGGAATGTAACAAGAGGGAAAAATCAAGAAAAAAGCACTATTTTCTCACTTATAACCTAATCTGGTCGGTGCAATGAATAAAATGTGAAACCTTGAGCAGGAAGTTTTAATTAACCAATTGTCATAAATCAGAATTTGGAAAAAGCAGAAGGCGAAGAGAAACATACCAAGGAGACTTGCTGTGTTTGAGTTTGTTCTAATTAATATATTTTAAGCAACTCTAACCAACAAGAGGTAGAAAGTAACAAGGGAAAAAATAAAATAAAATCAAAAGCTGGGAAAATACAAAGTTTTTTGCTGGAGGGAGAGCAAAAGGATCAAGATAGATCCCTCTCCTCTTCCTCTCCACATTAGCTGAATTAGCTAAATTTAAGGTGGACCAGAACTCTGAAATAAGAACTGCATAACTAACTGTAATTTTGGGACTGGACATTATGGAAATGTGGAAATTTGAAGAACTACATGAAATTACAAAATAATATGCATAAATCGTTAAAATCAAGTCTAAATAGAATTTTGAAGTTAGATATTGAGGAAGTGAAGGAAGAAGAGGGGGGATAATGAAGTGGTAGAAATGGTGGAAAATAAAAAACAGACAAAAACTTTATTGGGTTTGACAGTGGCATAGGGAAAATTGAAAAGGGGGGATGTGTCCCAACAAAAAGAAATAAAAAGCAGACAAAAGATCTCACTGAGTTTGACAGTGGCTTGGGGAAAATTGAAGAGGGTGGACATGTCAAAACAAAGAAAAGGAGAAGACAGAAATAGAAATGTGGGACAAATGACTTACTAGGAAAAAATCAGATAATTAGAAATTGTTATATGGGAAATATAAAGCTGAGATATGTGGTTTACTCTTATATATGATAATTAAACTGAGTTGATAACTGATTAAATATGATAATGGAAAGATAATTAAAGGTTAAAATATATAGAATATGGACAAATATGAAATTGTTATGTGGAGTATACAAAGTAGAGTTATGTGATTCACTTTTATACTTAATAATTAAACTGAATTGTTAATTGATTGAATATGACAATGGAAGGACAATTAAGTATAGGTTAAAATATATGAAATATGGACACATATAGTACTCTTAAGATGATGAACAAAGTGAAGTATGTACCGCTTGTTATTCTACATAGTAGATTAATGGAATTGTAATGAAAATTGAATAGTAAGGATTGTTATTTAAAGACAATTAAGGGTAAGCTAAGTCAAGATATGGAAAAATGGAGGGGGGAACATGAAATATACTTATAATGGAAAATTATTGAGATTATAAAGACAGAACTACAAACTTGGGGCATGTAATGATGTATAACTATACAAATATAATGATGAGAATAGCTGGGAATTGTAACCAGGTCTACATCTTGGCCAAAAATAGGCTGGGGTGTGTGTGCGTGTGTATAAAAATATGATTACTATATATGTATACTTTTTTTTCTTTCAAAAAAGGAGGATATATGTTAAAATAAAAGATGTATATTGAAATGGAAAGTATAAATACCATCAACGTAAAATGGAGCTCGCTCAGAGGTTGAAATACACCAAGTAAATTAGATGAAGAGCGCGGAATAGAGGAGAGAGATAGAGAAGAAGAGAGGGATAGGAGGGAGGTCAGGGAGGGAGAAGAGGAGGAGAGAAAGAAGGAGTGGAAAGGGGAGATAGGAGAAGGAGATAGGAAGGGGAAATAGAGAAGAGAAGGATGACAGAGGGAAGAAAGGAGGTAGGGAGGAGGAGGAGAGGGAGAAGAAAGTGATGGATAGGGTATAAATATGGTGTATGGACAGCAGAAGAGCCAATAATCGTTTTGGGGGTTGATGGTAAGATGAATCAATGTAAACATTTAACATCTTAATTTTCCAATTAAGAGAGGAAGGAATGAAACTCTTCTGTTTTCGAATAGTCAAGATCGATTGATTCAGGAACTTGCTGATTCTAATCTTATGATTCTAAGGCCCAAAATATTTTGGAAATATCCTGTGTTTTAAGGTAAAAGCAGATATAGCAACTTTAAATAAAAAAGGACAGAGAAAATTTTATTTTCTGTCACTAAATTCCTTTTAAAGAAACACAAACTTACCTTTCTCTGGTAAATGGCAATCCAATCTGTAGTGGCAAACCATTTGTGGTTTTTAATGTCATTTACTCCATTCTTGAGATTTCCATACCGCTTGGTCAAATCTACCTGGAGTAAATTTCTTAATAGATCCTTAAGATCTGAACTGAAATGCGATGGGAAACGTACCTACAAAATATATCCAATACATTTACTGTAGCAATATATATGCTGTTCTTTGAAAAAGATGACAGATGAGTTAGGGATGTATGGTGTAAAGCCAAATGCCAATATTGGATAGTTTTATACTACTGAATATTTCCATTCATAGAGATAAAGGCTATCAAAATTAAAACAGATCCATGTTTTCTTTCAAAGATTTTGTGTAGTCCTCGAGTTACAACAGTTCATTTAGTGACCAATCGAAGTTACAACGACATTGAAAAAAAGTGACTGACCATTTTTCACATGGTCACATGGTCAAAATTCAGATGTTTGGCAACTGGTTCATATTTATGATGGTTGCTGTGTCCTGGGGTCATGTGATCAGCTTTCGCGACTTTCTGATAAGCAAAGTCAATGTGGAATCCAGATTCACTTAGCAACCACGTTACTAACTTCATAAATGCAATGATTCACTTACCTGTAGCAAGAAGAATCATAAAATGGAGCAAAACTGACTTAACAAATGTTTCACTTAGGAACATAAATTTTGAGCTCAACTGGGGTCATAACTCAAGGACTATCTGTACATGGATTTCCTAAGCTTTCCAATTGCTCCATGGGCAATTTCTGAGCACCAGATAGGACAGAGTGGGGTTTTTTTAGAGGTCTGCTATTCCAGATATTTGTGTAGTGTTCTATCAAAGCTGATTTGTTGAAGGGAGGGAGGGCAGCGAAAGAACTTTAATAGATTGATATTTTATTTTCCCAGATATTTAGTTTTGTTACTGCTCCACCCCCTGAATAAGCCCTATTTTGTGGGGGATTCTGGAGGAAGAATTATTCCACTTGGATTTTTTTTTTTTTGCTTGTAAATATTCTATTTTTTATCAGAAGAAACCCAGAGAGACTGCTAATATGAAATAATAGTTATCTTTACATCATTTACTATGTGCTTTGCCCTCAGCATGATTTCATGTAAAGAATCATGTTATACCTTAGTCCAGTGATGGCGAACCTTTTTTGGCTCACGTGCCACAAGTGGGGGGAGCACAGGGAGGTCGTGTGCAGGCGTGCCGCACCCATAATGCAATGCGTGACACACACACCCAGTGCGCATGTGCGCACAACGCGCGACCCCCCCATTTTTACATGGTTTTTTCGCCCTCCCCAGGCTCCAGGGGCTTTATAGGAGCCTGGGGAGGGCGAAAAGCCTGTGAACACTTAAAACCACCCTCCGAGCAACCCGGAAGTCACTTCCGGTTTGCTCAGAGGGTGGTTTTAAGCGCTCCTAAGGCTTCGGGGAAGCCTCCGGACGGTCCCTGAAGCCTTCGGAACGCTTAAAACGACCCTCCGAGCAACCGAGAAGTCACTTCTGGTTTGCTCGGAGAGTGGTTTTAAGCATTCCGAAGGCTTCAGGGACGGTTCCTGAAGCCTCCGGGGGGGGGGAGGCTCTTTTCGCCCTCCCCAGGCTCCTATAAAGCCTCTGGAGCCTGGGGAAGGCGAAAAATAGCTTTTAAAAAGGTGAACTCAGCTGGTCAGCTTGCGCATGCGCGCTGGCCAGCTGACAAGGCAGCGCCTCGCGTGCCCTGACAAATGGCTCTGCGTGCCACATGTGGCACGCGTGCCATAGGTTCGCCATCACTGCCTTAGTCCCTTTTATTCACAGAAAAGCTAAATCACCCACAGGAGTTCCTTTTTGTGTCACATAATATTTATACACAATATAAACACATTAGGAACTCAGTCACAAAAGGAATGTAGTTAAAGAGAACACTACATACATAATTATAATCTATTCCTAACACCAACAAATAATTATTAGAAAAATTAAGACAGAACTTAATTCCAAATGAAACCTAATCTAGGGTGCTGGTGGTGAAATGGTATAGGTAATACAACTGTATTCTGAAAGAAACACAAGACAAATCAATTACAATAAGTGAAAGTTTAGAAACTGGAGAAAATTTCGAACATGAGAAGGAAAAAGGAAGGAAATGTCAGAAATCAAGAACATAGACAAGCCACAAACAATCACACTCTCACTGACATACTGCATCTTTTCAAATGTTTTAAGCAAATCTAGCCACTGAAGTTAATATGACTCTTTTTTTGCTTTGTTTTGTTTTCCAGGCTCACAGGGGGAAAAAAATCAGGTTAATTTAAGGAATAGCATAGAAGCGCTACTACAGTCACTCTTGTGTGAGTCAGAAGTTCTTCTTCCCCATCATTCGAAAATAATGTATTGTCCTTGTCCAAACTATCCAACAGCAAAAAGCAGGTGCATCAAAATATGAGACACAATGTTCCTTCCCTAACATTATATGAATGGAAAGGCAGCAAATTGAAGGATCAGCAGACTGGTAGTGTCACTTCATCGCTCTCCCTCTCCCTGGCCTGGCTTTTTCCATTTATGGAAAAATCAAAAGCATACTAATGCTCTGTGTGCGTGCGTGCCTGTGTGTGTGTGTGTGTGTGATCAGACTATCTGTTTTTATGTAGCTTTATGATCTGGACACTTCAGAGGGAATCTCATTTTGCTCTCTGAGTCACACATTTTTCTTAAGCCACTGAATCTGGCCTTGAGCTTGGTCAAATCCAATACGTACTCCTTCACAAAAAAGATGGTAAATTCTTCATCATGACATCATCTATATGACTGAAAAAGGAGTTATTTTTTCCAGCAAGGGTCACATGTGCCGCACACCTATTTTATATATCACCCATATTTTGCTTCACTAAATAAACAGTGAAAAATAATTATCATCTCAAATTATTTTAGAATAGAAAAATATAACATTCAAAAAGTCGAATACTCTGCTGTATTCTTTCATTGAATCCGTAGATATTCCAAAGCAAATACACATCATAGTTTGGACAATGATGTGTCTGTATGTATAAATATATAATTTTCTTCTTCAGCTCCTATCTATGGCAAACAGATTTCTGATCCAGATTATATAATTTATTCTAATATATATTTTACTTATATTATATAATATCTAATATATATATTAATATTATATCTTTTTCAGCTTACTGTGGCATCTTCCCATACTTTACCCAAGAATTTAAAATAACATGACGGGTGATGATATTGTTTAGCACCTCAGTGAACATAATCTGTTCTTTATCTTCCACTGAAAATGTAGGAACTTTGGGCAAATCCGTAGTCACATGAATACTGTAAATGTGGCCAGTAATTGTAATTCTGCACTCTCCACATCAGCCTTTCTCAATCTTGGCAATGTTAAGATGTGTGGACTTCACCTCCCAGAATTCCCTAGCCATCATTACTGGTTGGGGAATTGATGTCCACACATCTTAAAAGTTCTGGAAGTTGAGAAATAGTGCTTTACATGTCAAATTCATATAGTGGAGGACAATCTATGTCCCTGAAGCTTTGCTGCGTCTTCCAAGTCATTTCCAAATGAATACATGTAAACTAATAGTTTTTAGTGCCTGCCTTTTCTTTACTTTTAAATAATGTATCTGAATATGACTGAACTCTTAAAATTAGTTTTCACTAGAGATTATTTCTGACTAAATCTTGGAATATAATATTAACATACTTTGTGTCATCTATTTCCTTATCTGGTATTTTCACTTCAATTACATTTTTTTGCTAAATCTGTGAACTATTTATAGAGTGGCCCATTTTAAATTACTGTGTAGCATTTTGTGAGCTAACAGACACATTATGAGAAGCTAAAATCATAAGACTATGTCTGGTTTACTTTGGCCATGTCATGTATGAAAATTCATTGGAGAAGGCAATGATGCTAGGAATGGATAGTGGAATAAGAAAGGTCAAGGAAAGAACATGCTGGCTTGAGAACATCAAATCTAATACCAAATTGAACATCCAACAATAAGGAGAAGCTGTGCATGGAGGGTAGCATGGACAGCCTTTGTCTATAAACTCGCCAAGATTTGGACATTACTAAATTGTTCAAACAACAAAATTATGTGAGCTAGATTAGGACAATCTTAAATTTGCATATTTTCATTTCCTTCTATCCTTGTCAGCTTCACAGATAAACACACTTTCTGATTCTTATTTTCTTTTAAATAGAGAGCAAGACAAAGAGACACATAGATCTATACAGAGCAAAGACATAGCCAGTGACACAGAAAGGATGAAATTGTAAAATTATCTCCGCCACTTGCTTTCAGGTGACTGAATGTAACAATTTAATTGACAATTATTCCTGGCCCTTTTAAATCCTACTCTTTAGAGCTATTTAAAGATGATTCAAAAAGTGCTAAAATATATGGATAGTCAACAAGTAAGCAAAGTCAGTTAATTAAGGACAATTTGAATTAAGGGACAAATTAAAGGATAACTTTGAATTTTAAGAGAGGGAAAATGTCCAATTTTGTTCTTATTAACAATTATATAAATAGGGTAGCATTAATGTTGTGTGTGCTATTCTCATGAAAATGCTTACCTTTCCAGAAACAATTTTTTCATAAATCTGGATTGGTTGATCTGCAAAGAATGGAGGATATCCAGCTGCCATTTCATAAATTAACACTCCTAAGGCCCACCAATCCACTGCTTTATTGTAGCCCTGATGAAAAATATTGTAATTAGGTCTAATGATAATACCTCATCTAACTTTTAGCATTAAATAATTACATACACATATATAAGAATATAAGTGCTTCATATTTAGATAGCATACACATAATTTTAAAAGTTTTATTCTCATAATATTCAATAACTAGATGTATGAGGACATCCAGAACAAAATAAATGAGTAATATATATATACATACATATATACATACATATATACTTACACACACAAACACATTTCACAATTATATTACAAAAAGCAAATGGAAGAGACTCCAAAACAGCAAAGAAAATCAAAAGTTGTTTCTACAGTAACGTTTGTTTCTAAATTATACCGCTAGTTTACTTACAGGTAAGTTTTGCAGTTTCACTGGTGAAGTATAAGTCAAGAACTACCTATATAGAAATTGACCCTCATGCTTCAAAGACTCATAAAAGCACTTTATTATATATTGCTAAAGTCATCTCAAGTAAAGACTCTTTACCATTTCCTGAAATTAAATGTGTTAAGACTTTAAGATGGCATGTTATAGAATACCAAGCAATATTTTGGCTTGAAGAATTTGACTAAATTATTAGAGTCTACATGAGAAACTATCTGTCAGCCCTCAGGCTGCCATCCAGGGGGACCCTGTCCATCACCATGTCCACCATGCAACGCTGCCACGTTGATGTTGCCTCTCTGATGTCGATTGAGCCTGTAGCTGCATGTGGTTCTTCTACCCGGGTGCAACTGCCTCCTCTGATGTAACTCTTTGCTCGGAGGCGGCTAACCAGGAAAGAGGCTATGATGACATTGAGTGGGGGTGTGGCTGGAGGTGTGGGTCACGGTGATTGGTGATGATGGGTGGGTGTCATCTGGGTGGAGTTGTGGGTGGAGCTGGGTGGGGTAATGGTATTAATGATGGTGTTAACTTGGTTAAAACTGACTTGGATTTGATTACCTTTGTATCATTGTCATTTAGTGCTGGTTATCACGTAGTTTGTTAGATAGAGATAAAAGTTTTTCACCGAACAAACTGAATCTCTGTTTGATTGCAAAGTGAACGCCGGAACGTGACACTATCATGACAATATTTGATAATTATTACCTAAGCCATACAAGAGTTTATTTAAAATTTCAAATGAAACTTTTTCCTAAGCATATTTATAACAGTATTTTCCTTTCAGCAACGCTTAATGAATCTGCCAAGTATTTTCAAATACCTTGCTAAGAATTATTTCAGGTGCCAAATATTCTGGAGTCCCACATAACGTCCAAGTTCTTCCTTTTACTCTTTTTGCAAACCCGAAATCTGTGACCTAGGAGAACAGAAAGAATTACTATATTTCTCAAGATTTATTAAAAATTAAAATAAAACCAAATTAATGATAATAATATACATAGGTATCAAGAGGTATCTAATCACAGAAACAGGGTTTTTTTTGTATGTCATAATGGAAACAAAAGAATAGTAGTTTTAGGTGTATCTTTTTAATCAAACAAGGTATGATAGATAACCAATTAATTCTTAGAAGCATTAAAAAGAAAGAATTAACCCCAAAGTATAAACCTCAGATATGCTATATTCAACACCACATAATGTCTATAACATCATTAACTTTTCATTTTAAAAAGCAGAAAGTTTTTCCAGGGCTGGGGAATCAGTTTAGGCGTCCCAAAATATTTGGCTGGATATTTTTTTGGGGGTAGGGATGTTATGAAAAGATGAAAAAGGTGATTGACACATCTATTTTCCCCTAGCACTAAATAACAGTAGCGGCAAACATAAACTGAAGGTTTTCAATTATATAAGTTGTTGTGCCGCCTGCATCACTTGAATGCTGAAAGAATAAAACTGAAAGTATTGCCCCATTCTTAACATAAACCAATTTGGATCAAATTCAGCATTTATTTTCTCCTGTTTTCTCCAATATATATTTTAATTGATTAAACTGATTTCTAAAAAACTGATTTCCTTACAAAATACTCTTTAAGTATTTACGACATCTTGCTATAGATAACAAAATATTCATATCTATAAATCTTTGTATCATACCTGAATATATCCTTGTTGATCAATTAAAAGATTTTCAGGTTTTAGATCTCTGTAGATGAGGTCTAATGAATGGAGGTACTCAAATGTTAGTACTATCTGAGCTGCATAAAATCGTGCATGTGGTTCACTGTAATCAATGAAAATATTAAGTTGTTAAAACTAGTACTTTTACTCAGCAGTACCGTCATTATCTTGCAACTACAGTGGATGATACTCATACAAAAATCTATGAACGTAGAAATATATCAGAAAATGTATGTTCTGTTCTACTATGATTGCGGAATGAATTCAAAAGTACATATATAATACAGGTTGTCCTTATTTAGCAACCACAATTGGGATTGACAACTCAGTCACTAAGTGGAGCAGTTGCTAAATCGCAAATCATATGACCATAACTTTGTTTTCCAGCTCTAAACTGACAACAGTAATCAGTTTCATACCTTCTGCTTTTCTTTGCCTCCTAGCCAGTCCCCCACCCTTTGGATTGGTCTCCCCAGGCTGGATAATTAATAAAAAATGTATTAATGTTTGCATTTGGAGAGAAAGGGATCAAAGGAGAGTAATCGCAGCAAAAGCTGAAAACAGTCGTCCTCACTGTGCCTGCTTACTATACTAATTTCTAATCCCATCGTCTCAAATCTCTGCTCTGCAAGGGAGGAGAGTTTAGCTAGGAGAGATTATCTACAGAAATTTCTTGGTAGGAACCTTTTTTTCTGGAATGCAAGAATGGAAGAGGGGCTCTGGTATTCATGTTGGGGGGAGGGTAGGAGGGCATGGAAGACCCAAAGTGACCTGGGCATCCAAAGGGTGGGGTGGAAGTAGATGCGTATTTCCTCTATCTTTTTGTAATGGAGTGTGTCAGTGACCTTGTGACTAGTGGGGAATAGATGCTGCCTAGGAAACAATAAGACAAGAGAAGCAGGAGCCCTCAATGGTTTAATCAGAGAAAAAAATTTAGGAAGGGGCCACCCTAATGAATTAAACAATTAAAAGCAGCAATGAAAGTTTGTACTTTCAAACTTGGATGATTCTGTTAATGTAGCCTTAAATAACGTAGAATTAATCTAGTTTTGTTTCCTGTCTGGTTCATCTGGGACGGCTGAAACTTGCTTTGCAGATTCAGGCAGGGGTGATGTATTTGGACAGGAGGAAATGGCAAGGGGAGAAGGGGGCTCCCAATTTGAGCATACTAGTCCAATAAGGGTGCTGGAAGGTAGAGGAGGAAGTGAAGGACAGGAGTTCTCTTGTTGCGTGTAGCCCCCAACTGGAGCACTGTGGTGAGGTGGCTTTCCTCATCTGCTACTCCCATCCAGAATTTGTTTGGCCATGATAGAGACTAGGCATCCCTAGAAAGTCACCATCAATTCCTGTGCATCTCTTCCTGACTGGTCCTGGATCTGAAAGGACCCAAAGGGACACCTTCTCAGCCACATTTGACGTTCCATGACTGAAGTCTCTGCCCCAACATGCTTGCAAAGAGAAGGTGTCTGCAGGCTGTTTGCCAACCGCCCTTAGATTGTTGCCAGTTTGGGACCTCAGGCAACCTTTTCTATTTTGATGGGAGCTGGAGAGGAAAGCTAACTGGCATGAGGTCTCCTCCTGGTTGCTGAGGAAAAGTTTAACTGACTGAAACGAAGCAACTGCAAAGAAACCAGATTTGTTAAGTATCTGCAGAGCTGCCTTTCTCTCTGGGTAGCATCATCTGGTTTGGGGGGGATATCCATCTGTCACCTAATAGGGCAATGTGCCACAAGAAGCCCTGGATCAGAAGCGAATAAGCTGGGACACAATGGGGATTACAATGGCTGTTTCCCAAACAGCTGCCAGGACTAACACATTGCTTTTGTTTTCTATGTGTGCTCTTGATTGTGTGCCATCTTACTTTCTTCTAATCTCTTCTCCAATCTCTCCACTGTGTAAGAGGGCAGAGGTAATAAAAACAGACCAGACCCATTGTATTGATCACAGAACTGAGGGAAGCTGCCAATTTAATAAACGGTTGTCAATTGGTCATAAAGTTATTTTTACAGTACATCATAACTTTAAACAGTTGTGGAATGAGTGGTCAGTAAAGCGAAGACTATCTGGATCAGATCCTATGTATTTCAATATATAAAACTATTGTATACATGCTAAATCAAAACTTGTTTTTCAAAGCTATTTCAGAAAGTTTTCATGTTTATGCTAAGCGAAGTACATCTTTTCCCACATAGAAATCACTTAGGAATGACAGCATATATTTTCCCAAATAACTTATTTGTTTATTCTTACCTGAACCTTCCAATTCTTCTTAAATGTGAGAACATTTCCCCTCCAGGAACATATTCCATAACCATATATAAATTGGAATTGTCCTAAGATATAGAGAAGCATCATTAATTGAAATTGTAGATACACTTTCAAAGATCCAAATATATTTCTGGCAAACAAACAAAAAGTTTATGTATTTAAGGGGGACAAAACAATTTATTAGCGCTTATAGACCGCCCCCTCTCCCGAAAGGGACTCGGGGCGGTGTACAGTCCATGTCAAAGAACAAAATTAAAACAATTTAACAAATTAAAACAATTAAAATTACTACATGGAGAATATATATATACAAATATGAAACAGCAGGATGAAACAGAGAATACCTGGCTGAATTAAAATTGAACAGCCTTACTCCATTATTCTCAACAGAAGAACACAAGGAACAATAATGGCAGTAGTATGTGTGCGTGAGAATGACCGTTGGCTTACCTGAATGGTCGTTCTCTAGGCGCTCCAGGGGTGTCCAAGCATGGGTTAACTTCAGCTTGCTGCCCAAGAACTGAGTTCAAAGATCGTGTAGCCAAGTCTCTTGCTCCCCTCAGAGGATCAGTTTTAAAAAACGAAGAATAAATCCCAAAGGAAGATACATCTGGTACTGCTCCATGTCCATGAATAGGAACCCACGTCCCGCAGGACTATCACTGGGTGGGATTGGACAGTCCCGCAGCGCCTAGAGAACAACCATTCAGGTAAGCCAATGGTCATTCTCCTAGGCACTGCTTGGAGTGTCCAAGCACGGGACATGCCCAAGCTATGAAGTCCCAGGGTGGGAAGAAGAACTGTCCAGGCCCGCAGGAGTCGCAATGACCCGTTGCAAAACTCTTCTCCCAAAGTAGGCTTCTGCCGAGGCAAAGGCATCGAGCCTATAATTCTTCACGAAGGAACTGGGGACGACCAAGTGGCGGCCCTGCATATGTCCTCAATGGGCGCTTGCGTGGCCCATGCAGCTGAGGTTGCGGCACTCCTTGTTGAATGAGCTTTAATGCGAGGAGGAACTGATCTTGCTTGCTGTTCGTAGGCCAGCTTGATACATGCTCTTATCCAGCACCCTATTGTGGAAGACGTGACCTTCTTGCTCATGGAAATGGGCTGAAAGGACACGTAGAACGCTTCTGACTTACGAAAGGCGGCAGTTCACTTTATATATATACGTACAGCACGGCGAACATCCAATTTGTGCCACGCCTATTCCCTTGGGTACTTGGGACACGGGCAAAAGTCCGGGAGGATCACCTCTTGTGTTCTATGAAAGATGGTGTTGACCTTTGGCACAAAGGCTGGGTCCAATCTGAGGATGACCCTGTCCGAATGCACGATGCAAAGGTCATCTCTGACCGAAAGGGCGGCTATCTCGGAAATCCTGCCAGCCGAGGTAATGGCAATAAGAAAGGCCGTCTTTAGGGTCAAGTGGCGCAGCCCAACGGATTGAAGCGGCTCAAATGGAGCTGTGGTCAGCAACTGTAAAACGACAGACAAGTCCCAAGTTGTGGATTGTAGGTGGGCTGAGGTTGGCAGCCCCCTTGAGGAAACTACGAACCTGAGGGTCCCTACTAAGAGGCAGTTGAGAGTCAGTGGACAGAATGGTGGCGAAGGCAGCCGTCTGCCGCCGGAGGGTGTTGGGCACGAGACCCTTGTCCAAGCCCTCCTGCAGAAAGTCCAGGATTTGTGGAATGGTTGCAGAGGTGGTGATGACCTGATGCGCTTTGCACCAGGTTGAGAAGGCGGACAAAGTTGCCTCGTAGATCCTGAAAGTGGAGGGGCACCTGGACGCCTGGATTGTGCGGATGACCTTGTCAGAGAATTTGCTGAGCCTCAGGAGGTCCTCCTCAAGTGCCACACAGCTAGTTGCAGCCACTGGAGCTCCGGATGTTGAATGGCCCCTTGGCTGAGGGAGATCTGCTCCTGAGGTATGCGCCAGTGCTGAGTCACTGACAAGATGACAAGGTCGGCGAACCAGAATTGCCTTGGCCAATGTGGAGCCACAAGCAACACTTCTGCCTTTTCTGCCAGAATTTTCCTGATTACCTGTGGGATTAGTGGTAGGGGCGTACAATAGTCTGGGAGGCCAGCGAGACCGAAGGACGTCTGTCCCCTCCGCTCCGGCGCAATGGAACCTGGTGAAGTACTGGGGAGGTGCGTGTTGGCCGAAGTGGCGAAGAGGTCGACCCTGGGGGGACCAAACCTCTGTGACAGCTAACTGAACAACGCTGGGTGAAGACACCACTCTGAGTTTTGGATAGTGGTTCTGCTCAGCCAGTCCGCAGTCATGTTGCCCTCCCCAGATATGTGATCTGCCCGTAGTGAGGCCAGGTGACACTCTGCCCAATAACCCAGAGCCTCCGGCTCTGCCATCAAGGCCAAGGAACGCGTGCCTCCCTGATGGTTGATGTAAACTTTCGTGGCTATGTTGTCGGTTAGAATTAGCACATCGCGGTCTTTCACGCGATGGTGGAAATGATGCAGGGCAAGTCTGGCGGCCCGGAGCTCCAGCCAGTTTATGTTGTGGGCAAGCTCCGCCTGTGACCACCTGCCCTGGACAACTTGAGTCTGGAGATGAGTGCCCCAACCGAACAGGCTGGCGGCCGTTGTTATGACTAGGCGCTCTGGTTCCTTGAAGAAACAGCCCCGTAGGAGGGCATCCGTCTGCCACCACCTGAGAGAACGTACCACCTTTGGAGGAAGGTGTACCACCCTCCTGGAGTTGCTGGCCTTGCATCTCTGGATCGGCAGAAGGAACCACTGGAGTTCCCGCGTGTGCAGTCACACCCACAGTACCACTGATATGCATGATACCAGTTTCCCCAGCAACTGGGAGAGAGAGACGATAGACGCTGACCTCGTTGCACTGATGGTTCTCATGAGGGATCTGATGCTGTCCACTCTCTCGCGCGTGACGAAGAACTGCCGACGAGAAGCTGAAAGGAAGGGCCCTGTACTGGAAGTGTTGGTTGGCAAACTGGAACCTCAGGAATCTGCGGTGCGCTGGATGGATTGGGACATGCACGTTATTAAGTCACGTTAGAAGCAAGGGCTCTGGAAGAGAACTTTGTGGCGTTGAGTGAGGCGTCAGCCGAATACTCAATGGCAGCTATGATTTTGTTAACGACCTGGCTCGCTCTGGCATCCCCTACTGGTAGGCTTGCTAACAGCTTACAAAGCCAGAAGAGGGCTGCCCTGCTGAAGTATGAGGAAGAGGAAGAGGCCCTCATGGCCCATGCAGGGGCCAAGTGAGTCTTATGGGAGGGCTTTTCTGCCCTCTTGTCCTCCGCCTTCAAGCCTTCCAGAAGGTCAGCGGGGAGTACCGAGTTGGAAGTGAGAAAGACAATGGGATCATCCACCTGGGGAAGCTTCAAGAGATCCTCTAAGCTACTCTCCATGGTATAAGCTTTTTATCTATACCACTTAGGGTTAGCCATGGAGCCCGGCTGGGCCCATTGGGGTTGAATGATGTCAAGGAACAACTGAGGAGCTGGAACCAGGTCCAGAGGAGGAGCGGATTCCTTAAATAACCCCGCTTCTGGATCCTGGGGTCCAATGGCATCTTGGGCACCCTGATCAGAAGAGGGTGTATGTGCCAGGGCTGGAAGGCCCATTTGGATGGCAGAGGCCTGAGCCTTGGTAAGAATAGCCCTAAACATGGAGGGCTTGAATAAGCCTGAGAAGGCAGGGGCGTCGGGTGTGGGATTTTCATCCTCTGAGAGGTCCGGAGCATCCTGCTCAGCCTCTTCTCCCTCAGATACCTCACTGACCCCCATAGGAGTCGGGGAGGCCTCCCTAGCCAATGGATCCCGAGATCTTACGGCTTGACCCTTGTTAGGGTTCGCCATTGGAAGGGGCAATTTAGAGGCCAACTGGAGCATACCTGCCTCAATGCCTTGGGAGATCGCACGTGCGACCACCTCCTGCATTTCTTTTGAAAGCTGTGGCTCCAGAGTCCAAGGCAGGCTCAGGCCAATCTCAGAAGGGGCCACAGATCCCTCCCCTCTAATGGAACCCATGTCATAAATGGAATCCTCGGCCAGGGAAGGGCAGGGGGACCCCAGAGAAGCCCTGGATGGATTGGTCGAAAATCCAAAATCCACCTCAGCTGCCACGGAAGGCGATCCCTCTCGCTTTGGGGGGGAGGGAGGGAAGGGCCTGCCCCAACATCCCTAGGTGGAGAGGGGGCTGCTGGCTGCTGCAGTGCTGATTGGGCCTTTTGGAATTGTTTTTCCAGGGCCTTTTGGCATCTCTGGTCCAGTTTTTCAACTGCCTTGGAAACCTTCTTAGTCTTGGGATGTTTCCCCTTCGCTAGGCACCCAGCCCCCTCACTAACTAGGAGAGTCCAACCTGCTGCTCAAGGACTGGACCTCCCCAAAAAGTGTCCTGTAGGGTTACTGAGTTTTTTAAAACTGAGCCTCTGAGGGGAGCAAGAGGCATGGCTACACGATCTTTGAACTCAGTCCTTGGGCAACAAGCTGAAGTTAACCCGTGCTTGGACACTCCAAGCAGCGCCTAGGAGAAACATTCTAGATTTTGGGGGAAAATACTATACATATAAAAACTTAATGGACTTTTTTTCACAATGTTATCATATAGTGTTTTTGTACACAACTACTGATAAGACAGATAGTCCTCGCTTAACAACAACTCATTCAGTAACTGTATGAAAGGTGCTGAATGAGTGTTATTTGCGACTGGTCCTCATAACTGTGGCTGTCACATGCCCTTGTGGTCACATGATTATGAATGTTGGCACCTGACTTGTAAGTATGATGTCGTAGCATCCTCTGGCTATGTGATTGCCATTTGGGACGTTCCCTGCTGGCTTCCAAAAACAAACTCAATGCAGGAGCTGGCAGGTGTTCAAAAATGGCAACCTCGTGGCATCTGGTTAACAATAGTACAGGGTTCACTTAATGATGACAGCTGGAAGCGCTGGCATTGTGATCATGTGATGTTGTGCTTTATGACCACAGTGCTTAGTGATGAAAATTCTTGTTCCAACTACTGTTAAATGAGGACTACCTGTATGCAATTTTGATTTACCAGTATATACAGTTATATTTAAACATATGGATGGAGAATTCTTTTTTTTCTGATGCCATTATTTGATATATAACTGTATGCAATGGAAATTGTTCCATTTTTTAAAAAAAACTAAGTCAATTGCTAATAGATTTCATTCAATGTTATCCCCTATGCCACAGCAAAATCCATGGTGGATTAACAGATTTCTTTTAAATAAGCCATGGAGTTATATTCTCCTTGCTTCTTATACCACTGTCAGGGCCACTTATGTTTTCTATTTCTATTTATTTCTATCTTGCCTTCATTATTTTTACAAATATCGCAAGGCAGTGAACATATCCAAAACACCCTCTTATTCCTATTTCACCTAAATAATCCTTTGAGGTGAGTTGGGCTGAGAGTGTGGCTGGCTCAAGGTCACTCAGTTGGCTTTCATGGCTAAGCAGAACTAGAATTCACATCTCCTGGTTTCTAGCCTGGTGTCTTAACCATACACCAAATTAGCTCTAATAACTATCTCTATTAACACCTGTTGTCATCTTACTACTTGAAACAAGACAATTTCAAACTGTATTTAATCTTAAACCCAATTTAAAAATATCTAAACAAAAATTGATTATAAACAAATATTAAATTAATGAATGCATTAATTTAGAGCAACTAGTTTGTCAGGAGCACTTAACTGATAATATCAGATTGGGTCATCTAGCTAGCTAGCTAGATGTAACAGCACATTACTTTTCCACATTCTGGTTTACAAAGCCCATAGTTTTTATTTAAATAGTGATGTATGAATTTGACCAAAGAAGGAGTTTCTTTATTTTATTAAACTGACTTGTTCAATCTGTAAAACTTCAATCATATTAAATTAGTGAAGCATCTAACATGTAATTTTAAGAAGTGAGGATCTTCAATTATATTTGGACTAGTCTTATTTGGGAAATAAACTTCTATAAAAAAGGCAGCACCCACCGGGCACTACAAGACAAATTATGGTAGAAAAAAGTAACTAGTGTTACTTTCTAATCCAATTATTACCTTAAAAGAATACTCCAGTCTTACAAGAAAAGGAAAGTTCACTGCTTGTAATATTCTTTTTTCATTCAACGTGTGTTCTATTTGCTTCAGTTTGACCACCTAAGAACAAAGTTTGTTTTAGAAAGAATTCAAAACAAAACACTTAGTTAAAAATTGGAAAAAGATAAGTTCTAAAATCAGTTTGCATTTTATAAGTGGCTTAAAGCAGGCATCTCCAACTCCCAAGCCATGGACCGGTACCACTCCGTGGCCTGTTAGGAACTGAGCTGCATAGCTGGAGATGAGTCGCAGGTGAGCAAGCAAACCCCACCCCCACCCCTTGGAAAAATTGTCTTCCGTGAAACCGGTTCCTGTGCCAAAAAGGTTGGGGACCTCTGGCTCAATGAATAAAAGAATTGTGTACCCTATTTCATCTTTGGGTTCAGATTATACCGTATATAAACTGTATAACAAATACAGTTTGTGGAATGCTTGCAATGTTACAGTGGGAGTTTAGAAAATTCATTTCATGCATATCATCTAAAGTAAAAAAAACCTCACACCCACAAAAAACTTACAAAAATGATGTATTACTCTCTTAGTTAAACTATAACATTTGATTATATGAGTGTCTTCAAGGAGAAAGAGTATAGTGATGATGATAATAGTAATTTTGGGAATCTTGGTTAGAATCTGAATCACTGGAAAATACCCACATAAAGAACAATTTCAACTCCAATGCTAATTACACGAGCAAACAGCATCTGACGTAGGAAGGACTGATTCAGGCTAGACAAGATAAAGCAGTGTCTGGAAGCTTGAATGAATGCTGAATGACACCTTGATTTTGTTACACTTTTACAATTATTCCTTTGCTGAAATTTACATTTAACTTAACAGCTGTCACACTCATTTTCTTCCATGTTTTTATAATATGGATTATAGAGAGGTGTTTATTTTGTGCCATCAAGTCAGTGTTGACTTCTGGAGACTACCTGGACAAATCCCTGCAGTTTTCTTGGCAGATTTTGGAAGTGGTTTGCCACTGCCTCCTTCCTAGGGCTCAGAGAGAGTGCCTGGCCCAAGATCACCCAATTGGATTCGACTCTTAAGCCAGGACTAGAACTCATGGTCTTCCAGTTCCCACTCTGGTGCCTTAACTAACAACTATCCCAAACTGGCACTTATCACATTGGGATATTTTTCTGAAATAAAATTATTATGTGGCAAATGAAATGTGAAAGTCAGTTAAACAACTGTCATTTATGTTAGGGTGGAAATGATATAACATACACTTGCATCCAATGTCATGACATAACCACACCATTTGTCTGTGCCATTCTGATATCAAATGGCTGATTACCGCTGGCTGAAAAAATTGCTTTTCAAGAAGTAAAGTACTAATGAAAAATTAAGTTTAAAAATGCAGCTGCTTTTGTAATTCGATAATATAGCAAAAGTAAATGTTGGAATTGAAGACATAAACATTACACATTTTGAAACATTTAGTTACATTGTTTCAATATATAAACATAATGAAATTGGCTTGTAAAAGTGTTGCTGTTGTATGCCAGCTCTTCTAACTTGTAGCTGCCAACTACATTAAACTATTAAAGTCCAATCTAAAAATACAATTTTCTTAAGAGAGAACTCAGATTTAAGTGAATAGAAAAACTTCAGAATATTCATAAAAGAAAAAGGATGTTGTGAATATAGATAAATGTTAGCATTGGTTGGCTGTGTAATCTGACAACAGTTAATCAACACTAGCTCATTTCTTTTCAGATGCTTACACCAAGGAGTATTCATTTGTTAAAAAACACAGATACACACAAGACTTACACAAATATTATTCAGTCTAAGCACAGATGCTTTAAAATGATATGACCGTGATGGTGAACCTATGGCACGGGTGCCACGTGGAGCCATATCTGCCGGCACGTGAGCTGTCAGCTCCAGTGCGCATGCACACGCCGACCAACTGATTTTCGGCCTTCCAGAGAGCTGGGGAGGCCGCTTTTGCCCTCCCCAGGCTTCAGGAAAGACTCCAGAGCCTGGGGAGCGCAAAAAATGGGCCCAACAGGCTAACGGAAGTTCTGGTTGGCCCGTTGGACCCATTTTTTGCCCTCCTCAGTCTCCGAAGGCTTTCCTAAAGCCTGGGGAGTGTGAAAATGGCCTCCCCTGCCCCCCCAGAGGAAATACCAAGCTCAGCTTGGAGGCAAGTAGTGTGGTGCGCATGGGGGAGGGCATGCACATATGGGGTGGTGGTTTACATTATGGGTCCGGGCACGCGCGGGTGCTACCGTGTGAGCACCCTTGCATTTTTGGCACCCACCCAACAACAAAAAGGTTAGCCATCACTGTGATATGACATTACACAAAAGTTTACTGTTAAATGTTATTTTTTTCCCCTGAATATTCATTATTTCTGATATGCTATGTAAAAATGATTCCTCCTGCTGGGGTGTTAAGACAAATCAAATACCTTGATCAAACTGTGCTGGTTGGGTGCAGAAAAGGAGGAGCATCTTCTTTTCTTTTTAAAATTCTTTTCCTTTTTAAAAATGATTCTACCCTTCCTCTCCAAAGTCCAAATTCTATTGCAACCAACATGCTAGCTTGAGCATTGTTTAGGAATTGTATTGTCCAGATCAATGCCCTATTCTGGCACCCCTACCTAGGATATCTACTCTGACACTGGGGTAAAAGTGAGTTTCCATAGTAGCTAGGTTTAGAGTTCCCTAGATCTCTTTCTGGGATCCGTATCACCCTATTAATATTTGCACCACGGTTGTTATTGAACCTAAATATCAACATCCTCTTTTATATTCCTTTTACCAACAAAAAAAAATCCAATCTTAAATATTACAAAATGAAAAAAGGGCGTTAACTATTACATGTCTCTGTTACCATTTTAGAAGTGCAAAATGTTGCAGAATAATACTATTTCTTCCATTAAATAATAACTTAGTACTACTCATACTCATAGCTGTACAGCCTGCTCACTGCACATATTCATAACTGTAAGGTATGTGCTGTAATAATAATAAGCCTCAAAAATCATTTTAAAAAATTCCATATTTTTTCCATTTTGTGTACTTATTGCTTGTTCAGATTTATCTCATAAGTCATTTTTCAAACATTAATCTGAAGCACAACTGAACAAGGCACTTGACCAATGCTCTCTGTAAAACACAATCAATGGAGAACACTCAGCATGTGCTTTATATATCTCTAGAGCAGTCGGTATGCCATTCTTCCAACACAAAGCAAACTAGCAGGATTTGCACTGAGCTGAACTAGTGCAGAAAACAGCATTCAAGAGGCATGTGACCTACCCAGAAACAATGAAGCTTGTATCCTATCTGAACCACAGCTTGGCAGGGAAATATACATACATATCGGTGAATACAGAATTAAGTCAACTGTAATAAAAATACCTACTTTTTGTTTATCCAGTATCTTCATGGCATAATACTGTTCTGTAGATTTGTGTTTCACCAACATGACTCTGCCAAATGATCCAGTTCCAAGTGTTTTAAGCCTCTCGAAGTCATCTAATCCAGCAGTATTCTACATTAGTAAGAACAGATAAAGTATCCCAAGTGTAACAGGTTATTATAACAGTAATTAATTCAATTAAATATAAATATGATTTATTAAGCAGGGTAGCACCTGTGTCTACTGGAGAGAAAAGGGAACTTGGGAAACAGAACACCTGTTATGCTTGTAGAAAATCCTATATCAAGCTCTAAAATCTTTGGGTAGTGCAGAAAGCATTGCATATGAAATTGTAAATGACTGATTCTCAGTGCCAATATTACTTAGAAACAGGTAAAATATCCCAAGTACAAGAGGCGAATGAATAGATGAATGACCTATAAAGCAGCTCTTGTGTTTCCAAATGGGAACAGTAATCAGAAACAGCAAATATTTCTATCTCATGTATCCAAAATATATTGATTAAATGATATGTTTTACAAAGTGCTGGAGCTCTGTTAAGTTTACTATTCACTGAGAAAGTGTCAGGGACAAGTTGCAAGGAATAATATATTTATATGTACTGAACACATGGACACAGCTCAGTTCCTACCTACCTCTCTTTAAGTAATATAGATCTTGGTGTGAAAAGGAAGATGGAAACACTTGCTGTGGTTATGAGCACTGAGGCTGTGAAGCACCCCCACCCTTGGATATTTGCCCTATGGAAACATTGCTGACCAAGACCTCCTGGATTGTTCGTTGGTGTAGTGGTTTATGGATATGCTAGCTTGAGGACTTGCTCCATTTACCATTTACCAGGGGTGGAAAAGGTGACGGGACCTGATTACCTGCCATCAAGTAGTTTTTGCTCTTAGCAACTGCAGAGCGCTACTGCCCAATATAGGCACTTGCTTACTTTAGATGACAGCTGGGGTGACCGTCACATCTTGGGTGACCCTACTGGGAATATATGCTCATTCCTCACACATTCTTCCCAGGAACATCTCCCACCATGATGAGGCAACACAACAAGACTTGGATGGAATGGGTCCTGGGATGCTCTTTTCTCGCCTGAAGAAGTCTTTCCTGAGGTGCAGACTGTTTTAGCAGGTCTGACTGAGTTCCCTACGGGCCAGGATGGGCCACCGAGTTTAATTTTCTGTGTGTATTTTTATGTGTCCTTGGCCTGTGAGGGGACACGAAGAGTGGGGGTTGAAGAGGTAGGCAGGACAACTTCAACAGTGATGGGTAGAAGAATATATGATGGGAAAGGAGGGTGAGCTGCAGTTGAGGATATTGAATCTGCTGTTTGAAAATGGTTCCTCTGTCCAGTCCTCAGTTTCTATGCTCAATGCATGGCTAGTTGATACTTAGTGACACTGGATTTCAGTTGTTGCTTTTGAATGACAGACTGACATATAATGAAGTTGCTCTCACACAAGACATTATCTTGGAGGAGACTGCCAACTTTATATATCTTACAAAGACCTGGTTGGTCTCAGTGGAAAAGGGGTTCCTCTCTTAGAAATGTGGCCATCTGGCTTTAATTACCGGCTTCTGCGGGGGTGGTGGGAATGGTGGACTGTCTCTTGTTGTAATAACAAGATTTATTTTTATCCTCATTTGTGTCCCTTAATCCTGGCCGGGAATACAGATATATGCTTCAATTGGCAATGTGGCAAATTTTTGCTTTTGTTGCAAACATTAATGATCATCATTTCAGAGGCAGATGTTGCTTCTACTGCTACGCCATCATCAAACTGAAAACTTCAGTAGGACGGCAATGAACAGTTTAAAGATCCAAATATTTACCCATATGCTTAGTCACTTCTCTAGTGGATGGTATTCTACCGAAAGAGTTGAAATATATCAACTTGCCTCAACAAAGCACTAAAATAAAGAGGTTTAAATTTGAGCAAACACTATGTGCTAGAGATGGCAACAGCTGTTATAATTTAGTACAATATTCATGGTTCTTCTTGGACTTTATTAGTATAATGCATTAGATTATTCATACAAAAAAGATTTTAACTATTCCAGAATACCATAAGTTAGAATAAATAATGAGTGACATTTAAATGATTTCTTTACCTGAGCAGGACTTTCCCATTTTCTTAAAAAATCTTCTTTGGCTTTGGCTAGAAATTCTTTCACTGAAATCAGAAAACAAAGAACAAAACTGTTGGGTTCAATTCACCACATAGTAGAATTATCTACTATATCCAAATTATTTAAAGCTGGTTCAAGAAATGCTGAAAAAAATCCACAAATAAAAAGCAAAATTTCTATAGGAGTTCTAACAGCTTTCTAAAACTTATGAATTACAATACAAATTTTAGCACAATTTGCTTAAACTAATTTAAATCTAATAGGCCACACCACTTTAACATACAAGCAGAACTGAATGTGATTCAGAACCCTCTTAGAGGAGGCTATTTTTTAAATTGATTGATACTTTAAAAATAGGCAATTCTTGCTACAGTGCATTACTGTCACTTAATGGCTGTTTGCAAGCTAAGGAATCAAGTGCATAATAGCATTGCAGTATTGCAAGCAAAGGCAAACTAGATTACAAAATTGCACATTAGAAATGCCCACAGTCAGAGACTACCTTGAATTACTAATTTTGCATGTCAAGAAAGATCATGGCTGTATAAAATGTGCACAGATAATACGTAATTCAATATGACTTGTCTTTTAAAAAAGTATTTAAATAGGATTATTAACCAAACTGATAGATTATTTGGCGCTTCTATATAAAGAGTACTTGATATCTCCAGGCAAAACACTTGATTGATTCTACTAATCTGCGACATTCAAATGAGTGGGAAGGGTGGGATAGGGACAATTTTATTTACACTTTTATAGAAATGGACAAGCTGTGGTGAAATGTTGGTTATGAATATGTATGTATGTATGTATGTATGTATGTATGTATGTATGTATGCATGCATATGTATTCATGATTCTTAGAGTGCTCATCTCTACGTTTACTTGTGTGGAATTTGCTGTTTGTGCTAAGGCGCTAATCAAAACGCTAATATTTAGTCCTTTGTTAATGCTTAGACTCTACTTCTAGCAATCCTAGACCCAGACCACTCGCCAGAATATGCATATGAAAGAGAGATACATGGGTTAAAATTAATGCACAGGTGATCATGAAAAACCAGACTTTCAATTACATATCTAGTTCTTCACTGTGATCTCTGTGCCTTACATAGTCTGCATCCATTTAAAAGTATATGACTAAGTGGCTGCTTCACAGAGGAAGAATCACTCTCTGTAACGGTTCTTTTGATGTACTATTCTCATGGAATGTTTCCAAAAATTTGGTAGCATGTTGAGCTTTGCCAGTTGGTAGCTTAAGATAATGCTCTTTTCAAATGTTAGCAAAAAAAAAAAAAAAACCTTATACTTAGATATCCATATCCTTTTGAGGCTCTGTGTAGCATATAAATATGAGGACTCAGATTGTTGGGGGCAATATGCTGACTCTGTAAACCGCTTAGAGGGGATTGTAAAGCACTGTGAAGCAGTATATAAATCTAAGTGCTATTGCTTTGCTAAATAGTTAATTAAATAACAAAATAATCTGTGTTCAATATGAAAATCCAAGAACACTAAAGTTATGCAAATAAGGGGAGAAGAATAAGCAGAACTTAGGGTCAATTTTTTGTGAAAATTAATAACATTTTATATATGATATACAGGTGAGGAAAGTGAGGAGAAGGATCAACACAAAATAACCTTGACAAAGAGCAAATTGATCAAATAGAATTCAATCATGTTTACTGAGTGTGAACTGTTTCACTTGTAACTTAGAAAAAATAGCTAAGAAGTTCTACTCTGGAGCTTTAACTGGAAGTGAGTGCTCTTGGCGGCTTTCTGAATTATTAGAGAAACTGTTATGCTGTGCAAGCTACATAAAACTGATATAGTTATTTGGCAATGAGCCTCTAAGCCACCTGGAGCACTTCCTTTGTCTATTTTCCTGCATCATCTACCAAGAAAACCAATGTTCTGAAATTTCCTATTTGAGTGGATTCAGAAAACTAGTTTCATTCCGTTGAATCTAAGCTATAAGGCCATTCTGTGCCTGTATGCTGATGACATCCGGCTCAACTGCTATTTACTTTCTGATTCTATGTAAATTATTAACATCCTTGAACTTTTGTCTAATCTGCACAAGGGAAAACAAACTAAAATTAAATACAGAAAAGATCTTGGTAAAGAAAAAGTTAGATTCAGGACTGGGGTGAAATCTCTCATGGGTGAGTTACATTCTTCAGAAAGAGCAAGTTTTTGCTTCAAAATAATTTCTAAAACTCAGTTGTTATTGGAATTACAGGCAATGGAAGGTGAAAATATGATCTTCACTACAGCTGCCACTATAGTTGGGTGGCTAATGCAATTCTTTCTGAAGGAATACACACACACACACACACACACACACACACACACACACTTGTTTCTAGACTGCTCATCTCCCCCAAGGAAAGGCTATAGATAAAGAAAGCATTATACTATCTTGCTTATCTCCTGTCTTGACTTTTGCAGTACATTTTTCATAGAATCTTTAAAAGTATCTATAAACCACAAGTGATTACAGCTGGGTTACATTTACAGCTGGGTTACATTCAGCAGTTCTGAGTTAATTGCCTATTAACTGACAGCATAATTTAAGATGTTGATAAGAACTTTAGAGTCCTAAATCATTTATGGATTGCCAGAATACTTAGATCAGTTGGAAAAGCCTTTTAAAATCTCTTCTCCCTCCCTCCCTCCCTCCAAGGAATATTGCCTATTTGCTATCTGGGGGACTGTTTCTCCCTGACTATGGAATGTGCTCTTCAGTGGCATGGATTTGGCTTTAATTCTCCCAGAAATTGAGGAAAATATAAAAACATCATCTCTTGCATCAAACTTTTAACTTGAATTAATTTGGGTTTTAATAAACTGGTTATGATTTTCTTTAACTATATTTATTCCTGTATTTGTATTTTAACTGCCATAAGCCACTTCAAATATTGTAAAAATGGCTAATCCATGTAGTAACCAATGAATTAATGAATATTGCTAAAACTTCCAGTACCTTAGGTGAGTGTGGCCCTTTTGGAAGTGGTCAATACTTTCTAAAACTTTACTAGCTTAAATGGCCATCCAGATTATCTGAAATACACCTTTAACAGGCATTCTTAAGATTTTGCAATACATAAGGGCCATAAACAATTTAGAGTGAAAGGGTTCACAAAATTTATTTAAGGCTTGGTCAGATAAAGTGGCAATGCTGTGAAAGCTCACTTCTGGTCACATCTATATTGCATCATAACCTGCATAGTAAATTCAACGTTTTCTTGAGAAATAGCAGCAAAAAGCAATCTGCTCCAGGCACTGCTTTCTATGTGAGTTGTGCATTTTTTAGATTCCTGTCTTAAATAATTTTCTACAGTAAAGAGATCTATTATCTGAGATGGAAATTTTGAAGTACGGCAAGTTAAATCCTTTGAAAAAAGCATTGGGCATATTTTTAAATCATTAAAAGAAGCTGCACTTTTTCCAGGCTTGCAGAGTTGTTTCTAAACTGTCTCTTATATGTACATTGATAGCCATTTTGTTCCATTTTCTATTTGGGAAGCAGCCTCTGAACTAAGTGTGCAAATCTTGAAAACTTTGCAGCTGCCTTAACAATATGTGCTTTGTTCTTGATCCTGCATGCTGGGAATCACCTTTTTTGGTTATTTTGTACAGGGCTGTTAAATATCCCATAGACTAAATTGTTGACGTTTTAAGATCAAGTATGGCATCTAAAGACTTTAATGGCTGATACTTGCCAATGTACTAAAACATTTTGAATATGTATTCTAGATACTGGTTTATATAATGGTGGCCCCAGGGTGTGTGTTTGATGAACTACCTTTTAGAATATTATTTAATATTACCAGCAGTTGATAATTTGGGCTGTGCTGAATTGTCTTTGACATGAGTCAAACTGCAAATAATTCTCAAGTATTTAATTTTAAGTTTGCAACAACAAAGAAATAAACCCAGTAAGAACAAATGATTTTAATATAGATGACTTTCAAGGCATGCCTTTAAAAGTTTCAAATTATGTCTTCTTTTACTTGTCATTATTTTTATATTTCACTTTGCATTTCTATTTTTGAAAAGAGTGGAAAGGTAAATATTAACTCTTTCAAATTAGGAATTTAGGAACAACTTAGTCTAACATCAAATTATTAAAATGCTTCAACCAAAATCAGAAGGTAGCTAAGTCATTTTATTAATTGATATTAGAAAAGTATTTAAAAAGGTGGTATCATGTAAAATCCATAGTCCTCTTAAGTGTAAAGATAATTCCACTATGAATTTTCTATCTAGTGCACATTTCATGTTTTCCCCCAAAATTTACTATAAGCTTCATAATATTTTTATAAAAATTAGGATAACTGTATTTTTCCCATTTAATAAATTTTGTAATGTAGTCAATGACTTTGGGTTCTAATGAAAAAATGACCATACCAAAGATTTCTAAAGTTTTCGCCAAGGATTTGCAGAAGTATTCACCCACACAGATGGGAAGAAAAGAAAGAAGAAAGAGAAAAAGGATTTACACATCTTCCACATATATAAAAACTAGATTAATTCTTATCACGTTCTCGTCTCCATTCCATTCTTTTTTAGGAATAGATACCAAAATACCCCAGCCCTCCCATATGTTGTCAAAATGGACTAGGCAACAAATGAATTTCTGTAAAAAAGACAAAAAATTTTTACATCAAGTGCAGGCAGAAATTGTACAATATTAAGCACTAAAAACTGCTACAGAAATTACCTTCTAATAGCTTTATAAGGAATCTGAAGAACCAGATTCAAGCACACCGGTATCAAAATCAATTTGTATGAAAAGCTCAGAAGAAAACGCTATAACATTCACAGAATGGTGGTGCAGACTGGATAGACTTAACATTCTCCTTTTGCCCACTGCATAAATAAGAATAAATGCTAGGTGAAATTTCAAAGCTGCCAAGCAACATGGAGGCGTGGGAGAGAACTTCACATTCTGTGCAGAATTCACAGAAATTACACACATATCTGATCAGGGAACTCATATTTTGAAATGAAAAAAGTAGCCTGCCTTTCAGCAGTTCAAGTGGGTGGGTAGAATTAAACAACATTCAAGTAGTATGCAATCGTGATCATCCCACACACACCCCTTATACATTCTGTCTTAAAATATTACCTCACATGCCACAAGATGAATACTAGGTAGTGAAAAAGAAAGGTTCAACATGATCTTTATATACATGAATACTAGACAAAGTAAAGTAGGCAACTGCTAAAAATAGTCTTCTATTTCTATGTGATTAAATGATGCAATACTCCTAGCTGAAACAGTAAGCAGACGATTTCAAAACTATTCACGCCTTCAATGTTTATTTATTTAATTCAATTTACTATATGCATATGTAGAAATAAAACAATGCAAATAAAGTTATTGGCTTATTTTATTGGATGCAATGAAAGTATCAGCTAAATCATTTTATACCAAACACAATGGAAATGTGAAGAAATGTCTTCAAGTGTAAATTACACTGTTACACTATCTTCACTAGTCTGAATTACTGTTTCTCCAAACTCAGGTTTTTTAACCTAATTCATTTTACGTTCACTGTAATTCATCCTTAAAAATTCTTGGGTTCACTAATTATTCTAAAAGTTACTTGGATATCTTTCAATTTTTGAGAAATTGTTTTCAGCTTTTCCCCCCTGAAGTATTTTTTTCTGTTAGCTTCTCAGATGGTCTTTCATATACATGTAATACTAAACTTACAACAGTTCATTTAAAAGTCTGTAGAGATTCTCAATTTTTGGGACAACCATGAGCTGGGATGACTGCAGACTTTTAACTATGCAATTTGGGATGAACATTCGAATGGTGTGGGAGTATGAATGGATTTCCAAAAATAATAATTGCAGACTAGAGGAACCCTTAGCACTACTCAGGTGATCCTGAGGACACAAATAAACCTTCAAGTGCTTCAACAATCCTCAAAAAAGGATGCAAATACAATACAATACAATAGCAGAGTTGGAAGGGACGTTGGAGGTCTTCTAGTCCAACCCCCTGCCTAGGCAAGAAACCCTATAAATGATCAGCTGTCTGCAAGGAATATAAATCTTTCCATTCCCCACCATCCATTCAGAGCTGAAGACGCTTCTTGGATGAGAAGTGAAATGCCTTCAAAGAAAAAAACCAGAAAGTCCAGTTGCCTCCTGAAAAAGCACTTTTGGGACAACAGTTCATTTAATGACTAAAGTTATAATGACAATGAAAAAAGTGACTTGACAGTTTTTCACACTTACAACTGTTGTAGCATCACCAGAGTCACATCATCAAAATTCAAATACTTGGCAATTGACACTTATTTATTACGGTTGCGGTCTCCAGGTGACATGTGATTATCTTTTGTAACCTTCTGACAAGCAAAATCAATGGGGAAGCTAGATTCACTTAACAGCTGTATTGCTAACAACTGCCGAGATTCACTTAACAACTATGGCAAGAAAGGTTGTAAAAGGGGGCAAAATTCACTTAACAACTGTCTCGCTTAACAACAGAAATTTTGGGCTCAATTGTGGTCATAGGTGGAAGACTATCTTTACTAATTGTATGAAATATACTGATTTTTCTCAATGAGCTTATCTGACTCAGCCCAATCAATGGGAGGACAAGGTCAACCCATCCTGGATACTCCTCCCCTCACTATGGAGAAGGTGGTCCCATCTCTCCTCACAAGGAACACCTGGAGTGGACTGATTTAAGGACAAGCTGTGGGGGAGTTAGTCTTTGCCAGGAACAATGGTTTGTTTTAGATTACATTCTCTCAGCTTTGATTCGTGCCTTTTGCCTTGCTTCGAGGACTACTACTGGTCTTGCCTTTGCCTTGTAAACTGCTTTTGCCCTTTGCCTTGCTTTACCTTCAGAACTGCCTTTGCCTTGCACCTTGTCTTTGCCCTGAGGAATGCCATTTGTCTTATGCCTAGACTTTGCATTGTGGACTTTTCAGGTAATATAAGGACTGTTATTTGGGGACTGAGAGTGGCTGCCTTCAGGGTAGCATGGGGTGGGGCCTTACTGGTCATTGGAGAGACATTTGTTGAACACTTATTGAGAGCAATAAAGGACTCTTTATAAAGCAGTGGATCTCAACCTTCCTAATGCCACGACCCTTTAATACAGTTCCTCATGTTGTGGTGAAACCCAACCATAAAATGATTTTATGTTTTCCGTCCTTTTTTTGAAAATATTGTTTTCCAATGGTCTTAGGCGACCCCTGTGAAAGGGGTCATTTGACCTCCAAAGGGGTCCCGACCCACAGGTTGTGAACCACTGCTCTAAAGGCTTGCCTTGACCACCTGGGTCATAACAGAACCTAAACTTAATTGTTCTTACAAAAGCCATTCCATAGGACAATCACTTGATTTTTAAGAGCACTCACCTACAAACTGATAATCCATGTAATTGCATTAAACATCAGTAGCTGTGTACACACTACATGAATTTACGAGACATTTCCACTTCCAGCCTATTACTTCAATTCTATGTGTCAGCAACATTCAATCTAGGATGTCTTAGTCAGTCCTGCAGTCCTAGCCACCAAAGCAGGAATGAGTGAGCAAGATTAAAAATTATAGTATATCTAGTCACTTTTGAAATAACAATCAGATTGGGAAGATATGTTTTGTCATAAGGCCAGGTGAATATGAAAAGAGCAATCATAGTTCACAATCTCAGTTAAGATTAGAAAGTTTTATTTCTTGAACTGTGATTTTTATTTAGTCTTATTATTTTCACCCACTTTTAGGGGGAAAAAGTATGTCGTATACTCCAAAAATTTGGTAAATAAGATTAAAATTCAAACTAAATTTATTATACAGAGAAATGTAACTACAATTATATTACATTTAAAAATCCATTTGCATGATTATTCTCCAGCATTCAATAACTTAATTTTATCATATTAAACATATAATACAGTGGTACTTTTTAGAAGGGCTTTGGGGATTGCATCCAACAATTTCCGGGAGCAGCACATAACTCTTGAGTTTTCAGGCTGCCAAAGATTAATATGTTCTGTTTTAACCCTCCAAACCTAGGCAGGGTACGTAAGCTTCCTTTTTGTTCTCCAATGTATTCAAATTACTTTGGAAGCATATTGCTTCATTACTAATACTCCAGAGCAGTGATGGCTAGCCTTTTTCTAAAGGTATGCCAAAATTGTGTGCATGTGCACTATCATGTGTGCACACGTGCCCCCCCACCTGCACAAATGACGCACCACCACGCATGTGGAAGCAATCCCTCCGGGGGCCCAGGAAGGCCATTTTTACCCTCCCTAGACTCCAGGAAAGCCTCCGGAACCTGGGGAGGACAAAAATCAGGCCCAACAGGCCAACCGTAAGTTTGGAAACAAACTTCCGGTTGGGCCTGTTTTTCACCCTCTCTAGACTCCTGAAGCTTTCCTGAAGCCTGGGGAGGGTGAAAACAGTCTCCCCCAGCCCTCTGAAAGCCCAAAAATCAGCTGGCCAGCGTGCTCATGGGCCCCAGAGCTGAGGACGGCCATGCAGGCAAATATGACTCTGCATGCCACCTGTGGCATGCATGCCATAGGTTCGCCATCACGGCTCCAGAGGATAGGGACGATCTGAAAAACACCCAACTGAATGCAGACTACAGTGGAAAAAAGAGAATAAATATTATAGGAATTTAAGATCTTTAATTCTGACTTTTCCCCCCATCTGTTTTCTTGAAGCCTGTGGGGAAGTACAGAAGAAAATAAATATATTTTTCAGATGAATAGACAAAAGTTTTCTTTAATGCCAGATACCCAAAGACAGAATAGTACAGGAACATAATGGTCAACACGATATCTTGTTCTCAACACCATTCTTAATCAGAACTCTGGTTTATGAACTCTAGAACATAATCTTCTGATGACTATAAAACAACTATATTGAGACTGTTGAAGATAAAATTTAGACTTTTTTTTAAAAAAATGAGATTGGTTCTTCATCAGATCTTGTTCTTTAAATAAAAAGTAAGAACATTCTTGGTCTTCATGAATTGGTACAATATCTCAGCATGTGGGAGGTATAGCCACAAAATAATAAAAATACATATAGTTTTAAATTGTATGGTCACTCCTAGATTTTGCCTAGTATATCAAATATAAGTTCAAACATACATACGCTACATCCAGGATGGCAAACCTATGGCATGTGTGCCACAGGTGGCACGTGGAGCCATTTGTCAGAGCATGCAAGGCGTTGCCCTATCAGCTGGCCAGGGAGCACGCGCGCACTAGCCAGCTGAGTTCAGCCTTTAAAGCGGGATCTGCGGGATCGTATCCTGCCCCATACATCCCTACGACCAATTCGCTCGCACAGAGAGGGACTTCTCCAGGTGCCGTCCACCAAACAGTGTCGGGGGGCGATGCCTAGGAGCAGAGCCTTCTCTGTGGCGGGCCCAGCCCTGTGGAATGACCTCCCCCCTGATATCAGGATTACCTCTGATCTCCGCTCCTTCCGTGTAAAGCTCAAGACCCACCTCTTCCAATTAGCTGGCCTGGCTCAACCATAGTTTTATCCTATTGCTCCTGACGGGTTTTTAAAATTTTGTAATTTTAACTGAGGGTGTTTTAAATAGTTATTTTAATTCTATTTTATATATATTTTATGAGTGTTACCTCCTCCATGTACATGTACATGTTTATTTGTATTTGTATATGTATTGTATATATATGTATATTGTATGTGTTTTATTGTACGCCGCCCCGAGTCCTTTTGGAGAGGGTGCGGCTAACAAATTAAATTTCATTTCATTTCATTTTTTGCCCTCCCCAGGCTCCAGAGGCTTTATAGGAGCCTGGGGAGGGCGAAAACAGCCTCCCCCCCTCCAGAAGCTTTAGGAGCTTCCCTGAAGCTTCCGGAGTGCAAAAAAACGGGCAAACCGGAAGTTTGGGAGTGGACTTCTGGTTTGCTTGTAGGGGCTGTTTAAGCCCTCCAGAGCCTTTAGGGAAGCCTCCTGAAGGTCCCTGCAGTGACTTCCGGTTTGCTCGTAGGGTCATTTTTCGTCCTCCAGAGCCTTCAGGGAAGCCTCCGGAAGGCTCCGGAGGGCTTAAACCAGCCCTACGAGCAAACTGGAAGTCCATTCTTGAACTTCTGGTTTGCCCATAGGGTGGTTTTTCGCACTCTGGAGGCTTCAGGGAAGCTCCTGAAGCCTCCGGAGGGCCTCCGGGGTGGCAGGCTGTTTTTGCCCTCCCCAGGCTTCTATAAAGCCTTGGGAGCCTGGGGAGGGCGAAAAAAGCAAGCAAAAAATGGAGGGTCACGCCTGTCATGCGCGCATGCACACTGGGGGGTGTGTGTCACACATTGCATTATGGGTGCGGCATGCCCGCACATGACTCCCCTGCGCTCCTCCCACTTATGGCACACAAGCCAAAAAAGGTTTACTATTGCTGCGCTAGATTCTATCTATATACAGTATGTTCTATTAATATATATATATTCATCTGTAAATACTTTGATTGGAAACAAAATAGGGACACATGTTCATACAATCAACATATAGTTGAGCTGATGTTATGGCTAAAGCTAATTCTGCAAGCATCCAATGTGAACTCTTATGGATACCTTCAAATACTAAAAACATACCATTTTAAATGCAGTATAACATTCCATTACACACATAGCAACTGATCCAGAGGAAGAATAAACATGTGGGTTCCTGATTCTAAGTGTTATGTTAATTTTGAGGCAAACTATATGCAAGACAACATCACTATGGAGAAGAATATAGAAAAAGCATCACAATCCTTTAGTATAATCTCTATTTAGGAGAGGAAATTCAAGTGAATTTAAAGCCCACACTCCATATGGGCCACATTTTTGCAATCTGTGTGGCAACTGCCTAGTCAGTTACCATGACTAAATTAGATAGTTGTACAAGTCAGAACTCCTTTTTGCATATCTACTATGAGCCTCATAAGTCAATATATTTTTAAATTCAACCCTGCAAGTGAGTATTTTTCAGTTCTATTCTATATTGACCCCTCCACCCCCCAGGTAGCTAAAAATAAATAGCTTTCCTATTCAAGCTGTATTTTGAGACCGCTGAGGTACTTACAATTTTATATAAAACCTTTTGGAAGAAGTTATTTTTCTGAAAGTAGAGAGACAGAGATCTTTGCTAAAATAAGGACATAAATTTCTATCTAGGTTCTAAAATAATTATATACATCACAGATAATTTTATTCTTAATATTCCAATTCCATTAAATTTATGACAAGAATACTTTGCTTCAGCCTATTACAATTCATGCTTGATATCAAAATCAAGTTTTCTTGTCAGAAATTATCACAAAAATCAGTTTGGAAAGCTAATCAGTCCATCTAACCATTACTTCACATGTTAGTTTCAATTGCCAACTAAGAAAACTAAAGTCCTTAGCCAATCATAAAACAAATTACTTACTTAAATACTATGTAGAAATGTAATCTCTAATTTAAAATTACTGAACTTTAATTACATACTGTATATCAAAAGCAACCTACAGAAAATAAGCTAATTGCATTATCTTTCACATCCTATATAATGCTCTTATAGTAAGAAATGCTTCTTTTCAATAGCTTGTACAATATTAAATAATTTGGTACCAACTGACTGAAAACAGCAACTCTATTATCCAAATGATAGAAAGGAAAAATGCTCAGGACAACAATAATTTCAGATTTCTTTTTTCTAAGAAATGCAGTTCAATTCATAATCTAAGCAGAAGTGCAAAAATGAATTCACTTACCATTCATATTGAAAGATTAGTTTTCAGAAACATATTGCTATAAAATTTATCTATTAAATGAGTTTTTAGTCTCTACAGTAGATGCAATGGAACCCATATACACAGCCACTAGAACTGGAAGACAAACAAATCCAGGGAGCTTGCTTTCATGCAGGCAGTTTAAAATACAAACACTATCCTATAAAAAATAACAGCAAAGTAGATTGATATTCAAACAGGAATGTTCATTAACTATTTTCTTTTCCACGGATGTTACCTATACAACATAAAAATAATGTAAAATGGCTGAGAGAAAAAAAGGAAATGTCAGGATGTTTTAAGATGCTCTCAATTATAGCAAGCACTGCTAGTTTCCATAGCAACCTTAGAGGAGAATTATCGGTCTGCTTGTACCCAACCAGTAGCTTTCTCTAAAGCTTTAATTTATTCACACAGAAAATATCTCATTTTATATATATAAGCTTCAATATATCTCTGGAGGCAAACAACTCAGAATTTTCTAGCTGAAGCTCAATACTACTATATCAAATATACCAAACCATAACTTATTCTATAATGTATTGCTCTCTATATCATACAATCTTAACCATCTTCACATTTCTTAAGTTTCTAGTATAGTAGTGTTTGCAGGACACCTGTGACCCAGATACCACAAATGATGCTTAAACAGTTTCTTGTCCTCCGTAAGGATTTAGATTTTATCTTTTACACCCAGGACAAGCCATGCTGGGTAACATGCACATTTTCATAGAGTTGTGCATTCTGGTTAACCTTATTTAAGCTTGCAAGAAGGGCAGGAAGATTATACTCACTGCGTATGAAACATGTTTCATTGAGAATTTGGAATAGATTACCTTTCTCCATGTGTTCTGTAATTCTATATGGTGGATTGCAATATGGTGATGTATTTTGCCATTTGTTGGTACAAGGGGTATGTTGAAAGGATATGTGCTAAAAATTTGTAATGCCTATGTTCATGTATTTTTTTTTCTAACTTCTATAAAAGACTTCCATTTGGTGGGCACATATGAATTTACTGTCATTTTTTAAATGTATGTGTTTGTATGATTTCAGGAATGTAATTTATCCTTGTAGTTATCAAGGATTTTTGGAAACTGACACTTTGAGACAAAAGTGTAGCTTATCATACTGGGAAATTATTTATTTTCTATGACTCGATATTTATGCATAAGTATTTTGTGATAGTACACGGGACAGTCATTCAAATACTGGGTTCCATGTTAATTTTTTTTCATGTGTAACTACTTACAATAATACCCATGTTATTGATACTACTCACTTTAGAACATTCACACAGCTGATTCAAACAAACCCAATGTGATTTACAACCTGATTTATATTATGCCATTCCCTTAGATAATCAGATAAAATGTGATGATATACCAATGTAACAGCTACAAACTCCCCCAATTTTTTTGCAAAGCAGTTTATAAAAATCCATAATTTGGTCAGATTTTGAGATTCCAAAAGTATTAAGGATTGTGACTTACATCACTGTCTTATGTTAATCTTAATTAGAATTTAACTATAAAAACTAAGGTTTACAAACTTTATATAGTATGCAGTGGGCTGAGTCATTCCTCATATTAAACCATAATGCGCTTTGTTTCATATTTGTTTAGCATGAAATCAATCTGTAAGCTTAACTGTAAATAAGAAAAAAACTATGTATGAAGGCATGTCTATGATCCTGAAATTTTAAACTGAGCATCAATGTAACAACTTTTTTGCTATGGTTTTGCTAAATGAAGTAAATTGTACAAAACCCCTACTTTTCTAAACCTAGATAAATTTAAGTAATGTATCATTCTATTATGTTAAAATGGAAAACAGCAAAAACAAATGTGTTTGTTAATTGGTTTTCTAAATCAAACTCTGTAGCTCTGAAAATCTCCCTAAACAACTATAGTACTGTATACCAGCAGCCCAGTGGTGGGTTCCTACTGGTTCGGCTGAACTGGTAGTGGTTTGGCAGCCTGGGTTGCTGGAACCGGCAGCAACCCAGGCCTGCCACCCCCCAAACTGGTTCTCTGGGTGGTGCCATAGGTGCCGCCATCTTGTTTTTAGCTTCTACGCAGAACAATTTTTATTACACAGTGCATGCGCGCACAACGCACTTCAAGCACCCACAGCGCACCCACGAGCAAACTGGTAGTAGTGCCTGCCGGAACCCACCCCTGCAGCAGCCCCCAACCTTTGGGGAACCAGGGACCGTTTCTGTGGAGGTTTTTCCGTGGACTGAAGAGGGCATGGTTTCATGAGCTGCCTGCATCCCGCAGTTGGGGCTTTACTTGTTTGCATGGCTTGGTTTCTGGCATGCCACAGACTGGTACTGGCCCACGGATTGGAGGTTGGGATCCCTGTTATATACATTGGATGTTTAGAAGGAGAATTAATGAAGCAATGTTGTTCCTAAGAGAGAAATGTTAGAACTCTCATAGAATAAATACAAGATTCTGTGAGTACATCAGTTTAGGGTGGAAAGATTTGAACTTCTGCTTTTATTACTAACCACAACATGTTAACCCAGAGACAAACAACTTCCTCTTTGAAAGAGATTATATATGTGCACCAACACGTGAGGCATAAGAAGTTTTGCAAAGAGAATATGCCAAAGCAATGTCTTTAAAAAGATTCTGCAATCATAATGTTCGCCATGTCAACTTAATATAGATCTTTTCCCTTTTTCTGTTATTTTTTTTTTATGTTTAATTCAAACATTTTTTTCTTACTGAGCTCCAATATTTTTGATAGTATGTGTTCCAGTACTCCATGAAACAGATGGATGGTAGTGTGGTAGTGAAACGAGAAAGGCATTTCAGATCAAACTAAGAGCTTATGTATTTTCTTGTCATTGTTTCTAATGGCGTGGGATGGGTGGGATGAGGAATTAGTGGGGTGGGAAGAAAAGGAACCCATATAAACTTTTGTTGTTGTTGTTCTGCTGTAGGTGAGCATGGCATGTTTTGAAACATGTGATATCAAAGCCCTCTGAGGAAAAACTAGGAGATGCCTTTTCTGTACTTAAAGATTTTTATGTTACCCACCTGATAATATAACTTGTTAACCCTAAGGCTTAAGTAGACTTTCTAGGAAGCAATGTATAATTCAGTTGCATATTCCCAAGAATAGCCTATTAACGCTGTGTGCCTTTCAACTCATGAATAATGATTTCAGACACAAATTAAAATATGATTTATGTACAAACTTTAGAAATGACTTCTGAATGTATTTGTATCCAGCTGAAAACTATTATAAACTGCACATTTTATTTATTTCTATAAATATAGTTAAATCCTTAAATTACAGTTTTAAAATAGATTCAAACCTAATTATCCTGAAATCAACCATTCAAATCCTCTTAAAAGATTGCAGTACAGATAGTCCTTGCTTAATATCTCATTTAGCAAATGCCTGAAGTTCTGATGTGTAAAAATAGCTAGTTTTGGGACCAATCAATTCTCACATTTACAACTGTCGAAGTATCTTGTGATCATGTGTTAACTATCTGTATGCTTCCTGATCACCTTGTTGTGACAAGCAGAGTTAATGGAGAATATGGAAGTAAAATTGTAAGTCGCAATCACGTGATTTTTCACTTCATGATTGCAGTGACATGCTTAACGACCAAATGGAAAGTCATATTGAAAATTCATTATGGTTATCTCATTTTCCGCTTAGCAACTGCAATGCTTAGCGCTAAAGCTACAGGTCTCTATAGTGGTTGCTAAGCAATGACTACCTGGTTGCATATAAACTCTGAATTATTGCTCTGCATTATCACACGAATTATGTATTTTAATCTCAAAAGGGGTTTGGGAAACTTCAACCTACAATTTAAATGCTACCTACTTGTAAGTCTACTTATTATTTGTAAGCTGCCCAGAGTCACCTTACAGGGGAGATGACAAGTATAAAAATTTAATAAATAAATACAAATAAATACTAGATCATTCTATCCTGTTTGCTGGACCCCAAATAAGATTCCTCCCTCAGCTTTTCTAAATTTTGGAGAACACAAGAAATGACTGCTTCACGAAGATAAAGGCAAAATAATACAGGGAGAAACTAGAAGTAGTTAGAAAGAGTCAGCCTTCATGTCTAGCTGCCTATCAATCCTGAAGCTCTTCACTCTGTATCCAACCTGCTATGTAAGGGATAAAGTAAATATAATTTATGTTTTCCCCAAAATGAAGAGGTTTTGAGAATAATACTGCAATAAATCACATAGTTTTTCAGTTCAACAATCCAAAATCATGGTTATTAGTAATGCCACCTTCTGCAGGAGGTGAATCAGCATGATAGTCATCAGCTTAAAGGTCTTTGACATTAAAGTAAAAGGAGAGGCCAGAAGCAATGTAGATGCAAGAAGAGAGAGATGTGTGTTAGCTAAAAAAAAAAAAAAAGAGAGAGAAGTCCTACTAATGAAGGAAAAAAGAGGAATTAGTTGCAAGAATGAAGATGGAGCCTAGCCTTACTCTTTCAAATGCATCAACACATGATGGATCTCATTTGTATGAGATTGGATTGCTATTTCTGGATGAAGTCCTAAAAGCATTTCTCTTCAGTTATGCAGAAAGCTCTTGTGGAAGGCTTCTGAGGAATAAACATAACCTCCTTTATTTCATCCCCAGAGACTTTGTGAATCAAATCCTCAAAGTTGTAAGGCAGACAGAATCAAGGTCAGAAGATTTCTCTTGACAGATGGAAAGAAACTTAGATTAACATCATAGGTAAAACAGAACAACAAGGAGAACTATAGCTGCTAAAAGATTCTGAAGAATTCATCGAACTTCCGGTTATTAATACTTTGCCCCTTTTCTCTATCAGTGCAGAGCACAATTGGTGACAGGTACTATAATTAAGAATACTATCCCCTTTCATTTTACTCTATAAAGGTTCTAACTGTGGTGTTGATGTTACAAAAACCTATTTATTACGACGACCTAAGCTTCTTTACAAATCATTTTCAGTTGTTTATTTTGTTTCTATTTTGACTAAGTTTCTGTACTATACTATATTTTGTACATATTTCACCTAATCATGTTAGTTTAAGTGTTAGTATCTTTACCACAAAAGGTAGGCTAAAGATCCAGAAGCAACTCAACAAATTAGAACATTGGGCCCTATTTATCAAAATAAAATTCAATGATGAGAAAAGTAAGGTTTTTACTCTTAGGCAAGAAAATCCAAATATACAGGTACAGAATAGTTGATACCTGCGGCTCAGTAGTAGTAACTGTAAGATGGATCTAGGAATCCTAGTGGAGAACCACTTAAATATGAGCCAGCAGTGTGCTGCAGCCACCAAAAAAACCCAACACAGTCCTCTACTGCATTAATAGCGAGAACAAGATCACGTGAAGTGTTAGTATAACTTTATAATGATTTGGAAAGACCACACTTGGAATACTGCATCCAGTTTTGGTCACAATATAAAAAAAGATGTTGAGATTCTGGAAAGACTGCAGAAAAAGAGCAACCAAGATGATTAAGGGGCTAGAGGCTAAAACATATGAAGAATGGTTCCAGGAATTGAGTATGTCTAGTCTAGTGGGGAAAAAAGGACTAGAGGTGACATAATAGTACTGTTCCAATATTCGAGGGGCTGCCAAAAGGAAAAGGGGGCAAAGCACCTGAAGGCAGGACAAGAAGCAATACTGGAAATTAATCCAGGGGAGAAACAACCTAGAACTAAGAAGAAATTTCCTGACAGTGAGAACAATAAATCAGTGGAACTTTTTGCGTCCAAAAGTTGTGGATGCTCCATCACTGGAGATTTTAAAGAAGATATTGGGCAGCCATTTATCTGAAATGATAGGGTATCCTGCTTGAGCAGGGGTTGGACTAGAATACCTCCAAGGTCCCTTCCAACTGTGTTATTCTGTTAAGAGTTTTACAGAATTTCTAAATTATGAAATGGGCAATCTCCTTGGTGCTGATAATGATGCAACAGAGACCTCAGGATTTCTGTCAGCAGTGGTGGATTCAATGATCTGTCCAAGAGGTGAAGGCTCACCAACCAAGTTTGTGAACATCCTAGGAAACTAAGGGGAAGATGAGCAGATTGCAACAGTCTTGGTATCTCCTACTTTTATAGCTTATGAGACCAACTGAGAATGGTCTGTAAATAAAAACACCTGCGATGAACTTGTTTAGTAAAAGCCTTGCATGATCTTCATTAAGGCAAAAGGACAAATAATTCTAGGGACTTTAAGAGTTGGGAGAAAAATGAAGAAATTAAGAGCAGAAAAAAATAAAGTATTACATTAAAATAGAAGAAAAACAGACTCCAATATGTTGATTATGTAATAAAAGAAGCAAATTGATTCTGGATAGGATTCTACAAGAACTCGTGATCCATGCAAATGAGGATTTTCCACTACCCAGGAAATACTGTATACATATATTAGAATCTATTTGTGTAAAGTAGTTCTGTACAGTAAGTGAAATCGAGAGACCAAGAATTATGAAGCAATTCTAGGTATCTAACACTCAGAAGTCGATGAAACAAACAGCTGTGAGCAATATAGTTTTATTTTAGTCATATAAAATTCTGCCTCCACAATGCTTTTAGAAAACAAGGGATTATTAAATTCATGACAATTGGGATTTTTATCTGCACTAATCTACTTAGTTATATGCTTTAGAATATAACAGTACCAGAGAATCCTACAATGTCCATTATATACATTTGTTCTCATACAAATTTTTCATAGGCAAAAATTTCAACCAATGCAGCTTTTCTTAACAAAGAATTGTAAATTAAAGTTTATTGATATAAAAGGTAGAGTCTCCTTCAAGTTGAGCTTCAGCCCTGATGATTTGCTGGCCTTCCTATACAATTTTCTTGATAATAGGAATTGTTTTGCTATTGCCTAATTTTAGAATTCAGCTCTAATATAGTTCTGAAGATTTTCCATTCAGGCAGTAACCAGGCTGACAATATTTAGATCCTAAACTCAAACAACATTACACAGGTACTTGTCTCTTCTGAAATTATTATAATAAAAATACATAGTGCTTTACAATTTATTCCTTAATATTCAAAATTTGAGGAAAGAAAAAGAAGCAGAGGAAAGTAATGACTTACTTTTGAGAAGATATAAGTTGCATTGACAGTAATGGATATCAAAAAATATTTTTTAGCTTTACTAAATTAATTGTATTGATTGTCTTAATACAGGGGTGTCAAACTGGCAGCCCACAGGCTGGATGCGTTACATGCAGGCCATGTCCACCCCATCTCTGCGAAGGGAAAAATGTCACGATATGTCACGTGATGGCAATGTGATGATGCCAGTTTGACACCTGTGTCTTCAGAGATAGAAATCACAATAAAGCTAATGAATACAATCTAAGCGAGTCAAAAACTAATATACTTTAAGTATGAATTAGTTTAAGAAAAGTGGAAAAAGAAATAAAAAAATTTAATACAATTAAGACTACTATTCTATTATAGGAGTAGAAATTTCCTCTTTATGCCAATTGCAACTCATTTTTTTTTAAAAAAAACTGAACCTAGCTATATTGAACCAAATTATCTAATCTTTCTTTTCCATAAATAGAAAGGCTGATTGATAATTGACAATTTCATGAAGCAACCTAATCTGGAATTTAAAAAATCCTTCCAGGAATGCATAAACATTAATCCATACATGGTCTTCATAAATAGACAAATTCCAAATTAGGGGAAATATAATTTAATATTTCATCCCAAGAATCTGGTTCATCAAAATATCAATGCCTAAGTAGAAACACACCAACTTCTTCATTTTAAAAAAATACCTAAGCAGAATCAATAAAACAATAATTTCAAAGTATGTACTATAAATAAATCCTAATCCTTTCTATGCTTCTATAATTAGCATATTACAAATTGGGAAATATTACATTTATTCCAGTTTATTGTATACCTATTTACCATAGTGTCATACAATTTCCTCAAATTTGAAAAAAACTTTTGATAATCAGTGAAAAAGACCATGACATCTGTGTAGAGCAATGAACTGCTCCTAAATACCATGAAAGTTACACACCTATGTTTACAACAGCAAACTGAAGAAGCTAATAGGCATCCTTAACAACTCTTTTGAATTACATTGCAAATAATTCCATTAATAATTATTCAAGCAGAAGGATTAGACTAATTCATTTTTATCCAATATATAAATGTTAGTAGATATTCCCTTTGAAATCAAGAATTCAAGTTGCCCCATTTTGAAGGCTTTTCTTTTGCATCTAAATTAAGCTAATATGGCTGCTACATTATGAGAATAAAATGTTATTATAACTACCAATAATCCATATTATTAGAGGCTTGGTATCCTTTCATAAAAGTACATTGTGCTAGATGAATTAATGATGGTAATAATTATGCCAAAGTGGTTGTCAAAATCTTAGCATCGACATTTAACAGTATATTGGATACTTTCCTGCTTTCCATATATTATTATTTAGGTCTCATTACATAATAAAAGCAATGTCCTTTTGTTAAAACAGTTATGATTCATCTCCAACAACAGCCAAACTATCCTTATATTTTTAATAACATCAGTGTAAATGTCTAATGCAGGTGCCTTTCTCAATGTCATTGTTTTAATAGTATCAAATACCTTCTACAGTTCTAGGTTAAAACTGTAACTGTGTCCTTTTAATGAACTTCCAAACTTGGGAGATTTATTCTCTTTTAAACATTAACAGGTATCCATTTGGAGAACATACGGGTGAAACTCGAAAAATTAGAATATCGTGCAAAAGTTCATTTATTTCAGTAATGCAACTTAAAAGGTGAAACTAATATATGAGATAAGACTCATTACATGCAAAGCAAGATAGTTCAAGCCGTGATTTGTCATAATTGTGATGATTATAGCATACAGCTAATGAAAACTCCAAATCCACCATCTCAGAAAATTAGAATTTTACATGCAATCAATTAAAACAAGGATTGTCCATAGAACAATATCGGACCTCTGAAAAGTATAAGCATGCATATGTACTCAGTACTTGGTTTGGGCCCCTTTTGCAGCCTGTGGCAGTGCTGAGGTGTTATGGAAGACCAGGATGCTTCAATAGTGGCATTCAGCTCTTCTGCATGGTTCGGCCTCATGTCTCTCATCTTTCTCTTGGCAATGCCCCTTAGATTCTCTATGGGGTTCAAGTCAGGCGGGTTTGCTGGCCAATCAAGCACAGTAATCCAACAGTCATTGAACCAGGTTTTGGTGCTTTTGGCAGTATGGGCAGCTGGAAAATGAAGTCAACATCCCCATAAATCTCGTCTGCAGAAGGAAGCATGAAGTGCTCCAAAGACTCCTGGTAGATGGCTGCATTAACCTTGGTCGTAATGAAGGACAGTGGTCCAAAGTCCTGTTGCTCAGTGGCCCAAAGTCCTCTTTTCTGATGAGAGCAACTTTTGCATCTCATTTGGAAATCAAGGACCCAGAGTATGGAGGAAGAATGGAGAGGCCAATCAAGCACAGTAATCCCACGGTCATTGAACCAGTTTTTGGTGCTTTTGGCAAAAGGTGCTCTCATCACAAAAGAGAACTTTGGACCACTGAGCAACAGGTCTTTGGACCACTGTGCTTCAATTAGGATAGGTTCTAGTAACTCCCCAAATAGGATATCACCCTTAAAGGGAGCAGAGGCCAACTTCCACTTTGACCTCATGTCCATGTACCAATGGCAGAGCCACAGGAGACGATGCAAGGTAATGTTGGACATTAAGGCCCTGAATGCGAACCTGACCGCATTGAGGGTAGTGTTCACAGAAAACTCGGCTGTTGCTGCTAACTTGTTAATGTCCTGATGCAGCTTGGTTTCCTCTGAAGATAACCTGGCCTGCATTTGGCGAAGCCAGAGAAGGGAGGCCCTATTGAAAAATGAGGCAGCAGTGGCCACTTTAATGGTCCAGACTGCCACCGGGTGCGTTTTATGGAAAGATTTTTCCACCTTCTTATCTTCCACTTTTAGACCCTCCATCAAGGGGAAAATAGAGGCCGAGGACAGAGATGCCACTGGGGCATCCACCGAGGGCAACTTCAGAAGTTCCTGCAGGCTAGGGTCAACCATGTAGAGCCTCTTGTCACTGCTCCTGGGGGCTGCTGGGGAGCCAGGCTGCAACCACTGATGCATGTCTACGAACAGCTTAGGAGAGGGAATAATCTCCTGCACTGGTGCTGGTTCGTTAAACAGCTCTTCACTGGGATCTTGAAGATCTGTAGCTGTCTCCTCAGGTATAACCGCCACTCCCATGTGTGTGGTGGTCTTGGCCTTGTACAAGAGATTTAAACAAAGTGGGCTTAAAGAGACCGGTGAAGGCAGATTTGTATGCAGTAAGACCCTCGTCCTCCGATTATTATTGGTCAGCCTAGTCTTCCTCTCCCCAAATGGATTCCTCACTACATAGGGAGGGGAGTGGAGAAGAGGCCCCCTGTAGGGATGCCCCATCATTGAGGCCTTGTGCTAGTCAATGGGTGGGCACTAGTTGGACAGGATGCTGGTCTCTTTGTTGAAGACCCTCAGAGATCCCCTGGGAAATGGCTCGGGAGATGATATTGTGCATCTTTGGAAAGAGCTGGTCCCTGATCCTCCACTGGACAGAGCCCCACTGCAGTGGGGGTGAATGTGGCCTCAAGGGGTGGATGTCTGACCGGGCCAGTTGCCTCCAATTCTGCTGATATTGTGCAGGCAAAGGGGGCAAATTCTTCCACAAGGGAGGGTGCTTGATAACCTTGGACCCCTGTGGTGCCATCTGGCAACCAGTCCTGATGTTCTTCCTCCATAACAAAAAGAGAAGGCTCCAGCTGCAAAGGACAGTCAATTTCCATCTCCCCAGGCAGGATGTCCAGTTGGGCCTCTGCTCTGCTCTGTCTTTGGAGCTTTGCAAACTGTTTTTCTAATGCCTTCTGGCGTCTTGTGGCAGCCCTGTCCTGGTCCCTGGATTCCTTTCTGGTGGAAGAATGTTTGGAGCCTAACTCCTCTCAAGGCCTCCCTCACAGTTGCATCAGCCTTCCTGGGATGGGCCCTATGTATTGGGTGCTGGCTGGTTGATGCCTCGGTCTGGTCACCACTCCCTGACAGGCCTCGCTCCGCCATTTTGAAAATAATTTTCAGGCCGTGGATCGTTTGGCCACAAGGACAAGCTGGTTGACAACTGCACCCTTTGTTGGTCTGGGGAGGTCTGTGCCAACCCTAGGGGAGGTGGGATTCGAAGGAGAAGGCCCAGCAATCGTGGCTCCACTCACCAACTGCTGCAATCGTGGAGAGGTAAAATGGCATGAACCGCCAAATGGCCCTGCGGTGCCAATTAGGATTTTGAAATTACAGAGTATGACCAGTGCTGGCCAACGACTCCAGAGCTGCTGAGATCAAGGAGGTGGTGGTGACCCTGCCAGTGATCCAGAAAGGGACAGCCCATAAACCAGTGGCAATCAGCAAAGAGACAGGCCAGGCAGCAATAGGGCAGATGGCAAAGAGCATGAAAAAAGAATCCGACATGCTCGGCTCTGAAGAAAGGGCCCACCTCAGTGTCATGGAGCGTGGTCCACCCTACGGACCTGACACTAGAACTGCCTGCTTTAGATTGTAGTCCGTGGTGGTGACAGCCCACCGGCAACCCAGCCAGGCCAGCCATGCACCGGCAGCGAGGGGAATCGACTAAAGTTGCGCACGGTGGCAGAAACTCCCTCCAATGATGCCTGCTCGTGGAATTTTAGTAGATGGAAAATAGTTCGAACAGAAATTTTTTTTAGAGAATTCAAGTGATCTGTCAATCTGCTCATAAACTGCTGGAGAATCTTTGAATATGTCTTTCCTAGGCTAGACTGAGTTGAAAAACTGAACTCAGTAGAGCAGAGGAGGCATGGCCAAAGCTTTTACAACTCAAGTCTCTGGGCAGATAAGACAGAAGTTAACCCTTGCTTGGATTCTCCAAGCAGCACATAGGAGAATAGATAGAATAGAATAGAACAGAACAGAATTCTTTATTGGCCAAATGTGATTGCACACACAAGGAACTGTATGAAACTCTGTTGTTTTAGGTGCTGAACAAGTATTTGATGGCAAATCCCTGGACCAGTTTAATCTGGTAGATAAATATACTTTCTCTTGAAATGAGCTAATAGTTTCCGATCTGGCTTGCAGCAACCTCTCTAATCTCAGCTTTATCGATTTTGCCTCCAGGAAACAGACTAAGCAGAGTTTGACTCACACCTACAAAGTAACAGATCTAAACTTTTATCACTACCACTATAGAGACCATGCTGTTAGTCTTTATGCCATCCGTAAATATCTTCACATCATCTTTTCCACCCACTCAGAAAGCCATTCGTATTAGCAAGGTCTGACATCTAACCTTAAAGGCGACAAAGGGGATGTTGCTCAATATCTGCAAACAGGAATGCCTGTGAATATGCTCGGATGCAGAGTTTGGAGACAGTTGCACATATTCAGTTATTCCTATGCCATTTTTCCATAGCAACAACATGTGATTGCTCATCCTCGACAAGACAATTTCAAAACATGTATTTTTATGGCATGCTTGCCATTCATTCCACTCTAATTCTTCTTTGTCAGTTATAGCTCTTTTCATACACTTAATATACTTCACATACTTTTCATATACTATATTCTTTACTAAATCTTCATCTTTTCACCTTTCTCTTGATATTGGCATTTTAAAAATATTTAACACTGACTTCTGAAACAATTGATAAGCCACCTCTGTCATGGTAGAACAAGAAGCAATGGGTGGAAACTGATCAAGGAGAGAAGCAACTTAGAACTGAGGAGCAATTTCCTGATAGTTAGAACAATTAATCAGTGGAACAGCTTGCCTCCAGAGGTTGTGAATGCCCCAACATTGGAAGTCTTTAAGAAGATGTTGGATAGCCATTTGTCTGAAACGGTATAGGGTTTCCTGCCTAGGCAGGGGGTTGGACTAGAAGACTTCCAAGGTCCCTTCCAACTCTGCTATTGTATTGTATAGCCCTCCCAAATAAACCAGATAAGAAGCACAAGGAAACTCATTAGTCCAATTAGATGGACTAATTCTACTTTATCATACGGCTTACATTAACAAAACCCTGCAACTTTGAAGCTATAAACTTCCCACAGTCTCTTTTAACTGCTTAAGCAATTAGGCCTAGTCTTTACTAAATCTAACAGAACACTGAAGAAGTGGATTATCTGGACTCCTTTCAGTTGGGATTCAGGCCTAGGTATGTGATTGAAATGCCACTGGTTACACTTATGAATAACCTCTGGAGCTGGTGTGGTAATGGTAATGGTACCACAATCCATCCTTGCTGTTCTTGAACTCTCAGCAGCATTCATATATTTCTGGATCAGCTTTGGGGATTACAAATGGGTGACTACGTGCTGTGTTAATTTTCTTTCTTTCTTCAAGATTGGCTTCAGTCAATCGTGATAATCGTACAGAAGTCAATCCAGTCCCTGATTTGAGGACCATGTGGCAGCTGTGGTTGGGAAGGCTTGTATGTAGTTTTGTGTTGGGCTCTAATTGCACCTGTTCCTGGATCAAGGAACTTTGTTCACAATCACTCGTGTATTAGTCACCTTTCAAACACACTACTGCAATGTGCTTTACATGAAGCTGCATGTGAAGAACATCCAGAAGCTGCAGCTGATTCAAAATGCAATCCACAGTTCCAATCAGTGCACATTACATCCCTGCTCCACAAGATTCACTGGCTGCCAGTGTGCTTCTCAGTTAAGATCAAGGTGCTGGTTCATATAAAGTTCTTTATAATATGAGACCAGTTTATTTGGGACTGCCTCTCCTAGATTGTGTTTATTTATTCCAGCAGATCTGGTAGCAGAAATATGCTTGGATCCTGTCTATTAAGGTCAGCTATATAGTGGGATTCAGGATGAGAGCCATTTCTATTCTTTGGAACATCATTCTGCTAGAGGTCAGATTAGATCCAATTGTGGTGGCATTTCATAAAGCTCTGAAAACTGGCCATGGGAGTTTGGATGTATGACAGAGCCTGTGGGATGGTTGTGATTTTTTGTTGCTAATTTCTGTTTATTGTTTAGATAGCATGTTTTTAACTGGTGTCTGAGTCATAATGTTGAGATAAATGGCCATATACATTTATTTATATAAATAAAGTAAGTCCAAGAGATTCCCAAATTACAAAACCTGCATCTAGGCCTCAACATATTCCAGATTACTGGAACAGGACTTCAACAAAATTATTGGCAAGATCCAGGGCAACAATATACAATTCAATATTGCAAGCTCTGAACAAAATAATATCAATGGCTTCAAGCAGATCTTAAAAGACTGAGTCCTCCATCATTCCTCAAGAGTGCAGTCACCAAGATAAACCCTCCTCTCCCACAACTATTAATTGGGCTAATTCACCATGGAACCAGTGCAAGCACTGTAAGAAAGTGTGCCTCCAGTATTCTATCACCGAAGCAAAGGAAAAGAAAAAAATCATGCAAGTTGTCTAATTGCTCAAGCCACTGGAAACTAAAGTAGAGGTAATTCAAGACTCCTTATATGTTTCTATGATGACAGAAGGAATAAACTTGAGGAAGAGGGAGAAAAGCCACAACCAAGGCAATGGCTAGATAAGAGAAATCCGAGTCTAGGCAAGAACTGTAACCCAAGAAAGTGTCTCAGGCAAAACCCTTCCTAGTTCTCATGAAGATAAAGGAATGGAAGGAAGGGCATTCAGACTTGCAAGGGTCTGTTATTATAGCCTTACAATAAAAATAGTATTAATGTGCATGATTTTGATTTCCTATTCTTATCTTCCTTGGAGGGTTGAAAATTGCTTCCTAACAATTCATAAATTAGAAACCAATAACAAACACTGTAGATAGACAAATAGGCAGTAATATTGTAGATAGACAAATGAGAAATACCGCTTCTAACAAAGCACTATGTTTTCATTTGCAGGTTAATTTCTATTACTTTAACTGCCTAAGTTGGCAGAAAGAGCCAGGCACAAACAGAAACAAACGATGCTCATTATAATCAGTGGTGGGCTGCTGGTTGGACTGGTTTGGGTGAACCAGTAGTTATGACCACTGGCTAGGCCCACTCATCAGCCTCTGCAAGATCCTTTCCGCTTTCTGGCTCATGCCCACCGCCCACGCTGCCCATTTGTGATCTGTGCAGCACTTGCTGTGCTCACCAGAGCTACTTGAGTAGATTAGCTGCTTGTTTGAAGCTCCGTTTCAGCACCGAAGGGGAACATGCGAGCAAAGCGAGCATGCGTGCATGCGCTCACAACCAGGGAACCAGTTGTTAACGTAAGTGCAGCCCACCTCTGATTATAATAGGTGGGGAAGAAGGCAGGGTCACCACCAATTCTGATAGCACAAATCAGTTCTTGGCTGTCCATCGACTCTCAAAATAATAAGAATAATTCTATTACATCTAAAACAATGCCAAGAGGGAAAGGTCAATATTTGGAAAATTGTTGTGAAACAGTCTTTTAGTCCCAGTGCAAAAAGAAAAAAACCTTTATGAATAAGTATTTCTCGGCACATTATATTATTTTTTAAATGCTTTACCACTTAAAACTGAAGCAAGTCTGATATTATGAATGCAGAACAATTTAACCCGTATTTCCTTGTTTCAACAAGCTACATTGTTAAAGTGGGTCAGCTGACTCACAAGTATACAATTACTTATTTAAACAAAAAATAATTGGTTCAAAGTTTAAACTCTTAAGTACAAAATAACATTTTCTCACTGCAGAAAGGCAGACACTATCAACTAAAAACAGTCACAGTTTCATATTGTGAAAAAGTAGAAGGTATTAACTAGGATTGCAATAAAACCATTCTTTATTGTACATATCAACTCAGAATTCTGCAACACAGATGGTTATGAACTAAACAAATAAAAAAGCCCAATAAAAATGCAACTGTCTAATGATTTCCAAGTCAATCCCAGATTCCTAACATAAATCTGTTTTTTTAGACTGATTCTGTGTTTTCCATTCAGAGCATACATAATGGAATATAGATTTTCTTAAGTTATAAAGATGAACCCAGTCTCATGATTGCAATTGTTCCCGATAGCATAAAATAAGTAACACTATCTTGACATTTGAAGCGACGTCCTTCAATATAAGATTGATTTAATAAATGTTCCTGTTATAAATTATAAATCAATTACTGCTGGAATCCAGATAGGCCAGAATTTTTTCAATGAATTCGTTTTACAGAATTTAGGTAGTCTTTTTATTAGTTGTTCCCCAAATCTCTTAAGCCATCAATATTTGGATAGCAGCTTTCACCAGGGATTTTAAGTACTTATCTCTTATCACTTATCTCTCTTTGTGTGTATAACATATAAATACAAATCTAAGAACATGCTAAAATGTTAATTTTCATCTTAAACAAAATCCTCTTCAAGCACAAAGGACCAAGTAGAATATTCTACAATAAAGTCCAAAATATAATCTGCTCGAATATTAATTAAAATTAGATCTAATGACATTTGCTACATTTAAAGTACATATGGCACCACAGTAAAGAAACCAATGCATATTGGTATATAACTAATAATATTATTTTACATAATATAGACAATTTAACATATGAAAAAATGAAACCAATTGTGTTATCGGTATCCTTAAAGTAAGTGCTACTTTGAATAATATATCAAACAATTTTGTATGACAGAATTTTAAAAATCCCAACTTTTTTGTATAAAAGATCTTGTCTGAAAGTATGAGAGAACTCTTGATTGTTCCATGCAAGTTCACAGAAATATATGTGTAAATATTGTATTTATATATTAAATGTATATGCCTCCCTTCACACCAATAAGGCTATTCTGAGCGGCTATAAGGTAACTTAATATTGAACATGCTAGCAAATATTTAAAAATTAGCAGACTGCACATTTGTCCCTATTAACTTAATTACTCTATGGCAAAATTGCCGGCACATAATTTTTTAATAACAGCAAAAATACAATAGAAAGAAGAGAAAGAATTGGCAAAGATGGTAAAATATAAGGACCTGCAAATAGAAATAGAACGACTATGGCAAAAGCAAGCAAACGTAATAGGATCTTGGATACAATCCTAAAACAACTGAAGCACCACTTGAACACCATCAGCATTGACAAATTCACTATCAGTCAATTGCAAAAGGCAGCTTTACTCAGAACAGCTTACATCCTGAAACAATATCTGTAAACCATCAAACATCCACACCTGCCTATCCCAGGTTCTTGGAAAGAACTGAATAGGTAAACAAAAATTAGAGTAGTCTATCATTTGGAAAAGTAAGTCAATATTACATTTTCAGTTTGGTTTTATGAAGTTGTGGAACTTCCCTATACATTTTCCAGCCTCAGTCACTAAACACACCCTTGCTCACACATCCCAAACATAGTTAGCAACTTCATGATTGCAAATTATATATGTAGCATGAAGCAACAACATAGACATCCAAGAATTTCTAGTACTTTTAGAAGAGATAGTTTTCAGTTCTAATGTCTTTATATACTAGCCATCTTCCTCCACATTCTATCAGTCTATATACCCGAGCCCCTATCTATCCTCATCAGATGCCTTTCTTAGCTGTCTGATAACATCTGGCATATCTTCTCCTCTTTCATTTGTAGGTATGACAAGAGTTGATAATTTTATACTAGCATTTTTTGCTTTAAAAGACCTACTTTAAATAATGAAAAAATACATATTTAAGCAGACAGAACAGCCTGCATGGCAATAAATCAAAAGAAAACTGGCTGATTGTATGTGCTGCACTGCTGAAGAAAAAGAGCCACAGCCCTGAATCAACATGAATTTAATTTAGCAGTTTAACTCTCAGCATTTTCCTTTACTTCCTTTACTTTACTTAGGTAGTAGGTATTATTGGAAAGCCTGCAGTTTCAAACCAAGGAACCTAGACACACTTACTTGATTTTTCCCACAGTGCAGTCAGTTCAGACATGTCCGAAGATCCATTTTCCGCCGTTACTTTCAATTCACTTACAGAACCCTTGGAGTGCCTATGAAAAAGTCTGTTTGCAAACCCTTCTAGCCTCTGTAAAGCATTAGCTGTCCCAATACTTGGGTTGCCCTGTGATTCCCTTTGGGTGGTCATTTTTATGCATATAAGATGTAAGTTAAAAGCAAATTCTAATTCTGAATTTAAGAACTGAACACAGAAGCCAAAGACTATGAATGTGTCACACTTCCTGTATGCAGTAAGCTAAACCACAACAGTTTTCTGTTTCCTGTTAATATAAAACCAAACTTCAAGGGCTATTCTCAGCAAAAGTTTCTTCATGCCAATTGAAGATGATGACTAGTAAAATAGTTGTCCTGTTTGCTTGTTAATTTTCTCTTTCCATGTAAAAATAATATGAGAACAAGTCCAAGAATGCTAAATGTAAAAGTGTGACTGAAAACTAAATCATGAAAATGCGTGTCACTATATACACAAGCAGTAAGCAAGAAAATCTAAATTCTGGGCAATTTATTGAGAATGGAGAATTTTTCAAAAAAAAATTGAATAACAATTTCTATAGTACGTCAACATGAAGGGAAGCATTTAAAAACAACTGCAGGTCATATCCACCTTTCTAAAATGGATTTGCAGGTTGCAGAGTATGCACACAGATAGTAGTTATAGTACAAAACCCTTGGCAGATCTCCTTCCTTGTTTCTAAAGAGTTATGCTGCTGAGGTCTGCATTGTTCCATTGTAGAGAAGAGATACTGATGGTTCATAATTTATCCCACTTTTCACATTTATCCAGGTGCTTTACAATTGTTAGGAATGAACATATAGTAGTCAGAAAATGGCATGAGAATTCACAATTCTGAAAAAAAATACTTTTTATTTCATACACTCATGTGTTTTTAAAGCCTTGAATCTATAACAATACTAACCTTGGTAAGATTTGTATGAGTATAAAAACAATCCATGAAAAAAACAACACCCCACGTATACAGCACACATAGCTTTCAATATAGTGTTATGCCTTATTTCAAAGCTATTTATGCTCTTAATGATGCTTGGCAATACTCTATGCATGTTAGTTTCTACACCGTTCTGAATGCATAAATTGGTATTCAAAATTCTGTTGATACCTATTAGGGCTGTGCCCGCTCTAAAAATGTAATAGAATCACATCATACTGCACACAAAGGCAAGTACAGTTCCTCTTTGCTATTCATGAAAATAAGACTCATCTTTTTATAGGCTAAAAAATGTAGCTGCTTTAAGAATACATGAATTGTAATGAGTCAACTCCTTAAAGTGGTAGTATTCTTTTTCAGATGCTTGAAAGCAGACTACTTGAATGAACAGGTACTCTTCTAGCACAAGGTCTGCTGGTACACTTATTATCCACTCATTCCAAATTATGCTTTTCATTTATCCGCTCACATAGTATCCATCAGCAATTCCTTAATGCTGGTGTATCTTTTCCAAGGACTTCATAACTGTCCTCCATTATTTGTGTGTGATTCTGGGATAGGAATACATTTGGTTAAAAGAGGTGTCAGTGAATATTATATGCACTCTAAAGCACACAGTGCATAGTTCTCCTACGTAAAAGAAGAATAGCATTGGTATTCCTGGTCCATTTCTTTAGGTTCCTTCTTAATTTTGTTCACTGCCTATGGTTCCATACATACTAGAATGGGAAAAAAATGACTTTAAGAAATATGTAAAGCAAGGGTGTCAAACTGGTGGCCCACAGGCCAGATGCGTGACGTGCAGGTCACGCCCACACTGGCTCCGCAAAGGCAAAAAACATTGTGATACATCACATGATAAATCATATAGAAAATCTATGTGGTCACTAACAGCTGACACTAACTTGATGGCATACAATCAATCAAACTGTAACAAGCTGTGCATATCTTGTACATTAACTGTAGTGGCACTGCTTCACATATAAGACCAAACTGTGGTTGAACTTGAGATCCAAACAAATACTTCAGTTGTTATTCAGGTGCACATGTCCATTCATGTCTATTTGCATTAATTACTGAAAATAAAAGAACTTTTGAAACAATGGAGACTTCAAAAGTTGCCTACAATATTACATGGGAAGGGGGGGTTTAAGAAGAGCAATATAGTATCTTAGTAATTATGTTGAAATACTTGGGTTCCTGATAACTACAGCAGCTGAAATACAATGAAGTTTAAATCAGTCAAGAACTGAGGTTTATTGATCTTTTTAAAGCTTTCTAAAAAGATGTTTAGTAAGTCTTTCTTTAGCCTGACAATCTAAAAAAAAAAAAAGAGGCAACAGCAGTTCTATAAATAACAATGCTAAGAGGACGTTGTTGCTATGACAGCCCTGATCACATTTCTATTTTAAATTCGGAAGATAACTACTGGCACCTATTGTTGAAACATTAAAATGCAGCCAAAAGGGGCACACGGTAAACTAGTTAATATTTTTATAGCAAAGGGACAAATTCTACTTCAAAATGATATACTAAATATTAGTCTGATTTAAAACATTACTTATATAAGATGAAAGCAGACCAATTTTTGGATTTTTTCCATTCCTATTTGTATGGAAACATGTTAAATAATAATCTAAAACAATGTAGTGTATATAAATAAAATATTATGCATTTCTTAAATAATTCAGTAGTTATAAATGTATTAAAATATTTCTAAAATTTATTAATATTAATGTAAATATTTTGTCTAGTGGTTAAGGCACAGACTAGAAACCATGACACCGTGAGTTTTAGTCCTATCTTAGCCTTGAAAATTGGATGGGTGACTTTGGGCCACCCACCTCCCAGGTTTGTTGTTATGGGAAAATATGTGTTGTGTATGTTTGCTGCCTTGAGTTGTTTATAAAAATAACAAGGGAGAATAAAAATAATACATTTCTATCCTACTTTACATCAAGCTTCTAAAATGGATAGTAATAAGATAGTAAATATTGTCAATAGTATTTTTTTAAAATATATAATTGATAACTCAGTTTCTCAACCCAGCAATGTAATCATCTCTGATGAATGGCTGTTGTTGGATTATAATTTTCTTTGTCTCTGGAATAGTAGAGAGAAAGAAAATTGGAGCTTATTTATTATCTGGAGGGAACTGTTTGGTGGTGTTTCTGTTAATTACCCAGATCCTTTCAAAAGACAGATAATTACTCAGACCCTTTCAAAAGATAGACAGCAAATATATAAATAAATAGATAAATAATTAATTTCAGAGCTTTCTGGCACGGGCAACATTTGTGGAAGCCATTAAAGGAGAACAATGTCTTTCCTCCAACTTCATTCACATTCGGTGATAATTAGGTGTCTACTTTTACAAGAAAGAGGGACCCGAAAAAACAAATATTTTTTAATGGACGTTGAGGGCTGTATGGTGGGGAATCTTAGGGATTGGATTTGCTTGATGGCCAGTTTGGGGAATCTAGGTACAGTGGCGGGTCACAAACGCTTCTGACCATGACCAAATTGGGTGCCAATCAAAAAATCCACTAAATGTTTCACTCTGGTTCACAAACACATTCTCGGGTGGCGATCAATCACAGCCGCAGCAATTTTCCCTGCCAAAGCAATTTCCCCTTACATGCCTTCTTTTTTTGTGCGCGCATGCGCTGTCAGTCTTGCTTTCAGTCACGATCAAATCAGGCGTTGACTGAAGTCCTGGAAAGGATTATGGTCGTGACCGGAGGGTCCACTGTTGTGCCTTCACATTGTACAGGCAATTTTTTTGTCAGTGCGCATAGGTTGACTACATGAGATAACTCAGAAGCAATAACAGAAGAGGTTTGTAGGAAGTAATGGTTATATCTACAAATATATGCTGTACATACAAGCACTATAGGCAGGAGCCAAACAATTAGTAAATTACAGCAGGGAAGAACACACGTCAAAAGAGAGAGATACCTGAACAGTGCCTCTTCTTATTATACAAGCTCTTAAAGGGATAACAGCCAAAAACCTTGCTGACTCATTCCCATCATTACATCAGTGAATCATTGCATCATTGTAGCAGCTGGTCAGGTCTTAAATCACTACCCTGACATTTTTACTAATAGGAAATGAGCCTTCTGAAGAACGGCAGAAAGTGCTGGGGAAGTCTACTGTTAAGAAGATAGAATGCTGAGGCTGATTGAGCCTCTGGTCACGACCATAATTCATTCCATAACTTTGGTCACAACCCGATTTGGTCGTGACCCGAACCTAACCAAAATTAATGCAGCGGTCACATGAGGTTGCTGTTGTTTGCCGCTTACAAAAAAAATAGTGCAGAAGGGGAAATGAGCCGTGACCGTGTCTGATCACCACCCGAGTATGTGTTGATGACCACATTCAATTTTTTTGGTCAGAACTTGATTTGGTCATGAACAGAAGCGTTTATGACCAGAGGTTGTACTGTACTATGCTGTGACTCCCATATTAGGAGTGCCCTTGGACCGTGATGTGAGGAAGCTTCTATTCTTCAGTCTAGATAGGCTTGCAGAAGTTTTGTCAGGGGACAGAGAGTGTCAATTTGGGTCCGATAGGATTAGACAAAGAGATGAACTGGATGTAATACTGGTGATGTCAAATGATGGGGTTGGTGGTGGGAGGGGTAAAGGGAAGGCTATAATCTCCATTTTGTTAGATTTATTTTCTCCACTACATAGCATGCATATAAATAAACTTCTAAAAGCCGCTGGTAGTATTGTCTCCAAACTTTGATAGATGAAAGTTAGAGACAGCTCTTTTTTCCTTACTGTGCTATGAGCTGGCACAAATTTTGCTTTGCTCAGTAAAGCTAAAATAAAGTGTTTCAATAATTAAATCAAAGGAACTTAATATATGATACACACATAGTGGTGGGACTTGAGGTTGTTTAACTTTTTAATGCAATACAGTGAACTATTAGTAAACTTAGAATAGTTTTAATTTTGTTTTCATACATATTTTAGGAAAACTATCTTATAGAAACTTTAGATAACTACCATTCACCATGATATTCCATTTAAATGGCCTTCAACATACCTGATACAAGTGTCAGAAAAGTTCTGCTTTTGCTTGTAATGCAACAGTAATGCCTGCAGTGGGAGTCCAAGCAGGTCAATCTGACTGGCACATATATTCAGAAGAGGTAGAGTTTGCAATGTGGCATCACACTCATCATTTTGACAAAAGAAGTATAATCCTGCAGATGCCCTTATTGTTCAGTGTATACAGTATGTGATGCTAGTGTCCTTTTAGCCATAACATGCCATGAAGTGTAAATATAGTTTGAGACACCTTAATTTGGGGTTACTCTGTATTTGAATGACCAGCTTAACCTTTATCAAAATGTGGATTGATGGTTTGGAATTTGCACCTTTCCAATTGAAGAGAAGGAGTAGTTACTAGTGCTTTGGAGCACTAGTGAGTAATGAATCCTAAATATTTTATTGGTCAATAAAATTCTTTAAAAGGTTTGCAAATTTGAACTTCAAGTTGTTGATTATTTTAATATAGCTATCCCAGAAAGCCTTTGGCAACCATAAAAGTAAAGCACAAATTTAACTAGCCTATTACAGTGGTGTTTAAAACTTTACAAACCCATTTGGACTGTCAATATTTCTACATAAATATAACCTAAAACATTGATTTGTTCTCCAACAAGTTCTAAAACTAGATAAAGGGAACCGAATTATATAAATAAGCTACAAAAAAACTTGCTCATTTATTTATGGAAAATGATCCAAGTTACATATTTATATTTTCAAAGTTAATGTTTCTTAGAATTTGTTCAAATAGTCTAAAATTAATGTCACCCCCATTCTAATTCTGTGAATTCATCAATTCAAAAGCAGCCAGAAGTCCTACTTATGAATTGCTAAATATAGGAATAAAGAATTTTAAGCTGCCAAGAATATAAAATTCTGCAAAACTACAGATTATGAATATACCAAGAAAGTTTAGCAAAATGTTCTCTGTCTGGCACTCTTCAAATGTGTTTTCAGTTTTAGGAATTACATCCTAATAATATCTTTTGAGGATGGATACTTGGAGTTTGCTGCAAATTGAATATTAAGTGTATAAATAGTACAAATTTAAAATTAAGCATTCTATTCAAAGTATTAAATAACAATGTTAACTTCTCTGTAATCCATTAGTGAGGTCTGAGGAACTTTGAAAAAGAATCTATAGTATTCAAACATGGCAGACATAAAAGTAACTTTAATGGAACTGCATCCAATCTGAACTTTGCCAATAGAAAAGAGGTAGTTTTCGGCAGTTCCCTCTGTTGTTAATATATTTCATCCATACTATTCTTGGTTGGTTAAGGCCTCAAAGCAATGGGCATATTGACAGATTCTTGCAGTACTGTAGTAAATACTTCTTTGAGAGATGGGATGGCACAGCCTGTTTTCAAGAGACCTTCCTTGGAACCAGCTGAAATGGACAATTTTTATCCAATCTCCAATTTTCTCTTTTTAGGGAAAGTTGTTGAGAAGACAATCTCCAATTTCCGAGGGCTATGGAAAAAGCAGACTATCTGGATCATCTCCAACTAGGATTTAGACTGGGGTACAGTACTGAGATTGTATGTGTGGTGTTTATTGATGGTCTGTGGCCAACTCAAGATGGGGTGGTGTATTCATCCTATCTCTCTGATTTTTTGGAAGCCTTGGATACCATCAACCATGGTATTATTCTGGACCAGTATGGTTTACAAAGAAATGGATCAGTTGGTAGCTTTGAAAAAGACTAGAAATTATGTGTGGCATACCACCATATACACAGCTTGAGGTGGGAAACGACACCATGGACTCCTCATTCCTCGTTTCTTTCTTTCTCTGCATCTACTCCCCAATGGTACCAAATGGGATAGTGAGAATGCACTAAAGTCTAAATATTCTATTTGGGTAGAGGGGTAATAAGTCCTGCAATACTTTTTTTTTCTACAGGAGGGGATGGACAAGATCTGTATTGTCCACATCAATAACTTGGATGAAACTTTCTGCACTGAATTAAATAGGCCTCCAAGCACCAACCAATGCTGATATGAATTCCTCTCACCCAAAGAATCTTCCCCCACTGCATAGAACTAATGTAGCTATATTTATTTATATCACCACTATGTTCACTATTTAACTTTACAAATATGCATACCACATTCACATAATATAATTCAAAGAATTACTTCATTGGCACTATATTTGTAGGCACTCAGTACCCATTTTTATATATTATGCAAACTTATTTATAAACTTTTCAGTGTAACTGTTATAATCAAATTGGAACTACCAAATAGTGTTACGAGCACAATATTTTATTATTTAAACTCAGAAGGAAAGCAGCAGGTTAGCATTGTAAAACTGAAATTCAAAATTATGTTTTTCCGAGTTCCGGTTCCGGCGGCGGCGGCGACGGGCAGCTCTTTGCCCGCTCCGGCTCCCCGGTGGGCTTCCCCACTCCTTGGGGGGCACAGGACACCCTGCAGAGGGGTCCTGCCGGAGGGGCGGCATCGCGGAGGACTCCTGCAGCGGCGGCGGCCGGCGGGAGGTCTCTCGCGCGCCCAAGGCACCGGGGAGCAAGCTCGGAGGGCGCTTCGCGTTCCTACGCCTCGCGCCTCGCTATAAGCCGACTGGAGAATGCAACAATTGAAGGAAGCAGCTGCAGTGCGGGGAGGTTGCTTCTCTCTTCATCCCTTATTCTGCATGAAGATTTACTCAAGCCTTTTAAAACTTTAAAATAACTTTCGGAGCATTTTGGAGGTGCGGCTGGAGGGAGGGGTTTCCCCCCCCCTTGGACAAGCGGCGAGGAACAATTTTGCTCTCAGCCCCCGGGGAAGGAGGAGGGGGGAGAGCCAACGAATGAAGCCTCACTCAGGCTGAGATGATTTTCTTTTCAATTTAATTCTACATATTACAATGATTTGAGGACTTTTGGAACTTTTTAAAACTTTGTTATGCCTCTGTGCCCAAAACTGGCAGGGCAAGATGGCACACTTCCGTTGTCTTTATGAACTCTGAAACCTGACTCCACCTTTAAAATTCAGGCTTCCGGTCTTTGTCTCCGTGTCTCCCAGAGGAATCTCTTGTGGATTGGTATTTTTTAAACCTTCTAGGGGAAATTTTTTATCTATTGCCAGACTTATTGGAGAGACTCTCTTCTGCCTGGTTCTTCTGCTCCCGGATTCACCTGGCTACCCTTCTTTTCTAACTGTTTACTTCATATTTGGACTGAACTTCTAACGTTATAAAGGATGGCATCCAAAAGACCCCCTCCTGGAAAACCTGGCTTTGCCACTTCTGCTCCAACATCCGCAACATCCAGTCCAGCCACACAGTCAAAGATAACAGAACTGATGCAACATAAGACTACAGAGATGGACTTTCAACAAATGCTTCAACAAATTTTACAGGGCCAGGAGGAAATCAAGAAACAGCTAAGGGAAATGAAAGATGAAATTAAAGAAAATCAAGCCCAAATATATAAGAACTCACAAAGACTGAATCTTGTGGAAGGGGGGGGGGGTGGAGGAGGTGAAGGGGGGGGGGTAGAAGCTGTGCAGAAAGGGAACAAAGATCTTGACATCCAACAGATGAAAATAGAATTTGAGAGAATGTCCTATTACCTTAGATTTCAAAATGTTATAGAAGAAGATGGGGAAAACATAAGGGACATCATGATAAACATCCTGGCTGACTACACACATAAAGAAAAACAACAGATGGGGTGGGATATAGACCTGGTTTATAGAGTGAACTCAGCTTATGCTAGAACTCACAATGTACCCAGGGAGGTTCACATTAAATTTCTTAGAAAAAGCACAAGAGATGAAATTCTGGGTGTACAAAGGGGGCAAGCATTGACATACCATGATATGGAGATAACCATTCTGAAGCAGATCCCTAAGAAGATTAGAGAAAAAAGGAAGAATTATTCGCAATTAGCGAATAAATTATACCAGAAAGGGGTGTGGTTTAGATGGTTGATGCCTGAAGGTATGCTGATATTCTGGGAGGAGACAAGAATTAGAATCAATTCACCCATAGAGGTGCAGGCCTTTATGGAAAAAAACAGAACACTCCTAGAAAAAACACGAGACACTACAGCGGACACGCAGGACACGGGAGGGGCCAGAGCTCTGCCAGTAGAGGGAGATGGGGCAATAGCAAGAAGACTCAGATCACAAAAATAAACAAGAAAATCATATTATTATAAACTGACCGAAAGTGATAATGGAATTATATCTGGATTTTATATTGTAATGTTTAATCTGATTGAATTTAATAACAGAATATGCTGATTGTAATCAATTATATACCAATGCATTATATATAAATGTATACTATGAGTATGGAGAGAGGGGCGCCTGTCACACTTTGCAACTGCCATAATTTGTATACCTGTCCATTTACCCTTTTCCCTATAAATGTTGAAAAAACAATAAAAAATTTTGTTAGAACAAGAAAAAAAAATTATGTTTTTCCCATAATCCTGAAACATGTTTAATATCTTTAAAACTTTTTACTCAGAACAGAAAAACTTTTTACCAGAAATGAAATCTATGAAGTAGGGATTCAATACAGAAAACTCTGTTTTTTTTAAACAAATCTATACTATTATCTAGAAACCTGTCCAAGAATATATGTATATGCCAGATCATAATTAATGGATAAAATATTTGGGGGTACTCTATTTTAGAACAGAGGAGAAAAGCTACTTACGTCACGATAAAAATTTACAGAGCTATTCTAATTAACAAATGGCAGTGACACAGGAAAATGTGTACTAAGAATTAGTAATTGCTAAAGACAAATAAGTATTTTATTGTGCAGACTTATAAAGATATATGCTTGCTTGTATGATTAGACAATAAACAAAGAAAGCTAATTTTCTTTCACGCTGGTAAATATATGAAAACAATTAACATACACATATGTGAAAAGATAATTTTAGATACATGTGAAGCTGATAATGAAATATCAAACTATTCAAAAAAACTAATTTAAATTATTTTAAACAATATGGCTAATGCCATCTCACACTAACTTGACCGTTAACTTACTGTATTTCAAATTAATACACCACCTCACATTCTATCAATTTTTAACCTTTCAAAAATACCGTACATGACTAATTATTTTACTGCAAAGTTTGCTTCATGTCTGCATTTCTATATTCTCACACTACAATGGTAAAAAACATGAAGAAACATTTTTAAACAGCCAATATATTGGAGTCATGTGATTGCTATTTATGCTCTTCCTAGCTGGCTTCCAATAAGCAAAGTCAGTGTGGGAAGCTGGATTTGCTCAATGTCCTTGTGAGTCACTGAACAACTACAGAGATTTGCTTAACAACTGTGACAAAAAAAATAGGCCCAACTTATTTAACAACAGGCTTGCTTAGCAAAGAAAATTCTGATCCCAACTGCAGCCATAAGTTGAAGACTACCTGTATTTCAACGTTCTTTGATGATTACATATTTAATAGAAAAAGATAATCAGGGTATTTAGTTATTAGTAATCAAGCAAATATTTGCAGGCAGTTTCACTATTTTGGTGAGATGCAATTTCATTAGATTGCAAAATAATATTTTGTAATTAAAAATTAGAGATCTTTAGTTGTTTGCTATGATACTAATGGCATTAGGCATTAAACTATTAGGGTTCTGTTCTGTACTAGATATATCATTCCTGTTTTTAAAAAAACTTCCTTTCAACTACAGTATGTTCATAAGGATATCTTATGATACTAAGCAATAACTTTTAAATGGTTCAGATAATATACCTTCATATGTTGCAGTAGAATTATCACATGCTAAGGTAAAGGTAAAGGTTTCCCTCGCACATAGGTGCGAGTAGTTCCCGATTCTAGGAGGCGGTGCTCATCTCCGTTTCAAAGCCAAAGAGCCAACATTGTCTGAAGACGTCTCCATGGTCATGTGGCCGGCATGACTAAACGCCGAAGGTGTTACCTTCACACCAAAGGTGGTTCCTATTTTTCTACCTACATTTTTACATGCCTTCAAACTGCTAGGTTGGCAGAAGCTGGGACAAGTAACGGGAGCTCACTCTGTTACGCGGTGCTAGGGATTCGAACTGCTGACCTTTTTGATCAACAAGCTCAGTGTCTTAGCTTATCCCTTATCACGTTAGAACTCTCTAAATATGTATTAAAGACGTATAACTAATTAAAATGTTCTGAATCACATTATTATATATAGTTTCAGTATACAAATTAAAAATCTTGTTTGCATATTGCTATCATATCATAGCAATTTTAGTAAGTTCTATGTTAAAATAAGTCTCTACCCATTTAAATTCAGGAATGTTACAATCAGGTTTAAAACATTCCACTATTATGTGTCTTTATATAATAACCAAAAATAGAAAAATCAATTGAAAGGAATAGAAATTATTCATGAATTTTAAAATGAAATTGCTTTGGCTATTTCTTGCAAATAAGCAAACAAAGAAAAAAACCCATAATGAAACACAAATTAGGAATACTCAAAGGACATTCAAAATCAACTGGATAAAATTGCTAATATTGATAAGTAAATAATTTATAACTTTAAAATGCATGCTGATTAAATGTGGCTCATCTCCCAATTTAAGATATATCCAGAAAGTTCATTTACATCATTCCCACTAGGTATGTACAGAATGGAATAGATCTGAAAACTCTGGAATATTCAACTTCTACTTTGGGTAATACTAACTCTGCCACTTGGGGATGGTATAGTGGTTTTCCAATTTCTAAAGTGGAACCAATTTTAACATTCCAGACAAATGGACGCCACACATCGATGATTAAATTACTTTTATGTTACAATAAAGTAACATTGAAGCAGGTACTTGCAATAAGATTTAACCTATTACAGCAAAAAAGCATTTGCCATAGTTTCTGGAAGAAGTCCCTATTTCTTATTTTTAGATGCTGCGCCATTGAGAATACCATGCTTGAATACCATATTATAACTTAAAAGACAAATTTCTGTTTCTCAACTATTACATTGCTGCTGAGCATTAAAATCAAGATCAGTAGTAATACAGAAAGGGATGCAGTGGCTCAGGGGCTAAGACGCTGAGCTTGTCGATCAGAAAGGTCGGAAGTTTGGCGGTTCGAATCCTAGCGCCGCACAGCAGAGTGAGCTCCCATTACTTATCCCAGCTTCTGCCAATTTAGCAGTTTGAAAGCATGTAAAAATGAAAGTAGAAAAAATAGGAACCACCTTTGGTGGGAAGGTAACAACATTCCGTGCACCTTCAGTGTTTAGTCATGCCGGCCACATGACCACAGAGATGTCTTCAGGCAGCACTGGCTCTTTGGCTTTGAAATGAAGATGAGCACCGCCCCCTAGAGTCAGGACATATGTGCGAAGGGAACCTTTACCTTTAATAATACAGAACTCTAAGAATTAAACTTCAAACATGCAAGCAACATCTTCTTAAAAACATTTAGTCAATTACAAAAAAAAACAACTGCATACAATTACTTTTAAATCAAAAAATATCTGTCTACATGGGAACAACATGCAACTTACAGTGGCCTTTTTTATCTGTAATACCAATATTGGCAGTTGATATAAAGTATTTATAGTAAATATTTCCTGTATATGTGATTCTGGGTTTGTTTTTTATTACTTTAAGCATGTACAGTCCTGCAAATAAACTTCTGCATACTTTTCATCTTCTAAGGTCTCATTATCCAGTTGCGAAGCTAGAATGAAAGATCCATAAAAATAGATCCACTTGTATGCATGTTTAGATTAGAGCAAGTTACTTAACCAATATGAAGAATGTGTTACAATTCTGAGGGTGAGCATACTTATCACTAGCTATGAAAAGTGCAGTACCTTTGTAAAAATATTTACAATTGCTTTATTTACAATTTATGATACTTTAAGGCAAATTAAGGCTAACATGTTTCTGCATAAATCTTCTTAAAAATACAAGTTTCTGTATCCAATGGTTTTGCAGTTAACTAGGGAATGATATAAATCTTGGCCCCTAACACTTAAGTGTTCTTGATCTAATTTTGAAAGTTTTTTATGAGTGATCATTTCGAATTTCTAGTAAGAGCCAACTATTCTTTCTGAGGCAGCCTATGCAAGAATACTGAGCACAAACACAAGGGATGTAGGTTTCTGCTCTATCTCTATATCCGGAGGAAAGCTTATCCTTGAGAGATAAAAATTCTGAAATCACAGAACTCATTTTCAAAGTAAAATATAAGTAATCCTCAATTTACGACCACAATTGAGCTTAAAATGTATGTTGTTAACATTTGTTAAATGAGTTTTGCCCCATTTTACAACCTTTCTTGTCTCAGTTAAGTGAATTACTGCAGTTATTGAATTAGTAATCTAGTTGTTAAGTGAATCTGGTTTCCCCATTGACTTTACTTATCAGGTTGAAAAAAGATATACGTGACCCTGAGACACAACAACGGTCATAAATATGAACCAGTTGCCAAGCATCTGAAATTTGATCACATTATCATGGGGATGCTGCAAAGATGCTAACTGTGAAAAACAGTTCTAACTTCCATTTTTCAGTGTTGTTGCAACTTTGAACGGTCACTAAATGAACTGTTGTAAATTGAGGTTTATCTGTATATTGCCAGTTGCAAGAAAGTCTCATTCAATTTAATAGAACCATTTAAACACCTATATTATGTTCTGTTTATGTTTAAATTTTTACATTGAAATTCACACCTTGTCAAAATGGTAGCGCAAAAACTGTAAACATAAAATAAACACCGAACATTTGCAAAAAGCCAAAGTAACATATGATCAATATTATGAAGAACTTTGGCTCCTGGAAATTATCCTTATAACTTGCTTATGCAGTTTAATTGCCTTTGGAATATTGGCATTTCTGTTTCTGTATGTATACATATTACAATAAATAGCAGAATTTTGTGATCATAAAGATAATCTGAAGCAATATCCTGCAAAAGGTTCAGATGTAAATTGCTTTTATTCCTTAAGCTTTAGATATTTACATGTAGTTCAGAATATTTCAGCATAAAGGAAACAAACAAACAACAAAATACCTGTTGCCAGAAACAAGGATTTGTTTTCCAACCCAAGGTTTAAGTGTGGTAAAACAACTTGGTTTACCTGCCCCACTATATACATAACCTTTTATTTCTGATTTCTGAATAAAACACCCTTGAGTTTGCATAATACAGTGAGCCTAAACTATGGTTTAGAAAACACCGGAGCACCAAAAACCTGAAGGCCAGCTGGCATGTGTGCGCCAGCCACCTCATCTTTGGGTTTCTGCCATGCACAGATCAGCTGGCCGGCATGCATATATGTGCTGGAAACTCAAAAACTAGGTGGCCGGCACACACATGCACACAGGCCAGCTAGTCTTCGGGTTTTTGGAGTTCTGGTAGAGCAGCTTGCGACAGTACACATGCCCACAGAAAGGGCTCTGCATGCCATCTTTGGCATGCATGCCATAGATTCGCCATCATGGGTTACAACCTTTCCAGCAATCCCATGATCATGTGATCAAAATTCAGATACTTGGCAACTGGCTCATACTTATGACTGATGCTATGTCCCAAGGTCATGTGATCACCTTTTGTAACCTTCTGACAAGCATAGTCAACAGGGAAACTACACTTAACAACCAGCTTACTAACTTAACAACTGCAGTGATTTACTTAACAAATGTCACAAGAAAGGCTGTAAAATGGGGATAAACTCACTTAACAAATGTTTCACTTAAGAACAGAAATTTTGGAATCAATTGTGGTGTAAGTCGAGGACTATTTGACTACCTCCAGCAACATTCACTCTTAGATTTTTTTTCAATCTTGTGCAGTTCATAGTTTCACTGATAAAACTTCAATAATGATGAGCATAATTCTGATTATGAATTGGACAGCACAGGAATGCATTTTTAAAATTTATAATATTAAATGGGGACTTGTTAATTTTCATGAACCTTAATTCCTTAAATCATGAAACCATCAATATTTCAATGTTTTATTTAATGCTCTGAGTACCAAAATCTTAAAGGGAATCACAATTTTTTTACTTCCTTGAAAGTATACATCGTTTCTTAGCTCTAAATGTATTTTAGCTTTTAGAGTTCTGCCTTTCCAAAAGTTACTAGATCACTAAAGTTTATACAATATTATTTTATTTGATTAATACATTCTAGATTTGTTAATATTTATAAATATATTCTATCTATAAATTATAAATATAAATTATAAATTACACAAATTCACTTTTTCAACCAACAGAGGTTGCACTCTTTTAGTCAACTGATTGAACCTTTTACAAATGGTTCCTTGCCAGCTTAGAGTTTTTAAAATCTCATTTTCATACAACATATTTAGTTACAGTCACTATCATTTTACATTATTAGCATGCACAAAACATTATCAGTCTGCAGATACTACACTTTCATGTTTCTTTAAAAAACATCCAAGACTGGTCCTTGACAGATTATTTCTATGCTACAGTTGGCTTCACAGTTAATTAAACCAATGAGTATTGTGCACATCCATGAAGTCACCAGGAGCTAAACTTGATTCAAAGGAGAAGTTGCCTTATTGCACCCATTCCCTCTTCCCACCATCATGTCATCATCCAACACTTCAAGTTTGTTAAGACATAATTTCTTATTATGGACTACTTCTTTAGAAAATACATAGGTTTTTTAAAAATAGGTGCACAATGCTGTATTATAGAAATCACAGATCCTAAGCCAAAGCTTTATTAGATCAATCTAACCACCCTCTATCAAAAAATAAATCACATAAAGAAGATACATTACTATTCCACAATTTTTATTATATAATCCTAAAAAAGGTCTTCACTAAAATTTTCTTCTCAAACAATGCACTGCCTTATTTTGTATTCAAAGTTCCAACAGGATCAGAAAACAATACACCAAAGGCAAAGCCATTATTAGCTCTAAGGGATTGGTCAAAATTGCTTATAAGTGCATATAGCTATTGAACACCATAATCGATGCTGCCATATAACAGCAAATCTAGGACACAGCCAAATACTTGACTATTTTTAATTATATGCATCCAATGTAAAGAGATGACCGATCTACAGACTTCAAAATCCTGGGAACCCAACTTTTGCACTGTAAATTGGTAACTAGAGTTTCAGTTTAGAGAAATGAAAAGTGCTCAGACAAGATTATAGAATTTGTTCAAAATGCTTCAAGGAATCACAAAATTGTACACTAAATACCTGGATTCCAGAGTGAAGAAAACAAGAATCCCACTGGGTAGAAATGAATGCCCCAAACTTGCTATTCTGTACCTAAACCATACTGTGGTATGGGAGGTTTTTCTTTAGAAGTCAGGTTTCGTCTTACAGAAGCAGACCTCAAACTCTTGGAATGCTAACTAGGGATAACAGAACTGTAAAACAACACATCTGAGAAGTAAAAGATTGAAAGAGGATCTCAGTGTAAGAACCCAGCAATCTGTCTCTTTTAAGCCCTTCAACATACAGCTTACATTCATCAGAAGCAAAACAAAGCTGGAAAAAGTAAAGCATTGGAAACAAGATTAAGACGTTGTCTACATAAATAGCCCTCTGCACCCACAGCTGATTTGGGACATCATTAATGTACTACTCACAAGAAGTACCATGGCAGGAAAGGAAAGTTTCAACAACAGTTGCAAGGGAAATCCTTTCTTCAGGTATAAAATCCAAAATGAGTGGGGTTTATTTTTCAAATGTCAGGCTCACCTGATTCATCATACCAGGCAGTCACAAGTCAAGAAAACTATTCTCCATATTATTATTTAAAGATCACTTGTTTATGTATTCATTATAATACAATGTTCTTAACCATTGGTACCTGAATCTTGACATGTTTCTCTAAGTAGGACTAAGGCTGTGATATTATATAAACTTATTTGTGAGCAAATGTAATTGAATTCAGTAGACTTTATTTTATAAATATAAAGTGGATTATGGTGTTAAATATATTTCACTCATTCTTCATTTTTGAAATAACAAGAAAGCCAACAGTGGCATAATATTTTATTATTCAGCTAGAGATTTAATTTTGTTTGAAAGACTCATAGCTTCCTCCAATTAAAACCTTATTAAGTTGATAAGTTTATAAAGAAAACTGCCTGACATTATTTGCCAGATTATGTATCTAATCAAAATAAACTGCTATTTGAAAATGACTCTAGGTAAGTTAAAATGAAAGAACCAGACTGGCCTAGTAGTTCAGACACCAAGCTAAAAACATGAAAGCATTGAGTTCTTGTCCCACCTTAGCTATGAAAGCCAGCTGGGTGACCTTGGGCCAGTCACTCTCTCTCAGTAAAACTCACACCACAGAGTTATTGTTGTGGGGAAAATAGGAGGACCAAGATGTAATGGATATGTTCTCCATCTGAATTATTTATAAAAAATAATAATGGTGGGGATACAAATAAATAAATAAAACAAAACAGCATATAAATAAAAGCAATCAATATGGTTATTATTAGTATAGCACAAGACAAAAATATTGTTTGCTTTCTTCTGGTGGGTTAAAGACTAATCCAAATATTTATCTAATATTAATAAAGGATCTTGGGGCATCTGCTATTCCTTTGGTTATTAACACTTCGGATGATCCAAGTTTTATTACTAGAACTCTGCCGTGGAGTAGAAATCAATTAACACTCCCTCCCCCCCCCCCCATAACAAAACTTTGAACCTTTCTACACGACCAACGTGCTTGAAGCTTTCTTTACATTGCAGATATTGGGACTAATCCTTTTTCCGTAGCAAAGGATTTTATCATGGGAAAAGGATAGGGAGATCTCTGGGGCTGTTACCTGAGAGGAAACACAGGGGACCCGACAAATCAATGCACAGTTTACATTGTTATGTTACGCCGTTTTCTTCACCAGGCAGGTTTGTATGACATAAAGCTTTCTCTGCAAAGTGTATAGATTTTCGGGGGGGGGGGGCAGAAAAGGGGAAAATAGCTAAGGGGAACAAGAGAATCCACCCCCCCCCCCACCGGCTCTAATCCAGTCTTCCTCCGCCGGAGCAGCTTGATTACAGCGAGCCTGGGAGCGCAGCCCGTTTCACGGGGTGGGGGTGGGGACTCGGGGCTGCCTTCGTGCCCTCTCCGCCAGTGGCCCTATCAGACACGGGTTAATCCGTTCACCTACGTGCCCCCCGGATCCTAACGCAAAGCAGGCCCCGCAGGCCAAGAAGAGAAGACCGAAGCCGCTCGCCGAAGCACAGTCTCCAACTCCAGGCCTGCTGCCCGGGGCAAAGGAGAGGGGGCTGCCGCTGCCGCAACCCGTCAGGCTAGGCCGCAGGGCCTGCCGTTGGTCGTCCCGGCGCACCTTGGTGAAGCGGCGGAGGGTGGGAGAAGAGGAGAGAAGAGAGCTGCCTGCCTGCTTTCCACGGAGAAAGAAGCTCGCCTTCGCGTCCCCCCTCCGGCCTCACTCACCGCTCTCAATCTCGTTGCCCTTCTTGGCGGTGGCGGCGTTCCCCATGGCCGGACCGGGGCGAGCAAGAGAGGTCGGGCTGCGCCGTCCGTCCAAAGGGAAGGGCGGGAATCCCGAGTTGCGTGTCGAGCGGCGCTTCGCTTGGCTTGGCGCGGACCGGCCCCTTCCCTCCCTATCCTTCCCTCCCCTCCCCTCCGCACTTGGCTTTCCCCGCTATCGCCTTCCTCTTCCTCCACTCCGCGCTCCGAGTCTTTGGGGTTGGGGGGGGGGCGGTCTGACCGGCGGCCTGAGGAGCGAGGAGGCGGCAGCGAGAGCGCTTGACTGGTTTGTCCGCTTGCCGCCGTCCCTCCCTCGCTCCCTCCCCAGCTCACACACGACGGAAATGACGGCCCTCCGAAGCGCCTCCTCCTCCAGAGCCGGAGTCCTTACCTCCGTGCCCGACGCCCGCAAAAAACCCTCCGGCACGCCTCGGCCCGAGCTGCTGAAGTGGGGAGGGGGGGGGGAGATGTCCTCAGGAAAGTTTCTGAGGCGTTTGCCTAAACTGCCCGGCGGCAACTGAATAATTCTGGTTGTATTTTGGTTCCTTCCCCGAATGAGGTGGGAAGCAGGTGCCACCGCTTACAGGGAAACCTCTCCGGCTCCTCCGCACATTATGCACCCGATGACAGACCCCGGTTTTGCTCTGACTGGAAATAGTCGCCTCCTACCTATCGGTTCGGTACCTCACGCCGCGGCTACTTTTATTAGGCGCGTTTGAAAATAAAGTAGCGGGTTTACTATTTAGGCTTACTCGTGAATGAGTAACCCAGTGGACTGGGAAGGGCTCTGTTCTGAAGTAATGTGGGGGGTGGGATAAATCTGAATGTAGCGCTAAATATCTCTGCTGAGGAGAAACCGCTCGCTTTCGCCGCTTTGCGACTTCAGAATAAATGAGTTCAGGTTGCCGCCGTCCGTGTACTTATCTTCTGCGTGTGTGGAAATAATTTTCAGGGAAACTTTTACGCCTTGATTTGGGTTGAGTGGCTGCAATCTTGCATCGCTGTCTATACTTGGAAATAGAGACCAAAGGGTGCTTGTTTTTTTTCTCCCCAAGAGGCAACTGGACTTTCTTGTTTTTCCTTTGAAGACGTTTGGTCTTCAGCTCTGACTGGATGATTGGGGAGCTGAAGAAGCTTCTTGGATGAGAAGCGAAAGGTCTTCAAAGAAAAACAAGAAAGTCCAGTTGCCCTTGAAAACCAGCGCCTTTGGGACAACCATGACCTGGATGACTGAGAATCTCCATAGACATTGGAAATAGAGACCTAAACAGAAGGAAGACAATACATGCTGCTCACACATACAATGTGTGAATAAATGTTCAGCCAGCTATATATTTATTAATTTGATTTAAGGTCTGTTTTTTATTCTGTTATTTAAGGTAGTAGATTCCCATCTTTTTTTCCCCACAACAGCCATGTGAGGTGGCCTGGGCCAAGAAAAAGTGAATTTGTATGCTGAAGATGGACTTGAACCTTGGTCTCCCTATACCTGATCAGCGCAGTAGGTCACTGGTGAAATGCATCTTAAGATAAGGACAAATTTGGGAGTCCTATGGAGTTCAGATGGGATTGCTGCCTTTTAGGCTGAAACCCCAATGAGGGCATTTTTACTATCAATGCTACTTTCAGATAGACTCCCTAAATGTGGAAGAGGTTTTCAAGTAATAATTTTCAAATATAAGAAGTGCGTTCCATTCTTTTTGTCTATTCCAACTAAAATGTTCTAATTCTAATAATCAATAATCTATACCCATCCTCCCACATCTAATCCTGGATATATTTTTATAGGACCAAATACCATAATTCAGTCCCTTAGGAGCTTATTTTCCAGTGTGATGCTATTGATTTACTAGTGAGAATCAAAACTAGCATTCTGATAAGAAAAGGCTAACTTGATTTCTTTTGTTGTGAAGGACAGAGGGGGGGGGGAATCTGCTGAGAATTTGTCTCATCCTTTCTGACCATGTTCAAGGCTAAACTGCAGATTCTTTTCTGTTTGGAGAATTAAAGAGTGGTGCACTTTGGCCTCAGCTGAGAAGCCAAAGATAACCAATTGTTATTGAAGAAAAAAGTATCAAGACTATTTCAAACTGGGTGAGATGTGCTACTTTGTTTTTAAGCTTGGGAACATGTTCTACATTTAACTTAGGAGAGCTGCTGAGTATAGTAACGGTGACTGCAGAAGATGTATATATCAGATACATATAACCCAGATACTAATCCAGTAGTGTAGTGCTTTCTGTTGGACCTGGCAACACACATTAACGCTAACCGAACAAGGGAAAATACAATGCCTTCTTTCTTGAGCTGTGCCTGGTATCCAATTAACTATTGTGCAGTGAGTACTTCTGAGGCTACATAGTATAGCCTCCTTTCTGACTGACCAGTTGTAGTCATGGTTTAGACCCTGCAGTCAGTGCTTCAGAGTTATGTTTTATGGCTACCAGCATGTTTTGTAATGAAGTGCCTACTATCTCATTTCGCTGGGGTGGGGCGGGATGTACAGATATGTCTCATTCAATGACTGACATGATTAATGACCATTCAAAATTACAACTTCAGAAGCATCCCACAGTCACGTGATCACTATCTGCACAACCAGATTTTGACAAGCAGAATCAATGGAGAAGATGGCAGTAAAACCTTAAGTCCAGTGAGGTGGGGGTTTTTTTGCAGGTGACATGGCAGCCCAAATGGCAGGGAATATGCAGTTGGGGAAGTTGAAGGGAAGGTAGCTCCTTACCTTGGAAGAATTGAGGTTTGGGGCTGCCTGGGACCTAGTTGGGAATGGTTTTGATTGAAGTGGGTCCTCAGCTGTTGACTGGTGGGATTCGGTTGGTAATGTGGGGTGTAAGGATTACCTTCACTAAGCAATGCAGTCAACTGATATTGCCCTTTATAACCACATCCGTTACTCATGGAAATACTAGTTCCAATTGTGGTCATAAATTGAGGACCATAGTACCTGTATTTATGGATGGATTTATCAGAACCATCTGAAAAAAACAATTTAATTCATTTGCCAATAAGTCCCAGTGTACAACAGATTTATTCTCCACATCCCCTTTATAATGTTCATGGTAACATTAATTAATGAATTAAGTAATGAAAACATTTTAATGTCATTTTTAGAAATTTAATGAAATTAGGAATCTCAGCTCGCATTCAACATTTCCAGGACTGGATTTTTTGTGACACATTACGTTTGCAGTATTTTTGTTTCTTCTAGCTTTAAACTGAAGTCCTTCAAAAATTACAAAATGTATCCCAAATATTCCAATGAATGTGAAACATGTTATCCTTTCTTTTATTCTTTGAAAAATAATATCCATCTTTTAGCTTCAGTACTTTCAAAAGATTTTTAAAAGTAATACTTTTATGTAAAAACAGAAGTCTTTACTCAGCAATATCCAAGTATTTTACCATCAAATGTGTAAGTTTTGTGAAGAGATAAAAATTAAATGTATCATGCACATTATATAGAAGAATTTTAGCGACCAGTGCTTCTCTGCATGATGCACTGATTTATGATTCTAGTTTTTATTTCACCAAGTAACAAATTCAAGTAAGAGCCAAATATCACTGGAGCACTGTTACATAAGTCATGTATTTGAGCCAGATGGCTTTACAAATTAAAGTAATAAATAAACTAATCAGTTTTCCAATAAAAAATCATTTAATAAAACAAGAGGAAAAGGGGGGGAACCATTTTCATAACATCAGAAGCTTTTGAGGTTCTCAATTCCTTTGAAAAAGCAGTTCTTTCACACCTCCAATGTCAGTGAATAAAATGTAGGCAGGCAACAGACAAAATTGTGGTACATATTTTTGAAGTGTGAAAAAAGAATAATAATATATCTGACCAGGTGCTAAATACAAGTTTTTATAGACGTACTGAAAAGTGAAAAATCTGATACATTTTTCATTTTCAGCTTCATGCTTAGTTTTAGTTGTTTTCAGCAAGCAAGATATCACTGTCTTTTAGCCCTATCTCTTGTATTATCATTTTCTTGCTTAATAATTAGAAGTGATACTTCCTAAGATACCCACTTGTCCCACTTCAGCCAATACTTGATTATTATTTTTAATAAAATGAAAATCCAGGCATTTCCACTTTTAGCAAGTTGAACAACAAAAATTCCTTTGGCTTGTCTTTCAAAGTATTGTGATTAGAATGTTGTTCAAAAAAATAGGTCTCATGCATTAATACCAAGAATGAGTGGTATATTATACACTGAAAATTGTCAGTCATGTTTTGTTTCCATGGCAGTGAAACTGTACTTCATATAATTAGTACTGAATGCTTGTGTTTTGGCTGCAGCCATATTATATTGATGAAAAAGTATATTAAAATATTTTTCTTATGACACCAATAAATTCAACAGTTTACAGGTGCTGCTTTGAAATTTAATATTGCTGTTAGGTATACATCATTGTCACACAAAACTGACTTCACTAGAATAATCTCAATCACTCCAAAATATTAATAAGACAGCTAGAAAAATCAAGAATGTCTTTCTATAATATACTGTAGCTTCTCTGTTAACCAGATAATTGCACCTACATGATGAAAATAAACTACTTTTATTGACCATTCATGGCAAAGTATACAATCTACCAATCTGCTAACAACCTTCCCATCAGTTTGCTCTGTCATAATCTTTCCACTGCACACCCACCTATACTTGCAACATTTTATGCCTTCCTTTTTATCAACTCACCCAACCCTCATTTCACCATATCGTCACCAATATTCACAATATCTTATTTTTTTCCCTTCCTATCAAATCTCTCCATCATGATATCCACTAAACATCATAGTGCTTCCCTGCCTCCTTTCAACTCATCCTTACCACTTACTATTTTCAGAGAATTATTTAGGAAGTTCCTTGTTTTACCTATCCTATGAGGGAGAACTGCAATGTGAATGGATATGCCTATTAGATATGGACCTGGCTGATTATAAAATCCTGTGATTTCATTTACAGAAAAACTGCACAGGGACAAACATCACATTGCCTATTGCTGAGGAAGGAAATAAATTCTTCCTGGCATGCACTACAGGATAATCTATTGGAGAAGGAGTTAAAATCAATGAACTAAGCATGTAAATCAGGGGTGTCCAAACTTGGGAACTTTAAGACTTGTGGACTTCAACTCCCAGAATTCCCCAGGCTGGCTGGGGAATTCTGGGAGTTGAAGTCCACAAGTCTTAAAGTTCCCAAGTTTGGACACCCCTGATGTAAATGATCTCTGGTTTTATACCAATTAGTCTCAATTAACGGGGGGGGGGGGGATATCGCTTTTCACTTGGTCTGACCAATCTGAAAATATTATGCTGCTCTAGAGTATTTCTTTTTGTTTTCAGATGCTTCATGTTAGAAAAGGTATACTGTGGTATAATGGCTGCATTATAGAACATTCATATTATGCTTTATTTTAGACAATATCATTAATTCAGGTGAACAAAGTAGCAGCTCTCCCTCACCGAACCTTCAAATGTAACACAACTAGAAAGAAGAACAAGAAGGCTTCAGTTTGTTCTGAGACACTCAGAAATCACCTTTAGCCACAGCCTAGACATATAAATCAACCTCTGGCAAGTGGCAATGAGAAAGAAAAGACTCAACAAATAATTGGATGGATCCAGATGAGAGAGTAAAAGATTTAGATTGAAAAAGATTGGCTTAAGGTCAGAAGCTTCTAAATTTCTGTTGGACTTTCTAAATTGGGGCTGTGTTACAGAGTGTGTGATTGGGACAAGCTCTACTTTTTCACACCAGGACTAGTTAATTACTCCAGATACATTACTGTGATGTTTGCATAGTCCCTACCTTAGCCAAATGCCTGCTGTATCAGAAGGTAAAAGCTGCCTTATAAAAATCCAAATGCAGAATAAAAATGAAAAACGTACTCATTGCTTCCCTAGAATCCTCATTAATGTTCAATGCTCAGGGACTATGCTTGCAGATATTCCTATATGCAACAAGGATACTCAACTTTATTGCAAATATATTTTCAGCCTGTTACATATACTTGCCATTTTGACTATATAATCCAGTCATAGGCAATACAAATAACTCAGCAGGAGTAGAATAAAAATACAACTACAATGCTTCTTAAGGCAATCTAAGTGGTATGGATTCAGATCCTTCCATGCCCCATTTAATCTTCTTGCCTCAAGAAATGAAGACAAAAGTAAAAGCACATAACTGCTATGATGTAATCTGCAGACTAGTACAAACATTGATGAAAACATTCCTTTCCTGTTAATATAACTTATTGAAATTAGAGAAGCTTACTGTAGTTAAGGAGACACACAAATGAATGCACAAATATTTTAAGCATTGCTAACTGAAATATACTCAAAAGAAATTATATGAAACTCAAGTTCAAGGACAGGATGTTCCCAAGTATCTGTTGATAGATGAAGGATCTGCATGGGTTCATGCAGCACCAATATAAAGGTTTTCTTTGGGATCAGAGAGCATGTATAGAAAGGCCTTCAGGGAGTGGAGCAAATAGCCAAAGGCAATAGTTTCAGAAAGACTAAAGCATGAGGAAAGCATACAAAAATTGAACAACTGGAATAGCAATACAATACAATAGCAGAGTTTGAAAGGGACCTTGGAGGTCTTCTAATCCAACCCCCTGCCCAGGCAGAAACCCTATACCGTTTCAGACAGATGGCTATTCAACATCTTCTTAAAGACTTACAGTGTTGGGGCATTCACAACTTCTGGAGGCAAGCTGTTCCACGGATTAATTGTTCTAACTGTCAGGAAGTTTCTCCTCAGTTCTAAGTTGCTTCTCTCCTTGATCAGTTTCCACCTATTGCTTCTTGTTCTACCCTCAGATGCCTTGGAGAATAGTTTGACTCCCTCTTCTTTGTGGCAACCCCTGAGATATTGGAAGACTGCTATAATGTCTCCCCTAGTCCTTCTTTTCATTAAACTAGACATACCCAGTTCCTGCAACCGTTCTTCATATGTTTCAGCATCCAGTCCCCTAATCATCTTTGTTGCTCTTCTCTGCACTCTTTCTAGAGTCTCCACATCTTTTCTACATCGTGGCGACCAAAACTGAATGCAGTATTCCAAGTGTGGCCTTACCAAGGCATTATAAAGTGGTATTAACCCTTCACGTGATCTTGATTCTGTCCCTCTGTTGATGCAGCCTAGAACTGTGTTGGCTTTTTTGGCAGCTGCTGCACACTGCTGGCTCATATTTAAATGGTTTTCCACTAGGACTCCAAGATCCCTTTCACAGTTACTACTACTGAGCAAGGTACCACCTATACTGTACCTGTGCATTCCATTTTTGTTGCCTAAATGTAGAACCTTACTCTTTTCACCATTGCATTTCATTTTATTAGATAGTGCCCAATGTTCAAGCACTTACACTGTGGGAAGCCTTTTGTCCTAAACAACCAGAGGAACCATTTACTATTGAATTCACTCTACCTCCACTGTATATCATTATGAAATATGCCTTTGGATGCTGAAAATGCATTTCCGTTGTCTATAAAAGATTGCAGAGTAAGAGGAATTTGGTAAGTTTACCAAAGAAGGCAGCCAAAGTCATGATTATATGTATCTATACCTCTAACACCGCCTTGAGTAAGAATCTGCTTATCATGCCTGCAAGTCAAGAGCAAATACAGAAAGCTGTCATAGATTCTTTAATGTCAGTAGTTCCATAGCATTTCAGATAGAAGTAGCCATTTCCTTAGTAGTGATTAATAATGTCTTTGTTAGATCTGGGCAACGAGAGACAGACTGCGGACACGAAGTGACTTAACAGCTCTTTATAAATAGTAGTAGTGATCCAGCTTGCTCTGAGGTCGGAGGGTTCCCCTTTTATAGGGATCGGGTACGCCCCTCGACCAATCAGAACGATACCTGTTTCCCGCTGTAGCAGCGGACCAGAGGGGAGACTTACTACGATATATGCTAATATCTAACACCCCTCCCCTCCTAGATGGAACGTTGCGGTAGGTAACATAGTCTTTTAGGTATGTGGGTGTTTGTCTTGCTCGGGAGGAGCGTCGTAGTTCGGGTTGGTTAGAAGTGGTTGCAGGATCGGGTGCTTTTCCAGATTCACGTTCGGGAGGTTTTGTGCCTTCGTTGCTAAGGCGTTCAGGAGTCTGCTCGGTTGCGTTGTCTGGGGTTTGCTCTGCTTCGTGCGTGTTTTCCTGTTCCAAACTTGGTTCGCAGGTATCGTAGTTCTCTATGATGGGGCTCTCGCGTGGCTGACTTTCTGTAGGCAGGGAAATCTCGTCTTCGTTTCGAAGGTCTGAGTGTGCTAGGCGACCCCGAAGTTGATCGATGTGCCTTTTCCAGTTTCGCCCATCTTCTAGTTCCAGCAGATACGATCGTGGACCCGTGATGCCAATGACCTTTGCCGGCATCCACAATGTTCCCCCTGCATAGTTGTGGGCGTATACTGAATCCCCTATGCTGAAAGACCGAATTTTGCTTGTGGAGTCTGGGGGAGCTGTGGCAGAGTAATTTGGGTGAAGACGGTCCAGGTGAGACCGTAGACGGCGGCCCATGAGTAGTTCAGCGGGACTCCTACCCGTCGTTGCGCTTGGGGTAATATGCTGAATTAGGAGATAATGGTCAATGCGTGTTTGCCAATCACCTGGACCCATCCTAGCGAGGGCCTCTTTTGCGAATCGCACCATTCTCTCCGCCTGTCCATTTGATGCCGGATGGAATGGCGCGACGAGGGCATGCCGAATTCCCTGACCTGCTAAAAACGTTTCGAAATGCATGGCCGTGAATTGGGGCCCGTTATCGGAGACTAGGAGGTCGGGCAGGCCATGAGTGGCGAAAAGTCGCCGTAGAACCTTAATGACTGCCTCTGCCGTGGTTGAAGTCATTAGGACTACATCTAGCCATTTTGAGTATGCATCCACAACTATAAGGAAAGTCTGACCTTGGAATGGCCCTGCGAAGTCGATGTGTATTCGCGACCAGGGTGCTTTAGGTTTCTCCCATTCTGTGGCGGGCGCTTCCGGGGGTGCTGGTCTCGATTCCTGGCATGGGTCGCAAGTGGCCACCCACTCCTCTATTTCTTTGTCCATGTTTGGCCACCAAACGTAACTTCTTGCTAACGCCTTCATTCTAACAATCCCCGGATGACCCACATGTGAAGCATCTAATACATTCCTACGTAAAACATACGGAATAACAACTCGATCCCCCCACAATAAACAACCTTGTAACACTGAGAGTTCGTCCCGTTTTGACCAAAACATTTTGAATTCTGGGCCCACGTTTCCTTTTGGCCACCCCCTCCAAACCCAAGTCTGAACTTGCTTTATTACATTGTCTTTAGAGGAGAACCTTGCAACGTCATATGAAGAAACCGGTCCCGAGTCCAAACAGTCAAAGAGCAATACCGGTACTTCTGGAGTGGGGTCTGGCAGAATGTCAGGTAATGGGCAACGGCTGAGTGCGTCTGCGTGTCCGAGAGTGGAGCCCGGTCGATGAATCAATTTGTATGAATACGCAGCCAGGAAAACAGTCCACCTGGTCATGCGTGGAGAAAGGGAGACCGGGGTGGGGCGGTTTCCCGCCAAAAGTCCCAACAACGGTTTGTGATCTGTAATTAGTTCAAAATCGCGGCCGTAGAGGTATTCGTGGAAACGCTTTACTCCAGCTACAGCAGCCAGCGCTTCCCTGTCCATTTGGCTGTAATTCCTTTCGGCCGATGAAAGAGTTCTGGAGTAGAAGGCGATGGGTGCTTCTTTTCCGTCGGGCATCCTGTGGCTGAGGACTGCTCCAACTCCGAAGGGTGATGCGTCGCAGGTCAATACCAGCGGTAGGGTCTGGCTATATTGAACAAGCAGTGAGTCAGTGGTGAGCAGGCGCTTTACCCCGGCGAAAGCTGCAGCTTCGGATCGTCCCCATTTCCATGGTGCGTTCCTCTGGAGTAGACGGTGTAGTGGCTCAGCAACGGTCGCCTTCTGCCTCAGAAAAACGCTGTAGAAGTTAAGTAATCCGAGGAAAGCCTGCAACTCGGTCTGATTTCGTGGTGTGGGGGCGTCCTGGATCGCCTTAATTTTCTTTGAAGTGGAGTGTATTCCCTGACCATCGATTCTATATCCCAGGAATTCTACGCTAGGCACGTTAATTTGGCATTTTTCCTTTTTCAGGCGGAGACCCTTTTCTCTGATTCTGGCCAAAACAGTTCTGACTCTTTTATTTAATTGCTCCTCGTTTGCAGCGGACACCAAGATGTCGTCAAAATAGGGGACGACTCCCGGTATCCCTTGCAAAAGTCGTTCCATGACGCTCTGGAACAATCCTGGGGCAATGCTCACGCCGAATTGTAGCCGGTTGCATTTGAATGCTCCTCTATGCGTCACTATAGTTTGGGCCTCCGCTGTGGCGCTATCAACTGGCAGTTGCTGGTAAGCTTGTGCCATGTCTAACTTAGCAAATACCTTTCCTGGCCCCAACGAGTGCAATAAGTGCTGTACTACAGGCACAGGATATGCGCTCTGTTGTAGCGCGACATTAATTGTGCATTTATAGTCCGTGCAGATGCGGACTGATCCGTCTGGTTTGACTGGGGTCACGATGGGTGTTTCCCAGCGCGCGTGATCTACCGGCTCAAGGATTCCTTGCTCCACTAACTTATCTATTTCCTTATCTATTTTTGGGCGGAGTGCAAAAGGCACTCGTCTCGGTTTAATTCGGATTGGCGCCACTTTAGGGTCTAAATTGAATGATATTGGTTTACCCACATACTTACCAAGACCGGGGCTGAACACATCCTCGAACTCCTTAAAAATCTGTTCAGCGCTGCTGTTTCTCACGGCGTTAATTCCGGTGACTTCTAACCCCAGGGCTTCAAACCAATCCAGCCCCAGAAGGTTCTGTAATGGTGCGCTGGCAATGGTCACGGGCAGCTGGGCTTCGATGTCCTTGAAACGGATGTGGAATGTGCCTTGGCCCACGATGGGGACTTGGTTCCCCTGGTAGTCTCGCAGCAGGACGTCTGGAGCGCGTAGTTGGCTCTTTCTGAGGCTAGGGATAGCCTGTTTCATGGATGCCCATGAAATAATCGTCAGGGTCGATCCTGTGTCCACTTCCAGCTCGCAGGGTGAGCCCTCCAAGAGGACTGTGACTCTCAGCCTTTTGGGCCGCTTAGGGCGGACCTGATGTATTGTGGTGAGATACGTTCGCAACTCCTCTCTCTGGGTCAACTCTATCTCATCGTCTACATCCTGAAAATACTCTCGTTGAGCGTCTTGATAGAACGCTCTTTCAGCTCTTTGTGTGTATTCTCTCTGGGGATACGCTCGCTCAGCTCCTTGTGAGTAATCTCTCTGGGGATACGCTCGCTCAGCTCTTTGGGAATTTTCTCTCTGGGTATACACTTGTGGATTTCTCTCTGGGCGCCCTTTCTGATTCCGCCAAGCCCCTGGGTTGGGCTTCTGTTGGCGGTACATGGGTGGCTGCCATGAGGCAGGGACTCCGCTCCGGCACACTCGTACGATGTGCCCAAGTTTGTTGCAGTGCGAACAAACAACGTTCCTGAACCTACAAGTAGACCTGGGGTGATTCCCTCTGCAACTTGCGCAGGGCGGCAAGCGGGGTCCGGGTCTCCCCCCAGGCCTCATGTGACTGCTCCGCATCAGGTGACTGTCCTCGAACTCGTGATCCTCGTAGGCGGGGCTTGTGTCCTCGTAGTGAACTCTGGTTTACCTTGGTGCTGGCTGATTTACGTTGGCCCCTCGTTGTATGGTCACCGATGATTTCTCTGCTGACTCTGACGCTCTTGCTTCGTTTAGCGCTATCTGTAGGGTTAAATTCGGGTTTGCCAACAGCTTCTTTTGTAGTGAAATGTCTCTTAACCCACAGATGAGCTGCGCTAAGATGTGCTCGTCCAGATCCCTGAACTCGCAGTGAGTTGCTGCTTTTCTTAGGGCTGCAATATATTGATTGATGGATTCTCCCGCCTTCTGGTTCCTCGTGTTGAATTCCTTGCGGCAGACATGGCGGGAAGGTTTTGGCGCGTAATGAGTTTGCAGGGCCTGTTGCAACGCCGTCCACGATACTGCCTGTATTGGAGTAGGCGCAGTGACGTCTCTGGCCGTATTGAAGACTTCCTTTCCGCAGTAGCCGAGGAAGATGTTTTTCTTCCTTGCGTCGGTGATCCCCGTGTATTCGTTCACTTCGAGGAAACACTCGAAGCGAATCATGAAGGCTTCCCATTCGTCGTTTGCTGGGTCGAAAGGAGCGGGGGGAGCATGCATCGCCATCTTCTCTGTTTGAATTTGCCGCGCTGCGGTGATTTGAGATGGCTGCCGGAATTTCTGCCGAATTCCTGGGCTGGATCAAATCCGGAGATTCTGGAGGTAGCGTTCTTCGTCCTATCTGCCTCTCGATCCCACCTTCGTCGCCAATGTTAGATCTGGGCAACGAGAGACAGACTGCGGACACGAAGTGACTTAACAGCTCTTTATAAATAGTAGTAGTGATCCAGCTTGCTCTGAGGTCGGAGGGTTCCCCTTTTATAGGGATCGGGTACGCCCCTCGACCAATCAGAACGATACCTGTTTCCCGCTGTAGCAGCGGACCAGAGGGGAGACTTACTACGATATATGCTAATATCTAACAGTCTTCTAGCCTTGCCAACCATTGCAGGTACAATAAAAGCTACCTTTTTTTAATTGTTATAGTGGCATAGTAATTGTTCGATGTTGCTAGAGTGTGCTCTAAATACTGTAATTGGTGGTTAATAGCCTAGGGAATCCAAAATATCTATATTCAAGATATATTTCCATGTTTACCATTATAGGTTATGCATCTAATGACTGGTTCCATTTCTCTCTCTGCATGTGCATATACAATAAAACTTTTTCACATTTAGGAATCATCAACATCGCTTTTCACTGACAATGTGAAAGCTTCTTCCAAAGAAATGGAATGAGAAAAATTTGGTGCACTTGGTCCTGCACCACATGAGCTCCATTAAATACAAGATTGTGTTGTTTAATCAGCAACTTTACATGAGGAATTCTTCAAAATAATAAGTCAGTTTATGCTCTGATAGTGAAGAGCACTATCTGAAATAGTTATTTTTCACTGATTTTCATCAAGTATCCTTAATACTTTGAACAGGATCAGACAGATAACTGGCATCTCATCATCATATTGGCTGGTCCCAACTCTGTTTTGAATTTTCCAAACCATTTACAAAAATAGCACTATAAAAATACATTGCAGCAATCCAAACTAGAACACACAGAATTTATTTTCTTTCAAGATTAACATAGAGATTCATAAGATTTTTTAAATCCAATTTCGACTTCATCTGTTATGTGAACCTACTGAATTATAGCTTATTTAATACAGCATTTTTAATGTAACAAGGTGATCCAATTGATTGTTTCATTAGCAGGTTGCTAATGATTGTCTCAGGCTGCCAACTTTTGATTTTGCAGGAGGAAAAAAAGGTTTGCTTCCTATATAGAATCTGCTTTTAGAACAGATACTGGGTAAGACCTAATGGGGAAAAATGAAGCTAATGTGGAGCCTGGTAAATCTGAGTGTTAGGAATAATATTTTTTTTAAAAAAATAAAGAAACTTAAGCTTTCATTAATCTAAAATTTATTTTGAAAGGTCCATAAATATATACCTTTAAGGATCTGGTTTTATTAAAGCTGTAAGTAAAATAATGGTTAATTTCAATTCAGCTTGGCAGCAAATATGGTCAATTTGTTAAATAATTATTTATTTGCATGCTTATCCTGTGGCTTATCTTATGCACAGTTGTTGCTTTAACAAGGTCCTAATCTTGCAATCCTAAACATGTTTACTTACCAGCAAATCCTACTGAGCTTATTGTTAAATATAAGGTTGCAGCTTTAGTATTTAAAGAAAGGAACACTTTTGCTTTCAGTCCCTTATGACTCTGGTTGGCAGTCTTTATAACTTGAGTAGTCTACGAGCAGGTGGAGGATTGTGTTCACAAACAGAATATGTCAGAGGCTGTGTTCAACAGGGCCTTTGTCCTTATATGACCTCACATGAACTAGTGCAAGTTTTCAGGCTTGCAGAATTTATTTTGCTTTAAAAAAATAGTTCTGAGCCCCTGTACTTGCTGCCTGGTACAAACTAGTTGTCTTATTAAAACAGAACTACTGTTGATTATTTTAAACATGGTTTGTACAATGTATCCATTTTTTTACTGTACATTTGCACAACACATTGAATCATAAACTAGTCACACAGAATGTGTTCACATAATATGCTCGGCTAGATACAATGCAATACAATACAATACAATAGCAGAGTTGGAAGGGACAACCCCTGAGATATTGGAACACTGCTATCATGTCTCCCCCAGTCCTTCTTTTCATTAAACTAGACATACCCAGTTCCTGCAACCGTTCTTCATATGTTTTAGTCTCCAGTCCCCTAATCATCTTTTGTTGCTCTTCTCTGCACTCTTTCTAGAGTCTCCACATCTTTTCTATATCGTAGTGACCAAACTGAATGCAGTATTCCAAGTGTGTCCTTACCAAGACATTATAAAGTGGTATTAACACTTCACGTGATCTTGATTCTATCCCTCTGTTTATGTAGCCTAGAACTGTATTGGATTTTTTGGCAGCTGCTGCACACTGCTGGCTCATATTTAAATGGTTGTCCACTAAGACTCCAAGATCCCTCTCACAGTTACTATTATTGAGCAAGGTACCACCTATACTGTACCTGTGCATTTCGTTTTTGTGATTCCATATTTCATGACTCTATACTCTAAATGAGTTCTGAGATCAAGGAATCTTTTTAAGTACCAGTAGTGAACCAAATTAACTATTCTTCCACCCAAAAATTCTTAATTAGCTATTCCAAGATCTTGTCAATTCCAGAGAATCATTTGTGATAAGGAATGATTTATTACCCATATATATCATTAAACCATTAAGAGAAGGTGTCAGTCAACTTATTGAAATCTCCTTCCTCACAATATTCAGTTTTACCCACTGCCATACCTACCACATGCAAATAATAAATGTATTATACATTTCTCACTAGAGGAAACTGATCTTATTTTTTTTAATGCACACAAGGAATAATGTGACATTGTGGTTATGTTAAAAAGAGACTGAAATCATATTTAATCATTCATTTTATATATAGAGAAAATATTTCCTCCTAAGCCAACATTAGAGAAGAAAAAGAAAAGGAACTGAAATGTGTTTCTTTCATTTTCCCATCAGCTGGGAAATTCCTATAATGCTTCCTTAAGATTGTGAGAGTTAAGCAATATTTGGTGAAGTTCATACAGTATATAGCCTTGAAGTGGGTCCCTTTAAATCTCCATGTTCTGTTTGGTTGCCTAGGACAACTTCTGTAAACATTAGTGAACCTACATGTGGCCTTTGAAAAAGCTGGGAACTGAGTCTGATGGGAAAGGCTAGGTCATTTCAGAGCAGTTGGAATCAGACTGTGAGTATTTATGTAGAAGGGAAGGTAGTGAGGCTTTGATGCTTTCATATGCTTACTTCGTACTTTCGGATTTTACTTTCCAATAATCAACGGACAATTCAATAGATAGTATAGTGAATTTATTGCTATGTAATTTCTACTAAATATAGTACTGGAAGCAAAGTATTACTTTTGAAAGCATTCGGAATCTCCTAGCGTAGGAAAAGATTGTATCTTTGTCAAGGGTGTAGATTTCCGATAAGTGTATATAAAGAAGACATCAGAGCGGTGGCCTCTTTACATAGTCTTTTATTTTTTCATCAATTTACATAAAAACAAATAAACTGATGTTTTCAATTTTTTGAAAGTTGACATGTTGCCATTCGTAATTTAAGTCATGCAGCTAAGATACTACACACACTTTAAGATGAAGAACATTGGTAGGAAGAAGTGTTCAGAACTGCTATTTCCAGAAAGAAATCCTTCACATTTCTCAAAATAATTTATTACTGCTGAAGTTTGGGCATTTCTAAATGAAATTAATCAGTATACTGGAGGTTCTTGAAATTGGTTTTAGTTTATTATGTATTTTCCCAAAGCTCTGTATTTTGGATGTAGTTTATTTTGTTCATCATATATATAAATATAAATACTATCTATTTTTCTTTTTAAAATTTACATCAAGTATGCCCTGTTGCTCATTTTCTTTTTAATTTGATTTTGGAATTGTTGGCTTGTGAATTTTGAAATGCTAAATATTAAAGGCAGTATGGGAGATAGAACTAAAATTAAGATACCATAATATATCAATGATGCAGAATAATTCACAGGATGCCAGAACATTATTCTAATTCTTATTTCATTAAAAAGAGAGTTCTGTGGATTTAATCCTGTATACATTTAGAAATTTAAACTTGTATATTTTGGGGCATCAATTTAAACTGCAGTGATTGGTTAGAATAAAACATTCATAATTCAGCTCCTCTTTCAGTTAACCTGAAATGTTATTAATTGAGTTTACTGAATTCATGGCAGGTGTTGGGTTCCATGTCTATTTTATATAAATTTAAATTCCTATGCTCTTCATTCATTCATTCATTCATTCATTCATTCATTCATTCATTCATTCATTCATTGTGTATGACTTGCTGATCACCATGAAACTTTGGATGGCTAACAGAGGATTTCAATTAAAAAAACCCCAGCAACCCCCCTAAAAATCCTTAAAACACATTGTGTTGGGCACAACACATTTTCTGACAGGTCTTTCTAAAGCCTGGTAAAGTCAGGTTCATCTGAATTTAGGGGGAAATATTATTCCCTTTGGCAGGTGCAGATGCATTAACTATGTCTAGACCTAAAACCTGACTGAAAGAATTCTGGATAATCTGCTTCCTCCAGACACTCTGATTATCTTCTCAATCCTTTTTCCAAAAAATGAAAAGCTAGGACTGGCCAGAAGTTATCCAACATCAATGCTATGTTTCTTGAGGAGGGGATGGATTACTGTCTTCTTAAGAGAAAGCAGAATATGCCCCTCACTCAAGGATGAATTCACCATCATTTGGACTCAACCACATCTTGCCTCCTGGGAGATCTTAACTAACCAAAAAGAACATGAGCTTATAAATAGATGGTTATGCCCCCAAACCCAAGGACCTAGCCTATTGCTTCAAAACTAGCAGGCTGAAATATCTCCCTGATAATCAAGCCAAACTACACTGCAGTCAACTCTGAAGGGCATGCAAAAATTTCACAGCAGACCAGAGCAATTGTATCCATCAGATATCTTGAGCTTTGGAGGTGTTTCAGATGTCCCCCTGATCCTTTCCCCGCCATAAAAGGATTAGTCATCTGAAATAAGGCTGTTGGTTGGAAACTTGTGGATGTAATGACAATGGAAAAATAGTTGCTTAGTAGTTGCTTAAGCATATTCTGTTGGATCCTCTTCATCTTTCTCTGATGGCACACTATGAATTTATTCTGTGTCATCTTCCAGGGTTCCTCTCAGAACAAGGGCATCTCAAGCAGGGAGAGGCCACATAGGGGCAAACTAAAGTCATTGTCACTCTCTCATGCTAATTAATGATTAATGCCATAATCAAACTGTGCATTACAGCTACAGGATTCTTCCCAAGCTCCCTATGAAGGGGGGAGACCATTAGACCATGACAAGAGATAGACGTTAATATCCTTCAAATTCTGATCATGTAGTAACTACTCCAAGATATAAACCACTAGTTGATCCCTGGTGACCGATTCAGGTCCATGGTTGCCTTTTGCACCCAAGGAAAGCAGTTTGAAGTCTCCTAATATCATACACCATGTCTGGAAAACTACACCATCAACGCAATCAGAGTTGAGCTGCTGACGAAATAAACCACTACACATCAAGGAGGTAAGTATAGCAGCAATAATCCATCTGCTTCCTAGAGACCAATTATAGAAACTGGATCTCACATCTGCTTATCTGCAGAACAGCATCTCTGAAAGCCACAAGAACCTCCTGAATGACAATAGCCATTCCACCACCCTGCCCTGCAATAACAACTGGTGCCAGTTCTGAAACCCAGGTAGGACACTTCTAAAAGGGGAATTATTACAATATCTGAAATTCTGTCTTTTTAAAAATCTTGGAAGAAATCATGAGATTCCCAAACAGATAACTTATTTTTAGAAGAAGTTCAAGGATCTAAATGAAATTGTTGCTGATTGTTATAATACTTTTGGAATAATGGAATTGATGGTCTTGTTTCTGCCAACCAATGGAAGGTTCTTTAATAAACTAGTTTATTTTGCTCTAAAATGTTGCATATATGCACTGCCCTATCCATAAAGGACATTTAAGACTTACTGATAGAGATGTAACTCAACATTTTAATGTTAATTCATTTGCTTTGGATTCACTCAATTACTGTCATATTTGAGACTAAAATTGACAAGGCTGTTGCAATTATACTGATTGTTGTTTATCAAGAATTTATATTTTCTTCTTGCCCATAAAACCAATTGTTGCTTTGTTTCTAGCATTTGTGGCAGAACCATACAGTGGTTAGTACTGAGAAGAAATGATTGACCCAAGATTATCCTGCTGACTTCTGTGCCTAAGGATGGACTAGAACCTGGGCTTGTCTGCTCTTAGTTCAACACCTTAATTACTATATCAGACTGATTCTCCTTGTACCGTATACCTATCAGCACTGAGAATGCATTACACGTACAAGGAATTATTCATGGTTCATATGTGATATAATCAAAATGATAAAATATTGAAATATATGTTTATATCTGAGGTAGTAGTTTGCTGATATGGGGTTTCCCAACATTTGAATTAGTTGTTTTGCAGGTGGAAAGAGAACACATAAATAGATTTTGACTAATTTTACTCAGTTTTTTTCTGGAGTAGCTTTGTTCATGATACAAATTCTAGTCCTTTTTATTTTTAGTTATTGTGTGTATATATAAATATATATACCACTAATTTGGTATTTAAGAAGTTATTCGGTTTCAGAGAAACAGAAATGCTAGTCCATTCTCACATATGGAAGTTCACTTGGTAAGGCAGCAATTATCTATCAGTTCAATCTATCTTACAAAGTTATTGTTGTAAGAAAAAAATAGGAACAGCTAGTGTTATGTATGGTTCCTTAAGTTCCTAAATCAAAAACAGGTTATAAATATAAAAAATAGCATTATAAGCACTATTGTTTAATTAAGTACATATAAACCAGGAAATTAAAACATGTCATTGTTCACAGTAATACATTAGAGGAAAATTCTCTATAAACTCACTAGTAGGGCAGAGGAAGTTTTCCAAATTAAATTTTTAATATTTCGGTTCCTCACATCAAGTTTTTTTAATATTCAGCAACAAATCACTTTATGGAAGATGCAAGAGTGTTAATAAGCATGTATATATATAAGCCAATTTGATGTGGCGGTTAAGGTGCTATCATGGAAACCAGGAGTCATTAAAGCCATCTGAGTGACTTTGGACAAGTCACTCTTTTGCCAGCCCCTTTTACCTCACAGGGTTGTTGTGGAGAAAATGATGTAGAAGGAGGAAGGAATATTGGGTGTCTTCACCACCTTAAGTTATTTATAAAAATAATAAAGGTGGACTTTTAAGAAATCAAATATATAAATATAATACGATCTTAGTGACTTTGGCTCTTTAATAACCAAGTTGTGTGAATGTAGCCCACAGAGTTGGGCAAGTCTAGAAAATGGGTTTGAGCAAATCATGCTTAAATTAATCATGGGTAGGCAAACTCAGAATCACTTTGTGTAGTGGTTAACACAAGGCTACAAACTGGGAGATTGTGAATTTTTGTTCCACATTAGATACAAATGCCATCTGCGTTATTTTTGGACAATCACTGTCTTTTAGCCCTAGAAAGCAGGCAATGGAAAACTACTTCTGAAAAAAAATCATGCCAGAAAAATTTGAGAGACTAGTCCAGGAAGTTGCCAGGAGTAAAAAAAAAACTGGCTCAGATACATGTGCATGCACACACAAAGCAAACTCAGTTGTTGCCTTAAAATAGATTTCTTTTTCTCGTTCTGCTGCTTTTGCTTTCATATGAATATTAGGTACTTTACTATTGCTACGATTATTTACAGGAAGCAAGAGACAGAGCGGGTTAGGGTTAGAAGGTGGGAAACGGTGACAGCTGCAACCTCTTTGCTGCTTGAACGCCGACCCCATTGAAATCGATGGGATCTATTCACGACGGAATCTTCTTGGGGGATCAGGCAGCGCAAATCTAGACGTGGTTTATCCCAACAGCAACTTTGATCGAGGAGGTCCACCTCTCCTGTCACCGCACTCAAAACCATTTGCATCGCCCCCTGCTTAAAAGCAGCTTGAGGGAGCCGAGGCGAGGCGGGGCTTTCCATTTTCCCAACAGAAGAGGGGGGGACGCGGTAAGAAACGAAGCCTCTTCTTTCAGGCCGTGCTTCAGGCCTGGCTCACTACTCCACGGGGAGATCCCCCCCTCCTCATTTGCGGTTACCACACGGAGCACGTGAAAGCCCCAAAGCCGCCTTTAACTGTAATTGCTCCCCTCTCGCAGTCAGCTTGCCCTCCCCCTTTTTAGATGGTGAGTGGATTGCTCCGTCTCAGCTTTGCTGCAGCGCCCTCCGGTTCAGTATTTTGGTGGCCTCTGGCGAGCATCAGAGCAGAAAGTGCTGCCGGAGAAGGACGGGTTGGAAGGCGATCCGCGGAAGAGGGTCTTTCATTGGACTGGGCTGTCGACCTCCTGTAGCCGAGAGCAGCCTGTTGGAACATCACGACCCCGCAGAAAGCCACATCCTCGCATGGGGGGGCGGTACTTGCTGCTGGCAGGTAATTTCTAGACGTGATTTCCCCATAGTCTTGTCTCCGACCTCTCTGTATGTGTATGTGTGTGTGGAGCTATCCAGTGCATCTTATTCCAGAGTAAAGCACAAGAGATGCTTTGGCAGCTGTCTAGCTTAACACACACACATAACACACACACACACACACACACACACACACACACACACACGAGTGAAATTGATGCTGCACCACTGGGAGGGAGGGTGTCATATGAGGATGAGGGGATGGTGGAGGCAGCTGCTGCTGCTAGTGATTCAGCATCGTTCCTTGCAAAAAGGAGATGAAATACAAAGGCTTTCCTTTTGGTTGCCCATGCCAATGAGGATCTCCAGACCTCCAATGAAGAGCTGGACCTTCAACTCTGGAGGCAGTGGTCGCTTCTGGCATGTTGCCAAAGATGTTGTTCATAGTCTCCTTTTCCAGCTGCTCCTGGGGGGGTGGGAGGATGACTTCTGTTTTTGTTTCCTACTTTCAAGAGCTTTTCGTTCCAACTCCTTTCCAAGGTATCGTTGGAATAATGGAATAAATATGTATCCGTATGAAATGAAAAGAAGGACATTCTCTTGGAACATTCCCTGTCATTCTCAAAGTCACTTGACCCCCAGCTACAGGAATGGGAGCCCATATAAAGTAAATTCAGGCCTGGATGTGATAATATGACTGATGAATTCGGGTTGATTCTGTAATCCAAGAGAGAGGATATCAGATCAGTATGAAGGCACTTAGCTTCAGTGCTGTGGTTTAGTAGAATATAAAATGGAAAGCGTCATTCTGACATGGGCGTCTGTGTAATGGAAAGATAATGTAAAATATCTTATATGTATAAGAAATGACGATGTGACTGTACACTTTCTCTTCTTCTGTTGATAGACAAGTCATATGCAAAAGTCAGAAAATGATGTAGGATAAATGGATGCCCCACAATCACTGACCTGAAAGAATAAAAAGAATCCTATATAAAAGACTGTCTTTTGTTGAGAAAAATCTTTCTCCGTATAAATCCTTCTCTGAATAAATTGATTCATCTTAAAAATGATTCTTATGAGGTTCATAGAGCTGGAAGGAGCACATCTAACCCCGGGCTCAAGATAGGAAGCCAGATTAAACTAATCAACCTTTCACAAATACATCCACTTTAGGGGAGTCTATCACCTTTCTAACTAATTTATTCCAATATGAAACTTCTGTTTTTGTTAGGAAATTATGTCTAATATTCAGTCAGATCTGCTTTCCTGTAACTTGCCCGTGTTTCTATGTCCTGCATTCAAGGACAAAAGAAAGCAGATCTTTAGGATATCCTTTCAGTTCGTGAATCTATTGCATCCCTGCTTCATTATAATTAGATAATGGATGAGAAATTCTGTGCAAATGTGAAGTATATCGGATGTATAATTAGATGTGTAAAAACTTTGTAGATGAAAAAATTGTTAAAATCCCCCCCCCCCCCATCTCTGAGTTCCTGGTCAGTCAGTGTAATGAAGCAGGTGAAATAATTCTTTAGAGGACAAATGGGTTAATTATCAGCAAATGACTTCTACATTGTGAGTGGAGAAGTGTCAGCTGATTATGTAGCAGGATGTTATTTTAAGAGGTGGGAAATTTAGGGCAGAGATGTGCTATTTTAAAAACACTGTGAAAAAAAAGTTATTTTCAGAAGGCTTTATGGAGCATTACATTTAGAGAAAATGTACTAGTTTGAATATTTAAAGTATGAATATCCCTTTTCTCCTTTTTTCTCAAAAACTGCTGCTTCCGAGCTGTGTTCAGCTTCTTAGGCAAACAGGAAGATAATCTTTATTTTCTGACACTCACTGTATAGTCCTTAATACGTTGGGATTGAATTTATAATAGGGGTATCACATTTGGACTGCCAACATTCTTTATCTTTATCTTCTTGCTACCAAATAGGGATGGTATGGATTTTTGTAGCCAAGATCTATTCTTAGTTTTTAGTTTTGAAACATGCTGAATTCAGATAATGTGCTTTGAAAAGACAAAATAATTACTTGGTTGCTCTTTAGTCTGTACAGCATGTAATTTCTGAAGTATTTGTTTTGTTTATCCTTACAATAGCTATGAACAGAAGATTATAAAGAAACAAGCAGCAAGGTTATTTGTTGTTTTCTGAACAAATAATGAAGCAGACTATGTTGAGGTTGATTCCATCTCTTTCAGGTCATTTCTCCCTTGATATTTTTCATCTTTCCCTGGTCATAATTTATCCTTTAAAGCACATACTGGGCAGAGGTAGAACATCTCTAGGCTCCCTAATGAAGTTCAGCACTTCAGTGTCTACATCTAGTGGATGTATTGTCAGTTGTTGTCAGCAATATCTGAACATACACAGATTTACAGGTAGTCCTTGACTTGTGACCACAATTGAGCCCAAAGTTTCTGTTGCTAAGGCAGACAATTGTTAAGTGAGTGTTTGCCCCATTTTACAACCTTGCTTGCCACAGTTGCTGAGTGAATTACTGCAATTGTTAAGTTAGCACTAGGGTTGTTAAGTGAATCTGGCTTCCCCATTGACTTTGTTTGTAAGAAGGTCACATAACGTGATCACATGACCCTGAAACATTGCTAGTGTCATTAAATACATGCCAGTTGCCAAGCTTCCAAATTTGGTTCCTGTGATCACAGAGATGATGCAACGGTCATAAATTAAAATATGGTCATAAGTCACTTTTTTCAGTGCCGTTGTAACTTTGAATGATCACTGAACAAATGGTTGTAAGTTGAGGACTACCTGTATATCTGTGTAATATGTAGATCAAAGTATTTGTGAATACTGATGTTTATGGGATTAATTTGTTTGTGATGGTTGTGATCTTTCTGTTGCACATGTGCTTTTTTCAGTTCCAAGGGTCTTACCATTTGAGCTGAAGAGACAAAATACCTTGCTTTGATGTTTCCATTTAAGGACTGGTATTCTTTCAAGTAACTTAAGTAATATATAAAATGCTTGAGAGAGGAAACTGTCTTGTATATATGGTTCCAATTATACAACTAAACCAAACTATACTCACTTGAAAGAATTATGTATTCATCCTTGTTTTTCTTTAACCTCGATATTAACTGTGTATTTTTTCCCCTATTTTTCCCATTCCCTGTTGTGGCCCACCAGCGGCCAGCAGAGCCGGATGGAGGAGGTTGGGGAGGAAATGGGGCAGTTTTGGAGTCTGGGGAAGGGTCTGATGAGGGCTCTGTGTCGGAGGCAGAGAGGGGGCCCGAGCCATATACCAGTTATCAGTTGCCTTCAGAGTCAGAGTCAGACGTCAGTGAGGCAGACGAACAGCTGGAGCTTGTCCCAGTGTGCGCATACGCAGAGTTGGCAGATGAAGGAAACAGCTAAAGAACAGGAATTGATTTGGGAGTAAGGCCACAGGTGGACAATGAATGGCCCCTCCCAGAGGAAATAAAATAGGAGCGAAAGGGGAGTGGAGTTTGCAGGAGACAATTAGTTTGTTTAATTGGTTCATGACTGAGTTTTGCAGTTATCGGCCTTTCAGCTCTCCAAGCCAGAGAAGGTCTTTGACTGTAAATTTTCCCTTGAAAGACTTTGCTGGATGTGAATGATCAGAATTCACAGTAAATTAATAAAAGAGGTTTTTGATAGGACAAGGAATTTGCTTCATGCTCTTGGAAAGCCTAGGTCAGAACATACCCTTTCTTTGTTGTTTTTATGTGTGCTTCTATTTGATTGTAAGCCCTTGAGACAAGAGCCGTTTTTTTGGTAAACCATCATGTACAGAATAGGTATCCTCCCCCAATTAAAAAACAGCATGTATTCCTCAGGGGAGATAGCAAGAAAAGGCACTCAGCTGAAAATAGCTGAGAAAACCTCTATGGTGTACCTATTCCAAATGTAATTTCTTAAGTCCACCATATTTTAGCTGAAGATTTTCTCAGAAACTATTTTTTTGTATTCACCATTATAACATAGCTTTGAAGCTAAAGGCTACTTTTCTGTTTAAGCCAGTCTGTTGTTCCTTGCTCTGAGCTTGTTCTGATGGTGCTGTTTGACTTCTTACATTGAAGATACTTCTTAAAGCTGCTTCACCTGTGTTAGTGCTTTCCCCCCTTATTTCATTTACTAATTGATTTTGATGCTTCAATAAGAAAAAGGAAGTCCATATAATTGATTGCCCATAATGGAATCAGATTCATGTATGACTCTATCCTTACAGCAGATTTTGTTAGAGTGTCTTGTTGATTGGATCTATGTCATTATTCCTCCTTAACTGTAGATTGCTGAGGCTCATGTTAGTATGAAATTGAAGTTAACAATTGATCCAATTTCTTCCCTTTACTTATGGTACTTGTTCAGGCTCTTATCATGCAACTAGCCTGCTTTATTTCCTGAATTTAATCAAGGAAAAGGTCTAGATTCCCTTCTTCTATGTTTGTAAACTTCCACATTTTCTCAAAAATTTTATCATTTGCCTCTTGAAACTTAGGTAGTTAAAGAGGTAAAGGTGGAATTTGAATAGCTCTGCAGTGATTCTTTACCAATAATGGGAAGAGGCCTCCATCTGGTGGTAGTCTTTGTCTAAAGTTGCTTTTCTTCATTTTCATTCTACACCTTCTTTCTGAAGTTCAGCAATTTCAGCAAAACAACAGCGATATCTTTTTCCCAGACCTTGAAATGGATTTCAGGATAGTTAATACTTGTCCTAAAATTCTGTTTAATTTAGATCCTTTCCTTTTTCTATGTTCATGTGGCTTTCAACATGAATTATATTCAGAATGAGTACATGCTATATTGGGGATTGAGGAAACTTTGAATAAAATTTAATACCAATTTTCATTTTAGTGAGACTCTGAATATTATATCACTTACAACTAAGATGCTTTGGAAAGACGTAAAGAACATTTTCAAAGCAACTTAGTTGCCAACAGATATCATAAACCAATGAAAAATGGAGATTAAGATTTACTTGTATTTTTAAAAAGCAAATAGTCTTTATTGATGCTCTTTCCAGAGGCATATATGTATTACTATAAATAGTCAGAGAAGGAAAGAATAGTCTCTTCCTGAGATATATTGTGACAAATATAATTACAGTAATAAAGCATACTTAACTAAACGCTGGGATTATGGAAAATGTCTAAATAAGCTTTTTTATGGATTGTTAACCATAACATGACTCAGGATTCTAAACTGTAAAGAATATAATACAGATTTTGAGCTGGTTTGCAGCTAAAGAAATATGTTATAATTTCTAGTCTACACTTTAGACTAGCAATGGCGAAACTTTTTTGGCTCCCGTGCCATAAGCAGGGGGAGCACAAGAGGGTCGTGCGTGGGAATGCCGCACCCATAATGCAATGCCTGACCCCCCCAGTGCGCATGCTTTTTTCGCCCTCCCCAGGCTCCAGAGGCTTTATAGGAGCTTGGGGAGGGCGAAAACAACCTCCCCCCCCTGGAACCCCTCCAGAGGCTTCAAAAGCTTCCCTGAAGGCTCTGGAGGACTAAAAACGACCCTATGAGCAAACTGGAAGTCACTTCCGGTTTGCTCGTTGAGTCGCTTTTCGTCCTCCGGAGTCTTCAGGAAAGCCTCCGGAAGGCTCCAGAACACTCCGGAGGGCTTAAACCAGCCCTATGAGCAAACCGGAAGTCCATTCCTGAACTTCCGGTTTGCCCGTAGGGCCAGTTTTTTGCACTCCGAAGCCTTCAGGGAAGCTCCTGAAGTCTCTGGAGGGCCTCGGGGGCGGGGAGGAGGCTGTTTTTGCCCTCCCCAGGCTCCTATAAAGCCTCTGGAAGCTGGGGAGGGTGAAAAATGGCTTTAAAAAAGGCTGAACTCAGCTGGCCAGCGCGCGCATGTGCACTGGCCAGCTGACGGTAAAGCCTCACGTGCCGTGACAAATGGCTCCGCGTGCCACCTATGGCACGTGTGCCATAGGTTCGCCATCCCAGCCTTAGACTAACAAATTACAGAACATTCATGGTTTCTTTAGTCATTCCTGCTGGCAGCAAGTCAGCAAAGTGATGGTGCTATTCGTTATCAGGTCACAATTCTTGGTACTTCTTGTAAATGTGGTCTATGTGTCAGTGTCTTCTAGAAATTGCTACTCTGGTCCTTCCTTAGGCATGAAAAACTGCTGGGTAACTTTGGCCAGTCATCTCAACCTAACTCATCTCACAAGGGGAATGATAGAACGTCAATTTCTCTAGAACTCAGTCCATGCAGCATTCCAGAAAAAAAAGCCATTTGATTTCATAATTATTGAATTAATAGCCTCCAAGATCTTGTTTGGTTTCATCTTTGTTTGACCTTGGTTTATTATTTGTTTTCAAGGACAAAGAAAGTTGCTAGCCAGTAGTTACGTACTCTTGTTGATGTTATTTGATCAACACGACTAGCGCAAGTGAGCCAACCACAATAATTACATATTTTGCACAATCTGCTAATGGTAATTAAAAACATGCAAGCATTTGTTGAAAGAACCAGAGTAACGTTCTAAGATTTAGTAGATTGGTTTATATTGAATATGAAGCTATGGTAATTACAAGCCATTATTTTAGAAACATATATGAAAAATGCATTATTGAAATCTCTACCCAGTTGATCCGGATACTGTATGTACCCCAGGACTTTCTTTTAGATCTTCTCATGAGACCATCAATTCCGAGATCAGCAGTTTTGCTTATTTAGTAACATCTAGTAGTAATATGCTATGCAACCCTGCTTCCATTTTCTGGTCTCATTTATTTTTAACTGCTTGGGTACAGAGAAAAGAATGTATCAACACAAAGATTCTGTATGTATTTTATAAAAATAGGCTATAGTTCCTTTTTTGCCCACCATAACTGATAAAATCTCATGTCCAAATAGATTTTGTTGACAGCAGAGAAATTTGCTCTGGCATTTTTCATCCTGAAAACTTTTATTAAGCAAGAGCTTAGTTACATGAATGTCGCTAAACTCAGTTACATGAATATTAATCAACAACTCAATACCTGTGAATATTGGACAGGTATATCATCTAGAATGCATTTGAAGGTATTGTTGTGAATGTAGAACCCACTATTGGGCAAAATCTTTTTAGCAAGCAAAAAAAGAATGAGGGTATAGATTGGTTTACAGGAAATACTTGTTTATTTGTAACCTCTAAATGTGACTCAGTTAATAAATATGATTTGTTTGGAATCTGTGAAATCATAGATTGACCTGAATTGGGAAATATGCATTTATTAAAGCATTTATACCTTGCTTTTATGTCTCAAAAGTGAGTGAAATAATCCCTGCTCTCAGGCATATAAAGATGCATAACCCTGTAGATGACTTTGACAGAAATATGCAAGAACCAATTATTTACTTATATATATCCTGCCTTTATTATTTTTATAATTAATTCAAGATGGTGGACATAATACCCTTTTTTCCTCCTTTCCCCAAAGAACAACTCGGTGAGTTAAGTTGGGCTGAGATAGAGTAATTGGCCCAAGGTCACCCAGCAGGCTTTCATGCCTAAAGCAGGACTACAACTCACAATCTTCTGATTTCAAGGACAGCACCTTCCTCACTACACCAAAATCCCATTACCTAAGCAAAGGGGGCTAACATTCTTTAGGTCCTGGGAAATGAGAAACCTTTAGACAGAAGTCTCTCTGATTCTCAGGGTTATAAGAAGGGAATTATAATACAGACTTGTAAGATTCTGCTATTACACCCAATCTCAATAAAACATCCTCTCAATCTTTCTGTGGAGTGGATTACCTAGTCTGGTCTACTTTGTGGGAGTGAAAAACCCAGAAGGAAAAAAAGAATACATGGGCATCAGTTGTGATGGAATTCTCCCATTCCCAGTGTATTGAATTATATTACTCTTTCTTACAGGATAGCTGGCTCTGATGGGCTTGGTAAGAACAGAAGAAGGGCAATTCTTCAGCCTTTGCTGCTGCTTCTCTTCCTTGTAGGACATTTGGTCCTGTAAGTAAATGAAGATATACCTTGTGACCCATTTCCCCATCTTTTTTACCACTCCTTTCTGTTCTCATCGCATTTGAACCTCAACCAATTATGCCTCATGTTAATTAGTATCCAGCTATCTCCAAACTTGGAAAATATAGTAGTTGCTGACAACTGGTGCTTAATGGGGCTATGGAGGCAGAGGGCAGGACGAGAAATTATAGGTGAAGCCAGGGAAATTGTGGGGTGGCAAATATTTTCAGTTTTTATATCTTGCTCTCTTGTAAAGCTTGAAAGATACTTACGTTATATATTTTAATAACTTTGTTTTTTAAATAAACATACAAATAGCCCCACACACACATTGGAATCCTCCAGTTAACTTTAATGTTCACTTTTTATATAGGAAGATGGCTTCTTGTTTCTTTTATCTGGCCAACAGGATAATGTCCTACAACTAAAGTTGGGACTTTCCTTAGTCATTGATTTTACAATGCATAAGCCCATTTTCTGGCAAGGGGTTCCTCAGAAAATTATCAATCTGTTATGTTGCTAAGAATGCCTATTCTGCTCCACCAAAAAATATTCTGTGGTAGTATCATCCAATATTGAGGCAACCAAATTGTGTTCAGATCACTCCTGAGGATCATGCTAAATAGTGAAAGTACTTCTTTGCAAGTGGAGAACCTGGCTTGTTAAACAAAAAAGAAAGCTGTTTTATATTTTATCTGAAGAAAAGGGTATCCATCAGTTGCTTCACTGAGGTTCTGTTAGGTTGGGTTGAAACGATATAAAGGAGATATCAAATCACTACCAAGCCAATTGTTGTAGTCCTGAGGGGCTCTTATTGCCACCATTCCCCTTGTTTCCCAGCTCTAGCAGCAGCTGCTACTTCATTCCTAAGAAGCCTTCTTGCCATTTTGATGACAATTAGAATTCGTCCTTGTGCCCTGGTCATGTGCTTCATTTGGTTTGTGGCAGTATTTCTCAACCTGAGCAATTTTAAGGTGTGTGATCTTCCCTTCCCAGAATACTCAGCCACCATGACCTATGGGATTCATCCTCTTCCAAGGGTGACTGCAGAAAAATGTGTGTCTGTCTCTCTATGTAAAAAAGTACAGATGTGAGTTACAACTGGGTGATCAAAGCTCGGCTTTTTAGGTGGGGTACATTCTGTGGTCAGGTTCACCATCTTGACACTTTTTTACATATACGCTCCATAGATGCCCGTCAGGCAGGGAGAGGGCAATTTGACCCTCATCTTCTCCTCAGCAGCCAGTCAGTAAACAAAGAAGGAACTTGTGCAGCTTTCACACCCTACCATGAGACAGCAGCTGCTTCTCCTAAATTACATTTATTTCTAACCCGGTCATTGTCCTAGTCATGTGAACTGATGCTCACATCTCCCACTCTTTTCAGCCCACTGTCTCCAAAGCTTTTCAGTGGGCCAACTTGTAACTCACCAGGCCTGCCTAGTGCTAAGCTTCCTCTCATTGGCCATCCATTCTTGTTCATAGTTGATAGGAATAAAAGCCCACAGAGTCCCTAGTACAGGTAGTCTTCATTTAAATGACTACCTCGTTTAGTGACTATGCACAGTTCACCCAGTTCTAAGAGGAGCAACTTAGAACTAAGGAGAAATTTCCTGACAGTTAGAACAATTAATCAGTGGAACAACTTCCTCCAGAAGTTGTAAATGCCCCAACACTGGAAGTTTTAAAGAAGAGATTAGATAACCATTTGTCTGAAGTTGTGTAAGGTTTCCTGCCTAAGCATGGGGTTGGACTAGAAGACCCATAAGGTCCCTTCCAGATCTGTTATTCTATTCAGTGACAAAAATGTAACTTTGCAACCAATCCTCATGTTTCAGACTTTTGCAGGTCTGTAAATAAAGGAAAGCTGAAGGAAGTGAATGCTTTGTTTAACAACTGAGCTGCTAGTACCAGTTGTAGACACTAAACAAGGACAACTGTACTATCCTTGTCTGTAACTCATGCTTAAGGAGGAAGTAAGAAGCAAAGTGATCCAGCAATTTAATCATTTGTTTATTTGGACATTTGTTTATCTGGAATTGCTCCATTCAGCAGCCACCAAGCTAGTTAGTTTAGTTTAGTTTATTTAATTTATAGACCGCCCCCTCTCCCCGTAGGGACTCGGGGCGGTGTACAGACCATTCATAATCAAAACAATAAAAATGACATAAGACATAAGACATGAAACATAAACAACTCACACACACGGTCTGTTATAAAATCCCAAAACCAATTTAAATATTAAGAACAATTTTAAAACCCGTTAAAACCCCAATATAAAATTTAAAAAGCCATCCAGGAAGGTTTGAATAGGTGTTAAATGCAGTTACGATTATGGTTGTAATTAGGCCAGACCTGCTACTCGAAACAAGAAATGTCCAGTTAAGCACAAAACAGCCTTTGCACCCTGAGTAGAAAGAGCAGCTGCTCATAATGTCTATGGGTGGGAGGACGGGTCTGGTTAGGAGGCTGCTTTTTTTCTAGGCTTTGTTTTTTGATTCCATTCTATATTTTTAAACACAGCGAGAAGACAAATGGTCCTTCCTGGCTTGGAACAATTGCAAAGGACTAGAAAGTCAGAAGGAGGAAGTCAGGGAAGCCTAATTAGAGGCAAATGATTAGGTTTCTCAAAGGCATACAGGATATAATTAGCGGAAGACACTGTGTGTGTGTGTGTGTGTGTGAGAGAGAGAGAGAGAGAGAGAGAGAGAGAGAGAGAGAGAGAGAGAGAGAGAGAGAGAGAGAGAGAGAGAGAGAGAGAGAGAGAGAGAGAGAGAGAGAGAGAGAGAAGCAAGCATTTTGGGACATTGCCTCCGGACTCTTTTTTCCTTTGAAATTTTCAGACAAACATATATAAAATAAAAATGAACAACTCATTACACATGAAGAAAAAAAGGACCCCCCCAATAAATAAAGATTTAGAAAAAAACCCCCATGTTTAACTACAAATATATTCCAAGTGCATCTCATTTTAAACATATTTGAAAGCAGGGGTGGAATTCTACCAGTTTGTACTGTTTTGGGCGAACTGGTAGCTCCAACTATCAGCTGGGAGCGAACTGGTTCCCTATGACTTTCAGCTGGGCCCGCCTGCGCTATACTCACCTATATTCCCTTTTCTGAAGCCCAGCCAAGAGGTGCGGCAGAGTGGATTGGCGCACCTCAGCTATTTTCCTCCCCCAGCAGTAATGATGATTTATCTGTAAACTGCACACCTGTGTGAAGTGCGCACTCAGCGAACCGGTTGTTAAACCAGTAGGATCCGGCCCGTTTGAAAGGATATTGTTCATGAACCATGTCCATTTTTTCTTCTCAAAGGAAGAGATTAATGTGGCATTTGCTGATTGACAGAATTTGCAATTTTCTAAAAATTTGCTAGCTCATCTCTAACATCCTTTATAGTTTGAGTATAGTTTTTTCCCTATCTTCTAAGGATTTAACTTTTTATTATACCTATTCTGGTTTTTCTCCAGATTGTATAAATATTTTGCTCTCTTGACCCATGTATATCTATTCTAAATTAGTGAAAGCAAGTATGCAGATTTTTTTGAAACATGATTTTAATTTTGTTTAGAGTTTGTTTTTGTCCTAATAACCCCATTTTCAAATTTGGGATATGCAGGATGGATTAAGATGCCAAAGCCAATTTTAGTCATGATGCATCAAGAAATAGTGTGAAAGTCATGTATGTTTCTTTTTCTCTTTTATGCATTTTTTTTAAATGAAAGATTTTGATTACAATAGTAAAAAACCACCTAATGCAAACTAAACCTAAAAAAAAGTAGCAAGAACCAATAAAAAGTAAAAAAAAAAGAAAAAAAAGAATATGCTAAAGAAAAATAAAATTATATAAAGGAGTGACATCCAACCCTCATTACAACAAATATAAATTTAATAACTCTTCACCCCACAGAAAGTTACAGATGAATACCTCTTCATTCCCATATCTTATCCTTTATTTACAAATAGTCCCCGACTTATAACCATTCAGTGACTTCTCGAAGCTCTTAACTTTGCTAAACCAATGGTGTTCCTCCGAGTTTTTATTTTTTCTGTCCCAGTTCCCAATTCTTCCATGCCCTATCATTCTAATTTGTCACTACTGTTTAACTGAAAGAGGTAGGGGAAGTAGCAAAGATGATATCCAGTCCACATGGGTTAGTGTGAGTTAATTAATTCAAGTTGTACAAATGAAAGCACTTACTATGCTTATCATACACATTTGAATAAAAGGGTAATGTTGTGTTTGAGATTGACAGTCATTCTGTCAACCTCAAAATGCTTTGGTGGGAAATTGTCCCTCCTTTTTTAAACCACATAGGTTCCTTTGAGAATTGACAAATATGGCTGTTCCGTGTTATTTTAAAATATGTATTTAGCCCATATACTTTTAGATAAATACCAACTTGCATTAACTTAGAGAACAAAAGGTTGGATGTTGCTTCAAAACAAATATCAGAACAGGATGGAAAATACAAAGCTTGAGTTTCTAAGTGTCATCTGGTGGTTGATTTTCTTTGTGAAAGATTAAGAACTAATTGTAGGTTTGTAACTTGATATGTGTGATATAATTTCATATGGTTTTTCTGATCCTCCCCTTACATGGATATAGTTTTTTTTTTCTTTAGCCTTAAAGCCAACCATTATATACTTACATGTTTCATTTAAAATTATTAAAAATGCAGGATTTGGATCTAACGTAACAGTCAATATAGTGGTTTTTAAAATCTTTTCTGCCTAATAATGTCATAAGGAAATGTAAATGCATTTGGCTTAAATTCAAAAGTTCTCTTTCCCCGATTACAGTCTCTCTATAAGATTATGTCAGAGTTTACTGCAAATGAGATAAATAAATTAAAAAAAAACTATTCTTCATCTGCCCCTTCATCAAATTTTAAGATGTCTTCAAAGAAATTTTCTGAAAATCTGAATCCTGAAAACTGATCTTCAAGGAATGCTTTGTAATTGGTACATTTTTCTACTTAAATACAGGCCCCTCTGGGTCGCCCCCCCCTCTTAAATCTGGGTTTTGCTTCAATCTTGAACTGAAATGGTATGAAAAGAAGATTGGCTTGGAAAGCCTCTTAAATTCCTTGACTGTGTGTAGCTCTCCGATTACAGCATCCCAGAGATAATGCCATCCTTGCCTAATGAGGGAGGTAAGCTACCATATTACAGAAACCTTTATACTTTGGGTTTAACAAGCAATTTATGGGCAGTTCAGATATTACGTATTCTATTCAGTCCTGGCAATACCACATGCATGATTAGATAATGGACCTTCACGTATAATTCCATTCTGGGTCGTGCTGCTTCTCTATATTTTTAAAAAAAGACACAGGGAATTTGGTGGGGGCACAGGAAAAGATTTTAAGTACTTATCAAGCTACTTCCATATTGGGACCATGCAGTGCTGGTATTCCAGTGGTGGGTTCCGGATCCCGGTGCAACCGGTACGGTCCAATGGGGCCCGGTGTCCACCACATGAAATTGTCTGTGACGCTCCGCGACGTCTCTGCAATGCTTCAGCAGCTTGGCGGAGCGTCGCGCAGGCGCTGCACGCTCCGTGCATGTGAGCGGAACCCCCGAAGAGCTCAAATACAGGTAAGGATGGCGGGCGGGCGGGCGCTCTGGAGCACCGTACCGGAACAGGCATACCGGTCGTAACCCACTACTGTGCTATTCTCTAGGTAACAACTGCTTTGGACACAAAGAAATGTAGTCATAGAACTTGACTGGTTCATTAAAAGAACTGCATCTGCTTTCAGGTTCATTTAGCTGCAGCAGAAACCCAAGGAACAGGTGATGTTTTAATGATTTGCAAGCAAGAGTTGCTTTTGTACTCCCTGTCATTTTAAAATACCACTCTTGAAATAAATCTGAAACATTACACCATATTACCAGTATATGTTTAGGCAGGAGTGTATGTTTACACTGCAGAAAGATCATGTGGTGGTTTAATTGAAATGTTATAATAGGTATTTCAAAAGTTTGTAATCACTTGTTTATCTTTGCTATGTTTTTAGGATCATGCGACAAAATGATTTTCTGTATATTCTCAATCTGCTGAAAAGAGAGTATGATGATGATTTACTATATCCTTTTTTTTAAACAGATAACCAAGGAACCACTTCTTTGACTTTGAGTTCAGGCTTATCTTTCCAAAGCTCAATTAGGAGAAAAGTCAGAGAGAAGAAAAAACATGCGACCATTACTGCGAATATTGCTGGCACAAAATATGAAATTGGTTAGCAAGCTACATATTTTACTTAATTTACATTCAACCCTATGGTAAAATAAAGAAAGATGGATGGAGAATAGAGAGTTGCATAGCCCAAAAAAGCTTTACATGTCAAAATACCATATTTTTCAGAGTATAAGATGCACCAAGGTTTTGAAGAGGCAAATTTAAAAGAAAAGTAGGAAGGTAGATAGAGGGATAGACAGGGAGAGAAAGAGAGAGAAATACAGTAGGTAGGTAGGGAGAGAGAGAATAGTTAGGTAGGTTGGTAGATAAAGGGATAGAGAGAGAGAGAAATAGAGAGAGATGGAGAAATACAGCAGGTAGGGAGGGATACAGAGAGCGTGTGTGTAGGTAGGTAGGTAGGTAGAGGGATAGAGAGAAATAGAGAGAGAGAAATCCAGTAGATAGATAGGTGTTTCTGCTGGCACAGCACTTGATCAATGTAATTCTCATCAATCAGTTAAAGAGCTTTCCAAAAGAAGGAAAAAAAAAGATTTTGCACTCTGCAAACCTCCCCAAAACGGCCCGTTTTTCACCAAAACAGGCCCATTTTTGCTTCAAAAAAAGGCATGAATAGCCTTGGGGGGGGGGGCTTGCAGAGTGCTCCTGGGGGTGGGGTCAAAAACGAGCAAAAACGGGCCCTTTTTGTCAAAAAAAATGCAGGCGTTGCCTTATGGAGGCTTATAGAATGCTGCTGGGGGTTGGGAGGGGGGGAAATGGCCCTTTTTTTTGTTCATTTCTGCCCTCCCCAGCCCCCAGGATTTCTCTGAAAACCTCCATAAGGGTACGCACGGCTATTTTGGTGAGGGGGCGTGGTTCGGGAGGCAAAAAATGCTGTATTCGGTGTATAAGACACACCCAGATTTTCAGCCTCTTTTTTGTGGAAAAAAGGTGCGTCTTATACTCCGAAAAATACGGTATTACATATCAGGATGTTAATGTATTTTTCCATTCTTCCTTGAGAAAGATCAGAGACTCTTGCTTGGGTTTTCATTCAGACTGTGATCACGTGTATGCCTCCATTGCCATACAGTGACACACTCAGAAATTTTAGCCATAGATTAATGTTAAAAGTTAATCTTGATGTTTCAATCCCATCATAAGTGAGTGGTAACTACTTAAAAAAATCTTATTTTGCGGAGTGTTTGGTGCTTTCTGAGTTTGTTTGTTTGCTTGCAAATGTTTCATTACTTGACTAGGCAATATCATCAGTGCTAATGAGTGTGAGGGTTATATACAGTAGCTTGTTGTGCCAATGTCAGTGGGGGTGTGGTTTTCTCCTTGGTAGTTCCTTGATTAGGCTGTTGTTTTCTGTTACCTTAGTCAGATAATGAAATGCTTGCAAGCAAACAACCAAGGGCAAAGAATACCAAGGACTCTACAGTTCAACCCTGATCTACATGTATTCTCTTTTATTAAAATCCTACCCTTCTGCTAGAAAGTGGCATATTTATTAGGAAGTATTTTTTGTCTTGGTAAATTGCTCTAGCAGCTAATCCTAAAGGTGCATTTCATCTCCATAGAACATCTAGCATCTAATATTTTCCAATATTATAATGCATTAAGCTCAGTGTGGTCATTCACATTCACATTAATTTGACACATGAGTTACAAAAGAGAGCACGTTGTTGTTAAACTGGAGCTTAGCATTTCAGCTAGGGAAAATCGTTTTTTTAATTGGGAGGATGATGACGTGCTGTTATAATCTGTCCAGTCAATATCATATTCTTACTATAATCATTTCTAGTGAAAGTATCATTATGAGATACTTCATTATTTAGAAGAATTTTATATAAAATGTGACAGGATTCCTTGACTTTTTTTGTTTGTTTGTTTCACTTTAAGCTCAATGTTAACCATTCAGGGTTGTTGAATATTATTTACTATTCTTCCAGCATTCTGCTTTTGCTTATCTATAGCCGTAATCACTTACGTTTTGTTGATTTTTCAGTTGGCATAAATGAAGAAAAGTACAAATATTGCCTGTTAACACAAAGCAATTAACCAAGAAGAGAATGAATTACATCTTGTATTTTCCATTATGTAAATTTAGTTAGAAAAGCAACAACTAAGAAACATTTATAAAGTGAATTCTTGTCAGAGTCAACATATTCCTACAGATTGAAGTAAAAATCAATTGAAGGTTTTTAGTAGATTATTTTAAAAGCTAAAAGGTCTTAAGGTTCCTTTTATAAGCCAGTATTTGCTCCTAACCTAATGCACAATCACTATATTTCTACAGTAGAGAATATTAGACTTGTGGAATACAGCTAGTCCCTGATTTATGACCAAAATTGTAACCAGAATTTCTCTTTCTAAAGAGGACAGTTCTTAAGTGAATCGTTTCTAAGTTTACAACTTTGTTTTGCTACTGTTAAGCAAATCATACAGCTGTTAAGCAAATCCCCATTGACTTTGCTTGTTGGAAGCCAGCTGTGAAGGTCACAAATGGTAATCACATGACCCAGATATGCTGCAACCTCATAAATGCATGCCAGTTTCCAAAAACTTGAATTTTGATCAATGTGACTATGAGGATACTGTCCCAGTCAGAAGTGTAAGAACCGGTCATAAGTCACTTTTTTCAGAGTTGTACCTTTGAACAGTCGCCAAACAAATGTTTGTAAGTTGAGAACTACCTGTATTCATATTGTGGGCTGAACAATGCGAGTAATTTTAATAATAAAGTTGTGTGCTAATATTATCTGCTATACATCCAAATCTGGAAAATTAAGGTTAGCTCTCTAGATATTGAGAAATCTAATTGTTTATGTTGATTTTCATGTACCAATTTCTGTTTCGTAGTCCGGGTAGCAATAGAAGAAATGGGATTTGCGAAGACTCGGGATGATGATGAGACCGCAAACCTTATCTGGAGCGACTGTGCTGTGCAGCAAGAAAAAATTGCAGATCTCCAGAACTACCAGGTAAATAAAAACCAGGAAGTGCTGAGACATTGATTAAAGTAGTAAACTGTTATATGTTCAGGATTTCTCTTAGTAGTTCAGGTCAATTATTCCTGGCTCAAAATTGGAAACAAACTATTTTCAACAGATACATTTGGCAGAAGTATAATTCAGCGTTCCAGGCAAATATTTTAGTATCTATAGGTAAAGGTAAAAGTTCCCCTCGCACATATGTACTAGTTGTTCCCGACTCTAGGGGACAGTGTTCATCTCCAATTCAAAGCCGGAGAGCCGCGCTGTCCGAAAACATCTCCGTGGTCATTTGGCTGGCGTGACTAAATGCTAAAGGCGCACGGAACACTGTTACCTTCCCACCAAAGGTGGTTCCTACCTATTTTTCTACTTGCATTTTTTATATGCTTTCGAACTGGCAGAAGCTGGGACAAATAACGGGAGCTCACTCTGGTATGTGGCGCTAGGGATTCGAACTGCCGAACTGCCAACATTTCTGATCGACAAGCTCAGCATCTTAGCCACTGTGCCACCGCATCCCTGGTATCTTATAGCTTAGAAAATTGTTAACCTTATGAAATCGACTAGGTTGGGAAACAGACAACACAAGAAATATTAATATTTTATTGATATAAGTTATTATTATAGGTTAACCAAATTTTAACCTTAGAGCTTTTCTTTCATCCCATTTCTTATATTAAAGAAAGTCAAGGTATGGTTATATTGAGTTTCTTTCTTATCCCTTCCTGTTTTCCCAGACAAGTTCATGTTTTTATAACCACTGCTATGTATCTTTTTCAAGATTATCTCTGTACCCCTCTACAGCAGCAGAGCTCTGTCATATTTCTAGCAGAAATCAAATTGCATGGGCAGTCACAATTGGAACTGAGTTCTACGCATGAGTCAATTTAGAACAGGGTATCACAGATGTTGTTTCACTAGGGACTTGATTTCTGGTGTTTTTATGGACATGGTTATGTTTCCTTGGCAATAGTTCAAAAATGGTTTGTCTTCTTCTAGGATAGTGTCTGAGAGTATGTATGTTTATTTCACTGTCTAGTCCACAGTCCAAATATTATCCTCATCAAGTGATCAAACTGTATTTACCAGTAGTTGGTTTGAGATAACCAATTTTAGCTAGGTATTGCCATCTAACAGGGCAAAGATAAAGACACCATCAATAGAGTTTGCTGGAGTCTTATGCAGATTTATGCTAAAATCTCTTGGCTATATTGATTAGATGTGCTAGACTACCTTAGAGTAATAGTTTAGTCCTGAACAGATCATTACTCTCAAGGAGATCGTCCAAGTTGTCTCATACTTCTCTCTTTGTTATTCGGTTCTCAGTGCAGCACCCTTGCAAATTTGTATACTATTCAGAATCATAAATTTTGAGTTGGGCAGTCTTATAAACTCCACAAGTAAATAAAGTATTCTTATATGTTGTATGAGGCCTCAAGCACGCCAATGATCCTTCAGGGTTACACTTACTAGCTACATTATCTAGTTTTTGTTGTTCCCCTTGTTTGGATGGGGGACTCGTACCAGTGAAATATCTGAACCAAAGCACTTGCCGTGTTAGTATATTGCAATATTCTTACTTCCTTTGCATTCCCGCCCCTCTCTCCAAATCTGATTCCTTTTTTTAAAACAGTAAGAAACAAAGAGCCATTGTGTTCCTAACTGATAGTTTGTTCAGGGACCAAATTCCTAAATTTGGAAGAGAAAAAGAGAAAGATTGTATTATATTAATCACTTTCTATGTAAGATTGCTAAGAAGCCCATACAGATAGTGCTTTCTTTGCGGCCACAATTTGGACAGGCAAGTCTGCCATTAAGCCCCGCAATTGCTAAGTAGAAGATTGTGCGACCATGGTGGGTTTTTACGGTATCACTTCCCATTTGGTCATTAAGCAAGACATCATATGCTCATGACTTTGCAATTTTACTTTCACATCCTCTAACTGCTTGTTGGAAGCTGTTTGTAAAGCACAAGAATGTCAATCTGGGACACTGATGGCTGCAAATGCATGCTGCTTGCAAAGCACCCAAAGCAGTGGTGGGCTGCTGCCGGTTTGGACCGGTTCGGGCGAACTGGTAGTTGCAACCTGCCCCCACCCCGGCGCTATATTGTCCTATTTAGCCTTGTTTTTTATGCCGCACGCATGCGCACAAGGCACATGCGTGAGCAAAGCACATGCATGGAAGGTCGCACGCATGCGTGGATTGCACATGCGCAAGCATGCACTCACAACCAGCAAACTGATTGTTAAGGTAAGTGCAGCTCACCTCTGACCCAAAGCATGCTCAGAAGACTGGTATGTTGCAACGGTCATAAATGTGAGGACTGGATGCAAAGCTATTTGTTTTTTAAACCATTGTAATTTTGAATAGTTGCTAAATGAGAAAGTTGGTTAGTGAGCATTACCTGTACATATTTCTGGTCAATACACTATTTACTAAATGTCTGAAGCTTCAGAACATATTGAGTAATATTATCTTGCACTTAGTTATTGACTCATCTTCAGCTTTAATATGTATCAGCTTTGTATCAGAAATTCCTATCTAATGTGTGTGTTCTGTTTTTTGTTTTTTTTTCTACCAGAGAATCAACCATTTTCCTGGAATGGGGGAAATCTGTAGGAAGGACTTCTTGGCACGAAACATGACTAAGTAATTTGCTTTTTTTCCCTTTTTAAAAAAATAATGGAGAACAGTTGGCTACAATGCAGGTTAAGAAGTTTAAATAGAAATTTAAAATTATTTTACTGGATATCCAAATAGTCATTAGTAGTTCTTGAATGTCATCCAGTTCCTAAAGTCGGTCCTAAAATAAGCTGGTCCTCTACCACGGAGGGTGGTTTTAAGCGTTCTGAAGGCTTCAGGGACCGTCCGAGGCTTCCCTGATGCCTTCGGAGCGCTTAAAACGACCCTCCGAGCAAACCGGAAGTCACTTCCGGTTTGCTCGGAGGGTGGTTTTAAGCACTCCGAAGGCTTCAGGGAAGCCTCTGGACAGTCCCTGAAGCCTCCGGAGGGCCTCCGGGGGGTCGGGGGAGGCTCTTTTCACCCTCCCCAGGCTCCTATAAAGCCCCTGGAGCCTGGGGAGGGCAAAAAAAAAAACATGTAAAAATGGGGGGTGGTCATGCGTTTTGCGCGCATGCGCACTGGGGTGGTCGCGCGTTGCATTATGGGTGCGGCACGCCCGCACTCAACCCCCCTGCGCTCCCCCCACTTGTGGCACGTGAGCCAAAAAAGGTTCGCCATCACTGTCCTAGAGCATGAGGATGGTAGGAATTGGAGAAGGCATATTGACCAACTCTGTGGCTGCCTCTCCAACTCCACTCTTAGACAACCAGAGGTAACTCCTTCACGAGTTAGCCCAGGCCCTACCCAAACAGAGCAGTCCTCAGTCCTTCCACGGCCAGCTCAAGCCCGCAGTGAGCTCTGAGCGAACCGGCTCTAGAAGCTCCAGCTGCAGCCTTTGAAAGGTTCCAGGAGCTTCCACCAAGCGGAGCTGCAGAGCAAACAGGTCCGTCCGACCTGTCCAAGGAAACCCCTCCTACTGAACTGCACAGGTCAGGCAGAGCTACCCAAAAGCCCGCCTACCTGCGTGACTACGTAACAAGTAGGATTGTTCCATCCATGAGGGGAGGGGTGTTAGATACTTGTTCTAACTACACTGTTTTCCACCAAGGTCCTCTGTTCCGGCGGGAACAGAGGTTTAATCCTATTGGTCGAAGGGTCTGACAGCTCCCTATAAAAGGGCTGCTGTCAGACTCAACCTTCGTTGGATTGTTCTCACTTGTTGTACTTAATAAAGAGCTGTTGTTACCATTAAGCCTGTGTGTGCCTATCCATTCATTACCCAATCCAACAAAAACTTTTCTTTTAAGGAATTCTTCAAATATGTCTATCTTATAAACATGCAATCCATATTTATATGCATTTAATTTGAATATCTAATTTGATTTTTACTTTATGTTGCGAGTCGCTAGATGACACCCAACAATTAAATTTACAATCATAAAAATAATTATCCTGAGATAATACCTTGGTTTTGTTTACCAAGGTAGTGGAGGGTTTTTTACCAGCGTATTGAGTAGTATAATTAAACACTCAGGAAGCTGCTTTATACTGTTCTGAGCTATAATCATAGGGTGTATGTTTGTGCGTGTGATAAAACTCTTAATTCTTAAATTTTGTGACTTTTAAAAAAACAGTAATAATAAATAAGTTAGGATTAGTAGATTTTAATGCATTTATTTGAAACATTACTTTAAAAACAGAGTCAAACTGAAAACCAGCAATTTTGCTAGCCAGTTTGGTCTAGTGGTTTAGACACCAGACTAGAAACTAGGAGATTGTGTGTTCTAGTCCCACTCTTAGGTGTGAAAGTTGGCCTGGTGACTTTGGGTCAATCACTTTTGTTCATCCTGACTCACCTCATAGTATTGTTTGTAGAGAGAAAATAGGAGGAGAAAGGAGTATTAGCAGTGGTGGGTTGCAGGTGGTATGCCCTGGTACGAGTGTATCGGAGCCTGCCCGGGTACCGTTCTGGTATGGTGCTCTGGAGGGCCCACCCGAGCTCCTTACCTGTTCTTTAAAGCCTTCGGCGCTTCTGCTCATGCGCATGGTGCGTACAGCGCCTGCGTGATGCTCCGCTGAGCAGCTGGAACGTCATGCAGGCTTGCGGAGGCATCGCTGGCATGTATGATGCATGCGTGCGTGCTGCTCGTGTCCATGTGGATGATGCCGGGCCCGTTCCAACCGTACTGGTTGGAATGGGATCTGGAACCCACCACTGAGTATTAGATATGTTTCCTTCCTTGAGCTATTTATAATAAATAATAAAGGTGGGATAACAATAAATACTTTTCAGTGGTGTGATCTCAGGAGTTTTGGTCAAGGCAATATGGTACAGAAATGGGCTGGCTAGTCATACAACCCATTGCCTGTGGCTTGCCCTTCTCTATCCTAAAGCATAGTATAATAAGAGGAAGCATTTATATCAATACTTTCATTGCTCAGTGAGCAGAAAAAAATGTTCTGACATTAACCACTTTAGTTGTCATTTCAAAAAGAGTATGAACAAGTTAATTGAGCATTACTAATGCCTTAAACCAAGGGAAGACAAGCCTGCAGGAATGCTTCTTTGATACTTGAATTGTCTGTTTTCCAGATTCCTGGAAAAACAGAAGGGGCTCTGTAGAATAGGTTTCTTTTTGTTTCCCCCTGTCCCTTTCATCGATTAGGCCACTTTTGCAGCTTAATGGGATTTCCCCCCACTTTTCTAAATAGAGAACAGATTCAGTTGTATGAAGAAAGCATCCCATAACAGTTTCCCAGTAAAAAAAACTAGCTCATTCTTCCCAAAATAGCACCTTTCAAATTTGTTCATATATCTCAGCATTCTCAGCTGATATCCCAAGAAGAGATCGTGGGAGATATCAGTGGTGGGATGCAGACGGTACGCCCTAGTACGGACGTACGGATCCCATATATATATATGCTGGTTTTGTTGTATTTGGGTCTTTTCCCGTGTAAGATTGAGATTGTCTTGGCAACATTTCGTCGAGGTCTCACTCGCCATCATCAGGCTGGTGTTTTTGGCTTAAAGCGTGGTTGGAGATGCCGTCTTTCTATAAATCTTGGTGGGGGTGTGTGGAGTGCCCCCACAACATGAATAAATGTGCCGATGCCTCCCGCCTGCCAGACATTTGGAAACCAGCCCTGGTCAACAAACGAGCCCCACCTACCACCCAGGCCGTTACAACACAAAACAACAATGGACACACAGCCAGCACCAATCAGCACCAATCTACCATCAAAGGCACCACAGATAAAATCAGCAAAATTCTCTACAAACACAATATTAAGACAGCTTCAACACTGACCCAAAAAATAGCCAACATTTTAAGAAACCCCAAAGACAAAATCCAGCTAGAAAACCAAGGAGTCTACGAAATACCATGCAAAATCTGCCCTGCAACATACATAGGACAAACGAACGGGAGAATAAATGCACGCATCGCAGAACACAAGAACGCAGTAAGAAAACAAGAAAAAACTTCCTCCCTTTTCCAGCACCTTAAAGCTACAGGACATGAAATTAATTTTGAAGGAACCAAATTAATCTCCAAAACTGAACACTTCAACAAGAGAATAATTATGGAAACTATCAAAATAGAGAAACACACCCACAACATGAATAAACGTGATGATACCTCCCGCCTGTCAGACATCTGGAAACCAGCCCGACTCAGCAAACGAGCCCCACCCACCACCCAGGCTGTTACAACACAAAACAACAACAGACACACCGCCAGCACCAATCAGCACTAATCTACCAATCATAATATAACCACACAACCACACTTACTGAAACAAAGCCAGCACTCCACATCCCCCCCCAAGATTTATAGAAAGATGGCAGCTCCGACCATGCTTAAAGCCGAAAGACCCGAATACAACAAGACCAGCATACCTACATCCATGAAAATCTACGAATATGTATGTATGTATGTGTATGTATGTGTATATATGTGTATATGTATGTATGTATGTATGTATGTATGTATGTATGTATGTATGTATGTATGTATGTATTTGTGTTACAACCCCTGGTATGCCCAGTAAGGGTTCAAATCCCAGTAAGGGTATGGCTAGCTGATGAGAGCTAAATAGCTTGAAATAGATCTATACTAGTCTCCTTTTATTTATTTATCAGCACAAATACAACACAAATACACACACACACACACACACACACACACACACACATACACCCAGAGGACTCAGATTAGAGAAGACCTAGTTTTGACTTTCAATAGCAATCTTCAGAGTTAGAGGTAATCCTTGACTTACAACCGCAACTGAAACCAACATTTCTGTTGTTAAGTGAGACATTTGTTAAGTGAGTTTTGCTCATCTTTGACTTTTCTTGGTATAATTGTTAAGTGAATCTCTGCAGATGTTAAGGTAGTAACAAGGTTGTTAAGTGAATCTGGCTTCCCCATTGACTTTGCTTGTCAGAAGGTCACAAAAGGTGATCACATGACCCCGGGATATTGCAACTGTCATAAATATGACCCAGTTGGAAGCATCTGAGTTTTGATCATGTGACCATGGGGATGCTATGACGGTTGTAAGTGTGAAAAGACAGTCTTAAGTCACTTTTTTCAGTGCCGTTGTAACTTCGAATGGTCACTAAATAAGTCGAGGACTACCTGTACTGAAGTGTTACTTCAGCAAACAAGGCATCACTTTTTGACCAGTACGAAGTTACTATCAGGTCAAATGCAGTTCACATTTTGCAGCTATTTAGGATACGAGTCATCTATTAGCAGGATCAATTAGTGGGGTGAAAATGTGACCTACTCTTAGTTTGCATATACTTGTGACGTTAGAGTGCAGGCAGTCCTTGACTTGCGACTGTCCGAAGTTCTGACATACCTATGGGGCGGTGTATGTGTGTATGACTTATGACCTAGATTCAAAGTTTTGATAGTCATTTCCCCCCTCACGGTCACATGACTGCTCTTTGGAGTCTTGACATTTAGGCTGCATTAGTGGCTGTTTGCAGCATCTTGTGATCACACAACTGCATTTTACAATGCTTTTGTGAAAAATTGCATTTCCTTCCATCCACCCCACCCCCCTCTTGCAGAATTGTAACCATAACAACCATTGGTTCACTAACCTAATGACCACCATAAAAAAAGATTGTAAAATTGGGTCGGTTATGTGACCAACTGTTTTACGACTATCACCAGTTACCACCATAATGAGCAGGCACCATTACAGTCGTAGCTTGAGGACTACCTGTATCAAAAAAAAAATCATGGTGCGTAATTAAACAAGGCAATAAAGCAATTCTACAATCCTGAAATACAGTACTGCCATTAGTTGGGATCTGTAATAATTGTAAGCACAATTATAAAAATTGCCATGATGATTGTGGATTTTTCTCTTTTCATTTTGAAGTGTTCTTTCCTACAATTAGCTTGTTGCTTTTGTAACAGGCTCTCTATTGTACACAGACCCTGACACTCTTGGCTCCAATCCTGCATCTGCAGATGGCCATATTTGCAAGTTTTGTACCCACATAAGCGATTAGTAATTGTATACAATCTCTCAGCCAAATTAAAAGAATGACAGGAAAGTTGTTATGGTTCTCTTCTTGTTTTTCTTTGCTTTCTATTTATTGTAAAGTGACGAATGTAATAGTAGTGCCTGACTTGAATCAACATTTCTTTAGTACAACCTTGGTAAGGCCACACTTGGAATACTGCATTCAGTTCTGGTCGCCACGATGTAAAAAAGATGTGGAGATTCTAGAAAGAGTGCAGAGAAGAGCAACAAAGATGATTAGGGGACTGGAGACTAAAACATATGAAGAACGGTTGCAGGAACTGGGTATGTTTAGCTTAATAGAAAGAAGGACTAGGGGAGACATGATAGCAGTGTTCCAATATCTCAGGGGTTGCCACAAAGAAGAGGGAGTCAAACTATTCTCCAAGGCACCTGAGGGTAGAACAAGAAGCAATGGGTGGAAACTAATCAAGGAGAGAAGCAACTTAGAACTGAGGAGAAATTTCCTGACAGTTAGAGCAATTAATCAGTGGAACAGCTTGCCTCCAGAAGTTGTGAATGCCCCAACACTGGAAGTCTTTAAGAAGATGTTGGATAGCTATTTGTCTGAAACGGTATAGCGTTTCCTGCCTAGGCAGGGGGTTGGACTAGAAGACCTCCAAGGTCCCTTCCAACTCTACTATTGTATTGTATTGTAACCTTTGGGGATATGAAGATCTTTATTTATACCTGTCATTTCTGTGGTAATTCCTTTAACATTCTTATATTTCTCCACCTCCGATAAAAGAAGGGTGTACAAATAAATTGTAAGCAATTTAACGTACACTTTTGTTCCTAGACGTTTCCATCTCAGTTGATGGGAAAGATTCTGAGTGTGAAAGTCACATTTTGAACAAAAAGAAATTATGCAGATTTACTGAAGTAACGACACACACAGAAATTCAGATCTTACAATGGTAATATGTACTGTTGGATAATCTTACTTTTGGCACCTGCCCTGTTGAGTTATGGTTTCCAATAAAGTATTACAGTGGCAATCCAAAATATACTTGGGGATAAATGCCCTTAAACTACAGGTAGTCCTTATTTACAATCATTTGTGTGGTGACCAAAGTTACAACGGCATGGAAAAAAGTGACTTATGGTTGTTTTTCACACTTTTTCACACACTTTGTAGCATCCCCCCCCCCCCATGGTCATGTGATCAAAATTCAGGTGCTTGGCGGCTGACTCATATTTATGACCGTTGCAGTATTCTGGGGTCATGTCATTTACCTTTTGTGACCTTTTCACAAGCAACGTCAATAGGAATGCCCGATTCACAACAACCATGTTACTAACTTAACAATGGCATCAAGAACTGTTAGAAAAGGGGCAAAACTCGCCTAACACCATCTCGTTTTGTAACAGAAATTTTGGGTTCAGTTGTGGTCGGTAAGTCATGGACTACCTGTATAACTTCTAAGTATACAATATATGGATATGTTTTTCCTTGTCCAGTTTGCTGCTGCTAAACTGAATTAAATCCAAATTGAAATCACAGATATGAAAATGCACTGTTTTTTTGGTTCTGTTTTTCCCCCCAGAATGATCAAGTCTCAGCCACAGGAATATAGTTTCATTCCTCGGACGTGGATTTTTCCAGCAGAGTTTACCCAGTTCCAGAACTATGTAAAAGAACTTAAAAGAAAGCGCCGACAGAAAACGTTTATAGTCAAACCAGCTAATGGGGCCATGGGACATGGGTAGGTGCATTGGTAACCCAGTTTTTCCACATGAATACACTTGTTTATATTAGTAGAATTATAATCAGATACTGACTTTCTAAAAATGCTTTCATTAATAACAAGGACAGTAAGCAGGCTGCTGATATTATGCTGGCAACAAATATTTCCTTCCAAAGAGTGGACTGGATTTGTTAGTTTTGTTTCCGTATATAGGTAGTCCATGCTTAACAATGCTAATTGGGACTGGGAACTCTATCCTTAAGGGATGTGGTCATAAATCAAAAACCTAAGTGACTGTGTTGCTTAATAACAGTAGCTCTGAAACTCCCAGTGCTGTCATTAAGCAAGGACCTCAAGCACACCACATGACCACAATTTCCAATTTCCTGTTGGATTCCCCATTGACTGTGCTTATGGCAAGTTAGCAGGGAGACTCATTAACCACAATCATCTGACTGCAGGTTGCTCTTAAAAACTGTAAGGGTTTTTAGAGCAAGGTACAGTTGTAACTATCACTCATTCAGTATTGTTGTAAGTTTGAACAGTTACTGAATGAATGATCCTTAAGTGAGGACTACCTGTAATAATTTGTTTATTATTAATTAATTAAATAAATGTACATAATTGCATAATAATTATAGTTTGAGAAGTATTCAAATATTTGGTAAACTATACAGTATAATAGATTTGGTGTGCACGCCTAAGGAGAAAGTTTGATAGACCTGGTTAAAACAAGTGAAACCAGTATCTTACTACTGTATTAAAGGGACATTTTTTTTTTTTAATAAATAATTAGCCAGAATGAAAAGTCTTCAGTTTTTCTTTTTTTGTCTTTTATCAGGATCTCCCTTGTCAGAAATGCAGAAAAACTTCATTCCCAGGACCACCTCATCGTTCAAGAATACCTTGACAAGCCCTTCCTTATGGAAGGGTACAAATTTGATTTAAGGGTGTACATTCTGGTAACTTCATGCGATCCACTTAAAATATTTTTATATCATGATGGATTAGTGAGAATGGGCACAGAGAAATATCATCCACCCAATGAATCCAATCTGGTAAGTAAAGGTTTGGGTGAATAAAAATAGTGCAGCAATATATGCTTGGGCAAACCTATGGTATATATTGTAATAGAGAACAGCTAGGTATTGATTGCAAGCGAAATTGTTTCGGAATGATTATATTTAGCTTTGTTTTTAATTTCGAGTTGAGAGCAAGAAGAATACAATGGTTGAGGGTATCAAAAGCTGCTGACAGGCCTAAAAAGGCCACAAACTTCATCTACAACCAATGTAGACGTGTGACCAGTGCCATCTTGGTTCCATGTTCAGTACTAAGCACTGGTTTAAAACGGGTCCAACAAATTCATTTCTTTTAGAATTCTTCATGGGATTATGTTTAGTCTTTGATCCTGGAGACACTATACAGATTTCATGACTAGGCAGAATTATACTTCATCAGTTTATTCATTTTGCCAACTTGTATGCTAGCTAATTTGAATAGTTCAGTTTGATACATCTAAATAAGTTTTTTCCTTTTGTCTATCCTGAATTTTCAACCTTGGTATTTTATTAGATTAATAAAATTAGATGAATAAACAAATACATTAGATAAATGAACAACAAATAAATTAGGCAAATACTATTCTGCATCAAGGAAAAAACTACAAGGTTGATTTCCTCCCCATATCATGCTTATTTTTATTCCTCTGTTGTATTTCATATTATTTAACTTTAAAAAAAAAGTAAAAACTAAAAAAATATCTCTTCTGCAATGAAAAAACTGCTTCATCTTCATTAAGTCTGTCTTTAAATAGAACTGTAAACTCTCTTTCTCTACTTGTCACTCAGGAATCACATTCTGATTTCTGTTTCAGAGCCAGTTGTATATGCACCTGACCAACTACTCTGTGAATAAGCATAATGAGCATTTTGAACGGGATGAAACAGAAGATAAAGGCAGTAAGCGCTCTATAAAGTGGTTTACTGAGTTTCTGCAAACAAATCACCTTGACGTTTCCAAATTCTGGAATGATATTTCAGTAAGAGAAAACTAATATGCAATAGCTGTTCTGTGTTTGGTCATCATAATGGCAGTGCTCTGTACCGTTCCCCTTGGACTGGGACGTAATATGGATTTTGATGCATGCAACTGAAGACCTTATTTAAATTTATTTTTTTAAAAAATACAGTGAAATTACTACCTAAAAGACAGAACTGTTATGTGTAGAATCTTGTCATTATGTCAAAGAGGGGAAATGGGTAAAATACAAGATTTTTTTTCCAGGAAACTAAACGATGTTTTGAACAAATTATTAGAATCATGTAGGATTGGATCCGAAATATTATTTCCCCTGAATTTTTTGTCATTTAGAGCACAGCCAACAATCAATTCTTATTTTGTTAGTCTCTTATTGTATTTCGCTGTTTAATGGAATGTTTTTCTGTAACTGTCAAGTAAACACAATAATGATGCTACTCTGCTGTCCTTACCTTTTACACAATCTCCCAGGAGTTAGTGGTGAAGACACTTATAGTAGCAGAGCCACATGTCCTTCATGCTTATCGTATGTGTAGACCAGGGCAATCTCCTGGAAGTGACAGCGTTTGCTTTGAAGTTCTGGGATTTGATATTCTGCTGGACAAGAAACTCAAGCCTTGGCTACTAGAGGTGAGCAGCTTTACAATAATTTCAATACGTATATAAGGGTTAAAAAAATCGCAACTGGTATGCCACTCAGTACCATTGCTGAATTAAAAGCCAGATGTTCCTATCTAACCATTAGAAGTGGGTGCGATGGCTTAGCAGTTAAAGGTCTGAGCTTGTCAGCTGAAAAGCAGACAGCCCGGATTTGAAACTTGAGCATCACGAGAGCTCCTATTACTTGTCCTAGTGCCTGCCAACCTAGCAATTCTCTAAAGCATGCAAATATGAGTAGATAAATAGGTACCACTTTGGTGGAAAGGTAACAATGTTCTGTGTGCCTTGGCATATAGTTATGCTGGCCACAGGACCTCAGAAATGAAGATGAGCACTGCTCCTTAGAGTCGGACATGACTGGACAGGCGAAACCTTTACCTTTATCTAACCACTGGTTTATATATTACACATTAAAAAATAGAATTAAGATAACTTGAAGTGAGCTGTGCAATCAAATATGGCTCCTGAAAATACATACTCTGTACATACAAACATTAATAAATGAGCATGTATGTATAAGGTAAAGGTAAAGATAGTCGTTTCCGGGGCAGTGCTCATCTCTAAGCGGAAGAACCAGTGTTGTCCGAAAACATCTCCATGGTCATGTTTCCGGCATGACTCAACGGCGAAGACGCACAGAGTTTCCCACCTATTTTTCTACTTGCATTTTTTTACGTGCTTTCAAACTGCTAGGTTGGCTGAAGCTGAGACAAGTAACGGGAGCTCACCCCGTTACACGGCATTAGGGATTTGAACCACTGAACTGCCGACCTTCTGGTCGATAAGCTCAGCATCTTAGCCACCACATCCTGTTTGTATACACAACCTATAATACAATATTTTGTTGTGTGGTGGTTAAAGACCCTGATTTAGAAGCTGGGAGACCATGAGTTCCACTCCTGCCGTAGGCACAAAGGCAACTGATTTGACTTTGAGCCAGTCATCTTCTCTTCTCCCTAGGGAGAAGCAGGGCTTCATCCTGCGGTGGAGTAATTTGGGATGATACTCATGACAATGATTATGATGACACCTGTTATTTATCTATCCTGCGGTTAACTAGTAGCTTTTTAGATCAAGGCTGATATTTTTAGAAATGTACCATAAAAATATTATCAGATGAAACATGATAGGGACAACATTAGTT